>NC_136411.1:373819592-374419592 GCF_051521515.1 Lactuca serriola | reverse complement strand
GAATAAACCCGAGTTTGCTGGTATCACTTCGTGGTGTTTTGCCTTAAGTGATCGCAACGCGAGAATATCATATAGTCTTAAAACTTAGAGATATGGTTGTTGTTTGCTGGTTGTTTATGCATTGATGATGTGAAAACGCATCAGTAACTTGATGTTATAAAACACATTATTGTGCATGATTCAATTAGTGAATAATAGATGCATATGAGTCGAAGTTGATCTGTTCCTTTTTTTCTATGAGAATAAAACTGATATCTTGGCCACTTGATGATTTGTTTTGACTTTTGTGTCAGGCCCGGTCAGAATGAAGTTGATGTGTTCAACTAAATTCTATGTCAAACAAATCGAAAATCAAGGAATAAGTGCTGGACAATAAGCATTGTCAGCATGATATCCAGAACAGAGGATTGTACGATCCATTATCTAAAGGACAAGTTGATCAGTGTTGACAGCGAAGTATAAGAGCTACGATTGCTAATCAGATTCTGAAGTCATATGTGAGATATAGTTACTAGACTTATCCAAGTGGGAGATTGTTGGAATAGTGTCTAAGACTGTAACTATATTTGGTATGTACTTGACCCGGTTGTGCATGGTCCTTTTGGGTTGCCTTCACCAGAGCAACTTAAGAAGGTAATTTAAGGAGAAAGAGAAAATATTATGGCTTATTAATATATTATAAGAATAATATATTATAGGACAAATCATATTTATTTAATTACTATTGGTCATAAATTAATTAGGAATTAATTTGGTGACCAAAAGAGATTAATTGAATAAAGGGGTATAAACTGTCAAATGTATGATAGTTGAGTTTTGGGTTAAGGAAACCTAATGGACTTAATGGGAACGAAATTATGATGGGTATCCATCATATTTTCGTCTAAGGCCTTATTCTAGAAGGTTCCTTGGGCTGCTTGGTGGCTAAGTTGTCCATTAGGGTTTAGACTGAAACCCTAGTAGCCTATAAGTATAAATAAGACCCCTAGGGCATTGAAATCGGCTACCACTTGATTCTAAGAGAACCCTAGGCCAATTTATAGCATCTCCCACCTCTCTCAAATAGTTTCCTTCTTGCTTGTGGTGTTTGTAAGCCATTAGAGGAGTTACATTTGTGACTCTAAGCTCAAGAGAAGAAGATCTAAGCCAATATTTGAAGAGGTAAACATCTAGATCTGATTCTATATGTTGTTTTTGTTATTTGTATGCTAGATTAGGGTTTGTAGGTGTTGGAATAAAATCATGTTCAATAGAGAAACCTAGATCCAAGCATTAGGGTTTGTATGAGCACATAGGAATGTTTCTTATGCATAAAACCCATCATGGGGTAGATGCCACCATACCAGGGAAATGTATTGGCATCACACCCCACTACATTTGATAGTGCCAAACGATTGGCACTACGGCTCATAGACCATGGGGTTCATACCCCCTCCTCAACAACAACCTTAGCCGTCTTAGAACCCGCCAAAACCGCTGACCCCAAGCAGAAGTTATGGGAGGACAAAAAGAAGGCGATGGCTGCCAAGAAGCAGCAGGTCGTGGCAATTCATGTTGCGATAGCACCTGCCGCTGCTGCTCCGGTAAAGCAGTACGCTAGAAGTTTGCCCAACTGCAACAAATGCAACTTCCATCACGTTGGTGCCTACCGGGAAAATGTAGTGTTTGAATTGCAACGGCAAGGGGCACACTGCCCATTTCTGTAAAACTTCGGTGAAGCCAATCAACCAAGTCCCGGTGCTGGAGTGAGCCAAACTTGCTACGGATGTGGCAAGGTGTAACAGCCCGGAATTCCAGGTAGTGTTATATTTATGATTTTGGGTGTTTTAAGAGGGGACTCGGCGAGTTGGAGCTCAGACTCGCCGAGTAGGATCGCGAATCTGGTCGCGGGTTCGCGACTGGACTCGGCGAGTCCGGATATGGACTCGGCGAGTCCGCGCTGTTTAGCGAATCCCTAACTTTCCAGGTTTGGGACATATATAAGGGGCCTTATGGCCGTCATTGTTCACCCCAGCCCTTTGAGTGAAACCCTAATTCGATTGTGAGCATCTGGAGCAAGGTAGAAGACCATTATTGATCTTGGAAGTGTTATTTTGCAAGGAAGAGGAGGCTCGGTTAAGGGAACAACAGGAGAAGCTATATTCTGAGAGTTGGGGACACAGAGCAACGTTATTCAGGTAATATTTTCGAGTTGTTCCCTTCTATGTTGATGTGTATATGGATTTACGGTTTATTGAACCCTTTTGTGGCTAGATTGAGTGTTTCCTTAGTCCCCCATGCGATTGGAATCCTATATTGGGACCCTTGGAAGTCCAGAGTGTCCCATGCCTGAGCTTTTCGGGAATCAATGGAGGTTTTGGATTGGAATCCTTATGCCTTAGGTCAAAACGTCAATTATGAGTCATGGGGTGTATTATGAGCGCCGAAATAAGGACTTTACGTGAGGAACCAGTCTAGGAAGGCCAGACCTATGAATTGTCGGAGCAGATCTGACCTTAGAAAGCAGTTGAGCGGTTGCATGGCATGGACTCGCCGAGTCCGATGAACAGACTCGGCGAGTAGCTTGAAGATTGCCTTAGAATGGTCCTGTCCGGGTTATGGGTTGGATCGGTGAGTCAGGGCGAGTTAGAGAGGGTTAACAGGTGGTCTGAGTCGAACTGGGACTCGCCGAGTTGTTCTTCAGACTCGGCGAGTTGAGTCGGGGTGGCCCCGCGATTCTTCCAGGAGGAACTCGTCGAGTCAGGGGGATACTCGACGTGTAGAAAGGGAATCTTAGAGAATTGGTGAGAACGTCTAGACTCGCCGAGTCGCCCTAGTGCTCGCCGAGTCCGGTCAAAGTTGATCGTTGACCGTTGACCAGAGTGGACCTGTGTTGACTTCTTAGGGATAGTCAACATTAGAGATATAAAGTGTTAACTAGGGACATATGATGTTATAGGAGGATTAGAGCTCGGAGAATCGGGCACGAGGGATTCCCAGGGTTGTGAGATATCGAGACACGCGAGGTGAGTCTTCTCACTATACTTTACCTTGAGTATGTAACCAGAATTATGTGACAGAGTATTTGTATGCTATGTATGATATGTGTTGTACTGCATTATTTCTATGTGATTTATGTTGTGCCTGTTTGCAGAGTTGGAACCGAAGGGCTCCTAGAGTTAGAACCTGAGGGTTCACAGAGTTGGGTGCACGGACCCATAGAGTTATAGCCTCGAGTGGCTTATATGTGTTATATGTGTGGTATTTTGGGGAACTCACTAAGCTTCGTGCTTACAGTGTTTGTGTTATGTTGTTTCAGGTTTCTTTCAGTATCACGGGACGGCCCCGGCTTGATTGTACACACCAGAGAAGGAGTCATGATTTGGAGGATCCTGGTTTTCTATATAAGTGAAAATAGAGTTCCGTTTTGTAATTCGATTATGAATGAGATTTTTAAACAAGTATATTTAAGAATAAAATGATTATCTTAAACGAAAATTTGTTTGGAAATTTACGGTGTTACACAAGGTAGGCCACTTCAAAAGGAACTGCCCGAAGGTAGAGTTTGCCGGAGGAGTGACAAGATTTCTGGCCATAGGCCATGAGGAAGCGGTTGTCGACCCCACAGTGGTCACTGGTATGTTCCTCCTCGATAACTCTTATGCATGCATTCTATTTGATAGTGGAGCGGAGAGGAGTTTCGTGAACCAAAATTTTGCTCATTTACTTAAGCAAAAATCATGAGCACTTAAAGAACCGTTCACTGTAGAAATGGATAATGGAAAGACAGAAAACACTAGCAGCATATTCATACGGTGTACCCTAACCTTAGATAGCCATTCATTTTCGATCGATCTCACGCCGGTCTTAATTAAAAGTTTCGAAGTCATTATCGACATGGATTGGTTGAGCTTACATCGCGCCGATATCATGAGTTACGAAAAGGTTGTTCGCCTTAATCTGCTGTCTTGCGAAACCCTAGTAGTTTATGGCGACAAACCCGGCATGAAACTTCGTATCATCTTGAGCATTCAAGCTCATAAATTCTTTCGAAAGGAATGTTGAGCATTCCTTGCTCATGTGGTCGATGTGAGCCAAGAAACGAAGGACATTTAGAACATTCTAGTAGTACGCGACTTTCCCGACATCTTTCCAGAAGAACTCCCAGGATTACCTCCGCAACGTCAAGTCGAGTTCAGAATCGACTTAGTACCAGGGGCTACCCCCATAGCCAAATCGCCCTATCGTCTAGCACCTGCAGAGATCCAAGAACTGTCCTGTCAACTTAACGAACTGCTCAACAAGGGCTTTATAAGACCAAGCTTCTCACCCTGGGTAGCTCCAGTCTTGTTCGTCAAGAAGAAATACGGATCGTTTCGTATGTGCATCGACTACAGGGAGCTCAACAAACTGACCGTCAAAAATCGTTATCCGTTGCCTCGTATCGACGATTTATTTGACCAATTTCAAGGGGAAAACTTCTTTTCAAAAATCGACTTGAGATCTGGATATCACCAACTACAACTGCTAGGGGAGGATGTTCCAAAGACATGATGGGTTTTGGCCATAAGAACATCCTATGTGCTCATACAAACCCTAATGCTTGGATCTAGGTTTCTCTATTGTACATGCAATTCATCCAAGACTTCAAACCCTAAATCTAACATATGATAATCAATATTAGCATAATAATGGGTTTAAGATATTACCTTGATTGTTATGTAGCATTAACAATCTCAAATCCTCCTTGTAATGACTTTAGAAATCTTAGAGTCACAAATGTCACTCCTCTAATGGTTCACAAACACCAAGAGCAAGAGCATGAAGAAGAGAAGAGAAGGAGGCTGCCCAAAACGTGTGGAAATCCTAGAGAACATGTTCACCACGTTTTTGGGGCTTAAGGGTCCTTTAAATAGTGAGGCTATTAGGGTTATCTAACAAGGAAACCCTAATTTGGATGCTTAGGCCCTAAGCAACCCATGGACTCCTTCCTTAAAGGCCTAGGACGATTTCTAATGGGTTTCCCCATAGAATTCGTCCAACCCTATAATATAAGGTAATCCATGGCCCAATTGCAATTATCTTATAATTACAATTCCAGTCCCTTAAGTTTAATTAATCTCTTTTAACCACAAACTTAATTCTTATTAATTCTTGACTAATATTAATTAAACAATATGATTTTTCCTTTAATATATTATTCTCATAATATATTAATAAATCATATTTAATCCTTTCTCTCCATAATTAATCCTATCAAGTTGCTTTGGTGAAGACAACCCAAAAGAACCATGCACCATCGGGTCAAGTACATACCAAAATAGTTGTGGACTTAGACATTAATCCAACAGTCTCCCACTTGGATAAGTCTAATAACTATTCCGCATATGACTTCAGATCCTAATCTGCAATCATAGCTTTCTAAAGCCACTGTCAACTCTGATCGTATCAGATACGCGTGTCCTTTAGATAAGGGATCATATATTCCTCCATTCTAGATATCGTATAGACTGAGACATGGATCTAAATCATTCTCTCTTCCTACGTGCTGTTTCCCGAATTCAGGTTTATGACGACAGACAACATACTACAATTGAACACATCAATTTAGTCCCAGCTTCGCCAAGCACTTAGGTGCCATCACTAAATCATCGAGGGGCCCACATATATCCCTTTTATCCTACTTTGGATAAAAGGAACGGATAAACTTTTACTCAATGCTCGCTTGCACTCACTCACCAAATCACACACAACAATATGTTTTATAACACCAAGTTACTGGTGCATTTACATATTATCAATGTGCAACCGACTCGCAAGATACGACTCACACATCTCGGTTTCAAGAATATAAGATGTTATCGTCTCACCAATCACTCGTGATGAAATCCATGAAGTGATCCAAGTGAGTGTGGGTTTAATCCAATGCTCAAATCAGATTCATAAGCACTCATGAACGTTGCAGCAAACATTTGCTTATGTCTAATGCTCTGTAGACAATCCACACACCAATTCACGATAGTCTTCATTCATACCTACTTCCAACATATGAACGACTGTGGTCCGTTCTGTAACAGCCCAAAATCTCAAGTATTGTTAAGTTTCATTTTGGGGGTGTTTTAAAGGGGAGACTCGACGAGTTGGAGCCAGACTCGCCGAGTAGGGTCGCAGGTTTGGTCGCGGGTTCACGACTGGACTCGACGAGTCCAGATATGGACTCGGCGAGTCGACGCTGTTCAGCGGAAACCCTAGCCGTTCAGTATTGGGTCGTATATAAGGGTTATTATGCCGTCATTTCACGACTTTGGATCGATTGGGAAGAACCCTAGGCGACTGGGGCGGCTAGAGCAAGCTTGAAGGCCATTGGTGACCTTGAAGGAATTGTTGTGCAACGAGGAGAAGGGTTTTGGCTAAAGGAACTGCAGGGAGTTCGAGTTCTGAAGTTTGGGGACATGGAAGGTACATCATTCAGGTAATAATTCGGATTACATTCTCTTGTGATTGATGTGTATATAGATTTAGGGTTTATGGAACCCATTTGGAGTCTAGATGGATTGTTGTGTTGTTATTCAACGTTTATAACCTTGTATTAGGACCCTTAGAGGTCCAGAAGGTCCCATGTTTGTATATTCGAGAATATATGTATCTCAGGAAGCAGTTCGATCGACTGCATGGCGTAGACTCGCCGAGTCGGATGATCAGACTCGGCGAGTAGCTTGAAGATTCACTGGGACTCGCCGAGTTTGTTCTTCAGGCTCGGCGAGTAGAGTCGGGGTGGCCCCGCGATTCTTCCACGAGGACCTCGTCGAGTCAAGAGGGATACTCGACGAGTAGAAAGGGATCATGCAGGAATTGGTGAGGACGACTCGACTCGCCGAGTCGCCAGGGTACTCGCCGAGTCCAGTCGAGATGGCCGTTGACCAGAGTTGACCTGTGTGTAACGTTTTAGGGTCAGTTAACGTGGAAGATAGAAGTATTAAAAAGAGATATATGATGAGACAGGGAGCTTGTAGCTCGGAGGATCAAGTGCAAGAGATTTCAGGAGTTGCTATCTTCCAGTGTCCGCGAGGTTCTTTCAGTAATGCGGAATGGCATCGGCTCGATTGTACACACCGAGGAAAGAGTTGTATTTTGGAGGATCCTGGTTGTCTATTCAAATGAAAATGGAACTATGTTTTGTAATTCGAATATGAATAAGATTTTAAACAAGTGTTTTAATATTAAATTGATTATTTAAATGAAAAATTTTGCTTGAAAATCCACGGTGTTACAATTGGTATCAGAGCCTTGGTTTGAGGGATTCGGACGCGCCTACAGGTGAGTCTGGACTCAAACTGAGGAATTAAGAAAAGGTTTTCAAATAAATAGTTTTCTAAAAGTGAATAAGAGTTCAAAGAGAAAGCAAGAAAGAGCAGTGTGTACAATCAGCCAGAGCCAAACGGTGATTTCCCAAAATACCCTTACTTTTGTATTATGAAATATCTATTATGCACTTTATGAGACATTATTGCATGCTAGAGACAGGCTAGGTATTTCACATCTTAGGACTAGAGTGGCCTGATTTGTGATGCCTTAGTCTAGGGTTTGCTGTTATATGTGCGTTATGCTTTTGTGTGTATGTGATGAGTGAGAGTATCTAGTTAGAACGCACAAGGGGTAAAGCTACGGGGTACAGAGGTACTCCCGAGGATGAGCCGAGAAGGTGGAGCTACCACAGATGGGGAGTCCTATGTATGCTTCAATGCTCGAATGCTGCTTGCTTTGTGCTTTGTGGAGTTATCGATGATGGGAGTCAGCTACTAAGTGAGTATGACGATACTCAGGAGGTAGAGGGCTGGCATCATTAGGAACTCTTCAGCAGCTGATAGCAAAGAAGTGGGAGGACAGCGGAAGGGACTAGGGAGTAAACCTAGCCAGATGAGTGCGCTGGTAGAGTAGAGGATTTCGCTGGAAAGCGAGCACGCGCGATGAGATGGGTGAAAGAGCAGGTTTATCAGCTACTTAGGAACTTTGAGATGGTCCGGGTGGAAAGTATGGGTAGATGTGGCAGGTAGTATGGGCCCGTACTACTGAAAGCAGAGGACCCATACTTGATACAGGGGGCATCCTAAAGGTCCTAAGGAACAGATTGAGGGGTGATGTTATGGTTCGGATACCATACATCGGAGCGGATACAGAGTGATGTTATGGTTCGGGCACCATACATCGGAACAGATTGAGATAGATGTTGTGGTCCGAGTGCTATACATTGGAGCAGATTGAGGAGTGGTGCTATGGTTCAGGTACCATACACTGAAGCATGTTGAGGAGGGATGTCATAGGATGAGTACCATGGTTCGTAGTGGATGATGCTTGTGGCTATCTTGTTATCCGGTTATGACCGATGAGGTAGAGATTGGACGCTATGGGTTTCAGGCCTGTAGACCATGATTGAGTATGGAGAGGCGTTCCTCGAGGGGAAAGGCGAGTGCCTATCAGAGTATTTTGGTAAGAGTCAAAGACAGGGGAGAATTTCAGTTGAGTCGAGCAATCAGACGACAGAGGAGAGGTCACCTTTTTGGGTGGGTAGTGTCATTTATGCTCGTGTGCAAGACGCGAGAGGTCTGGTGTTTCAGTTCTGGATTTGGGAGTACACCCTGCAGGTAGTTATCGATAATGACTTCCCTCAGAGCATCAGGTAGCGGGTGTACCGCGAGACAGAGATTTACCGTGAACAGACAGTCAGTTGGGGCTGAGGTAGTCGAGAACCACACCACACCTAATTGAGAATAACAGGTTGGGTTATAGTGGTAGCAGTGAAGAGTTCAGACGAGTTTTGCAGTGTGGAGAGTTGTCGTCTATGTTGAGAGTAAGTCCCTGTTCTTGGAACAAATCCGGCGTTGGATACGGATTGACGAGTTGAGATGAGAGGAACGATGATGCTGCGGTGCGGTCTACGAGCCAGATATGTTATCAAGCGGTGCAGGTGCTTAGTATTAGATCAGTATGGGATTTGGAACGATTAGAGGCAGCTGTGATGAGAAGTTCTTGAAGAGTTAGCTAGAGGTTCAGAGTATAGGGGATTGATTGACTTCATAAGGGGAGGGACTATCGGGTGTTGCACAGTACTTTTCTGGGGCAGGTACGATTTCGCTGGTGAAAGATAGTCGTGGGTTGATTGTATACTAATTGGTGTTGGTTCGAACCTTAGTGGGGGAGAACCGGGTGCAGTATGTAAGAAAGCAAGAATTGTCAGGAGTAGTAATAAGTGGGGTATAGAGATGCAGTAGGAAATCATGAGACCATAGGTGTCGATGGTCGAGTAAAAAGGGGTTACATCGGAGCTTGCGGGTCCGGTGGTGCATGCCGCAAGTGCGGAAAGGAGGGGCACTGTGCACGGGATTGTTGGCAGTCAGTGCCAATACGGGATTTGAGGAGGACAGGATGAAGCGGAGCCCCAGAGGGCTCAGGGCCGTGTTTATCTGCGTGCGACAGAGGGAGACGGAGCAGTGCCGGAGACAGCTGCGGGTATGATGCTTTCATGATGTCTTAATTGTCTTGCATTGATTTGGCGTATTGTTTGTTCTGGTATCTTGTATGGATTTCGATGCGGTATTCGTTGTTTCGCGAGTCTGGCATGGTTATGGATTGGTGCTTCAGGTTTTCGCTTTGGCATTCGTTATCCCCTGATGGTTGGGTATGGTTATAATTGGTGTTTTAGTGTCAGTAGTCTTGTGCGGTTTTCGATGTGGTGTTCATCCTTTGGGCAGATTGTGAGTTTGGTTATGGGTTATTGTCGCGGATTCCTTTGGTTATCGTTCGTGGGGGTTGTTAGGGGAGATGCGGCACTGGGTTGATTGCCGGGTAGCATCTACAGTCGTGGAGTGGATGATTGAAGGACTAGATTCTTGTGAGTGGGTTGATCAGGGAGGAGGTGTGTTTTGCTGAGGGTTGCTTGTGCTTGTGGGAAGCAGTCAGTGTGCAATTGTTCTCTTTGTACAGGATTGTTCTGAAAGGTCGTTAATGACGATCGGTGGCAGTTAGTCAGTGTTTTAGTGGGGGAGAATTAGAAAATTCTCCGGGAGATCGATGAGTATGTGAGGGTGCTTAGCTGTTGGGATTCAGCAGTGTTTGCCAGCGCAGAGTATAGGCCGACGAGAGCGAGTGTCGGGTATGCGGGGCGGGATACAGACCTAGGGCATTCGATTGTGGAGGCCTGAGAGAAGGCCGGGATCAAGCTTGAGTAAGTAACCGGGGTTATGTGATCAGAGTATTGGTATGTTGAGGTACGTGATGGGTTGTACTGCATTAATCCCACGGGATTATGTTGTGCATGTTTCTAGAGCTGGAACCGGAAGGTTCTAGAGTTAGAACCTGAGGGTTCGCAGAGTTGGGTGTACGGACCCACAGAGATATAGCCTCGAGTGGCTAGTATGTGTTATGAGAGTCGGTCCAGTCATGTTGGAGACTCTGTTGGTATTGCTGGATGAGTTTGAGATTGCGGATTGTGTATGTTGCAGTGTGATTGCATTGGAAGGTCTGGCCCCGGGTTAGTGATCTTGTTTAGCTGAGGCAGTTATTTTGATGAGTGGAGAGAGTGCATGGGATTGAGAGCCCCTGCAATGAGAACCAGAGTATGTGGATAGCGGTTACGCAAAAAGGGTGGTGTCGCTTGGGGCGAGCACCGTGGCACCGGTTGGGGTGGCATTATGGCCAAGAGGGTTCCTTGGAAAAAGGAAAAGAGGAAGGTGTGTAACTCCGAAGGGGTGCAAGTTCACGAAAGTGAAAGCTGCAGAGCAGAGTTATGGTTAGAGTATTTCAAGTATGGTTTCGAGCATCGTGTTCGCGGCAGTGAAGTAGGAACCCATCCGGGTTGGGATGACTGTCGAGACTCGGAAGGGATGCAGGGGGAGAGAGAATCTTGAATTCTCAGTGTGATTCTGATCAGGGTATAGGACGGATATTAGTGGTCCGTCTTGGGAGATGTTCGAGGATATCATCAGTGTATCGGGTTTTTCAACCTGCGAGTGTTGGGACTAGTTCAGTATGTGTATGTGATGGCAAGAGGGAACTTGTGAGAGTTGATCTGAGAGGGAGAACGGATCTCTCAGTCGGTCCGGAATGGGCAAAGTGGGCTTTGGATCGGGGATCCGGTGGTTCAGGGTTTCCTAACCCTTATGGGTTGAGTGATCGTTGAGATTTGGAGCAGAGTGCATCTTGGGTAATTTCCGACTATAGAGAGTGATGAGCAGTTCAGAGTTTGTACTTCAGTTGACAGGGCAGACTCAGCAGGTTAAAGAGAGTTAGTGATCGTCTAGAGTTAACAGGAAAGTTATGCAGGCAGACGCCGTTACGAGCATGTGATTCAGGTCGGCGACTTCGTATTTCTGACGGGGTGTTTCGATTTAGGAAGAGAGGTAAATGGGGGGCCCCGGTATGTTGGGTCTTTTCGTGAAGGTGCGAAGGTAAGAAGGGTGGCCTACCGTTTGGAGCTGCCAACGGAATTGGGACGGATCCATGACACTTGTATGTGTCGCAATTGAAGAGGTGTATAGCGGATGAGTCAGCAGTGGTTCTACTAGAGAACGATTAGGTGGATGCGAGCCTGTGTTACGTCGAGAGGCCAGTGGCCGTCGGAGATCGGAAGATCAAGGTTCTGAGGAACAAGGAGGTACCTCTGGTATTGGTTCAGTAGCGACCTCGGGAGAGATCGGTAGTGTCTAGGGAAGCCGAAACGTGAGATGCGGGAGCAGCAGCCAGAGCTATTTTCAGAGTGAGACTTCGAGGGCGAAGTCTAATTCTAGTGGGGGAGAATTGTAACAGCCCAAAATCTCAAGTATTGTTAAGTTTCATTTTGGGGGTGTTTTAAAGGGGAGACTCGACGAGTTGGAGCCAGACTCGCCGAGTAGGGTCGCAGGTTTGGTCGCGGGTTCACGACTGGACTCGACGAGTCCAGATATGGACTCGGCGAGTCGACGCTGTTCAGCGGAAACCCTAGCCGTTCAGTATTGGGTCGTATATAAGGGTTATTATGCCGTCATTTCACGACTTTGGATCGATTGGGAAGAACCCTAGGCGACTGGGGCGGCTAGAGCAAGCTTGAAGGCCATTGGTGACCTTGAAGGAATTGTTGTGCAAGGAGGAGAAGGGTTTTGGCTAAAGGAACTGCAAGGAGTTCGAGTTCTGAAGTTTGGGGACATGGAAGGTACATCATTCAGGTAATAATTCGGATTACATTCTCCTGTGATTGATGTGTATATAGATTTAGGGTTTATGGAACCCATTTGGAGTCTAGATGGATTGTTGTGTTGTTATTCAACGTTTATAACCTTGTATTAGGACCCTTAGAGGTCCAGAAGGTCCCATGTTTGTATATTCGAGAATATATGTATCTCAGGAAGCAGTTCGATCGACTGCATGGCGTAGACTCGCCGAGTCGGATGATCAGACTCGGCGAGTAGCTTGAAGATTCACTGGGACTCGCCGAGTTTGTTCTTCAGGCTCGGCGAGTAGAGTCGGGGTGGCCCCGCGATTCTTCCACGAGGACCTCGTCGAGTCAAGAGGGATACTCGACGAGTAGAAAGGGATCATGCAGGAATTGGTGAGGACGACTCGACTCGCCGAGTCGCCAGGGTACTCGCCGAGTCCAGTCGAGATGGCCGTTGACCAGAGTTGACCTGTGTGTAACGTTTTAGGGTCAGTTAACGTGGAAGATAGAAGTATTAAAAAGAGATATATGATGAGACAGGGAGCTTGTAGCTCGGAGGATCAAGTGCAAGAGATTTCAGGAGTTGCTATCTTCCAGTGTCCGCGAGGTTCTTTCAGTAATGCGGAATGGCATCGGCTCGATTGTACACACCGAGGAAAGAGTTGTATTTTGGAGGATCCTGGTTGTCTATTCAAATGAAAATGGAACTATGTTTTGTAATTCGAATATGAATAAGATTTTAAACAAGTGTTTTAATATTAAATTGATTATTTAAATGAAAAATTTTGCTTGAAAATCCACGGTGTTACACGTTCGAATAATTTGACTATTCTGAACCAATTAAATTATTCATGAAGTCAAAACATGCAAGGTGAAACACAAGGATAATACTAATCCCATATGGCCTCAAACCTTTGAGTATAAATAAAACACCTTTTATTTATCACCATATCGATTACTCATTATTTGTCGTTTCGGGTAATCAACTTCTTACTTGAATTACTTACCACACTTGTCCCATGCTCTTAGCATGCACACAATGTTTACATGCGGTTCTTGCTTTGTGAAATAGATCAAATGAACACATTTCCAATCATACTCATTTCACAACTTCTAATCCCTTCCACAAATGAAAGAATATCAAATTCTTGCCACTTATAGAATATGTTAGATTCTAACATTTTGTGCAATGATCCTTTCGTAATGTCATAGCACAAAAGTCACAATGACTATTGCCAACGAAATTACAAAGTCCTCTATCGGAGATTGTTACAAGACAATTCCATAGATGTGATGTCTTTCACTCAAAGTACATTCCTTTGAACATCCTTTTGCATAAAAGTTTCTAATCTAGACATTGATTCTCAATATCTAACTCCCAATATGGAAACCTTTCCATACTTACCATATGACAACTCATTCTTAATAGAATCTTATCTATTCATAATAATGTCGATATGGTCCATCGAATACTATACTTCCAACAACTCACAAGCGACCAATCCTCGGCGAACTTTGGATTCTCCTTTGATAGTTGTTTAATTATCTTAGTGAAAACCGATTTTGTCCTTTTCCCTATAAATGCGCTAGACATTTGGAAAATTTTAGAATGGTCAAATATTATAGCATTTACAATCGACCCTATACCCAAAGCGTATGGGACACGATGCATAATATCTTACATAAAGATTTGATACTTTATCAATCTTCTGCCATGATATTTTTATGTGCTACGTTCTCACAATTCGAAATATGAAGAGGAATGACGTAATCATAATCGAAATTCAAGAACACACTATGTATCCTTGACTAAATTTATTAACATTCCACAACCTAAGCCTTTAGATTTGAAATGAAGCATAATACTCCCTTAATTATAGCAAAACAACTATTTAACCCTTACAACTTTGCAAAGTATGTCTCTTGTTTTCTATAATTAATATTGCTAACTTGCAACACTTGCCTTAATAATCATACAATCATAACATTTATGCTCCCACTATCATGATGATTATTTTAAACATAACACTTATGCTCCCACTAGCTTTGACACGTATTCAGAAACAGCTTAACTTTCAGAAAAACAATGCCTATTGAATTTCTTTAAGTTCATATTTCTAGTACTCAATGATTTAATAATCTTTTATCAAGGCATCCTAAACTTATACACCTTTTCCTTAGATAGCTCATATGTGTGTCTTAAACAATTAAGACTAATTGCCAAATCTCACAATTCGAATCATGGAAAGGGATACCGTAACCATAATCGAATTCAAGAATCCAATTATCACAATCACTATCTTCTTAAAATCTTTCTTAGTGAAAGCATTTCCTCACAATCATTTTAATGAAGGAGGAAATCTTATGACACTTCAATTTTAATGGTGTATGTGTTCCTATCCATGTGAATTTGTTAAAACCAAAGTTTATGACAAATTCAAACTCATATGGACCAAGCCTTCTCAATCTTGATTTCTTGCCTTATCGCAACACGGCTGCCCACCATGTCTTCCAAGTAGTCAAGCAGCTCACCTTTTCCTATTAATGTACTTTTCATTGATCAAGGTCCTTGCCTTTTATACATTCAAATGAGAACTCATAGGGCTCACATGCATAATTAACTCAATTGGAATGGCACAGAAACAGATAATGTCAACACGATAGGTTGTAAACCTCAACTCATGTGCTAGTGATGATCGATAAGGTTTATTTTTGATTTATTCTTGAAACCTATTAAGACTCCCACTGACTCCTTGACATATAAGGTTCTCTTGTCAATAAGCATTTCTTGACAAAAAAATATTCAAGAGTTAGTGTAGCTTTTATCAAGACAAAACACTTCATAAATTGGTCCTAGTTGGTCTTTGTCTTATCCAAGACATCACAACTTTCCAATTTCAAATGTGCAAGAATAAGAAAACCTTTTTCCAAATTCTACATTTGATGAATGTTATAAACCTTCTTAAGACTTGTCACTCAATCTTAACTTTAAGACTTGTTTTGGAAAGAAATATGATTGACTTCTTGATTTAACCATTTCTTCAATTCTTGATTTCTCTTCTCAGACATACAATTGTACTAAGACTCACTTAGAGGATCAATTGAGATATGGTTCTTAATCATTAAGACCTATCACAAAACATAATAAAAGGTACTCTCCCTTCTTCTAAGAATAGAGAAACTTTTAATTTTCTGCCTACTTGATTCTTCTTGTTCGTTCTGCTATTGATTTAAACCTTTTCAATCAATTCAGAATTACACTTAATCTTATAAGTATAATCATAATTACTAAACCTTTAGTGAATCATGATGAATATCTTTGTTACTCTTGTGGTGGACTTGATCAACACACAACTTTGTGTACTCGATCTCCTAGTCCTTCACTTGACACTTTGTCAACGAATTAGTCTAATTTCCAAATATGAAATTTCTCATTCATCATGCAACCAAGTTGCGTGATTCCAAATTTCTGTCCAATTGAAACTTGGGCGATGAGAAACTCTCCCTATTTCGCATATACTCGATATTTCACAATTATCATAATAAGAATCACATCCATTCATTGTAGAAATATGCAAACATCAATTTTTCATAACGATTTCATTGCAACGGAATAAATAAATAAATAAATTAGTCAAACCAAAATTTATTTTTTATTCATAACAGCAGCGGAAAACATTTGTCCTTACAATGCAAAATCAACTGAAAAACTATGTAATCAAATATTCCTAACAATTCTATCATAACTTTCTAAGCTCAAAATCTAATCTTCAATTCCATGCGATCGAGATCCATTTCTTTGTGATTAGACTCATTTTTCTTTTCCATCAAGCTTCCTCTCTTTTCACTGATCCTGCAAAACCTTCAAATGCAATCTTATCACATTTTGTATTAAGAATCAATGAATAGGAACTTAATGGAGTTAGATAGTGGATTTTACCTGAAGCACAGCCATACTCTTTGACTCTCCCATCTTCTGGACTCTTCAGGCGCTTAGGGCAGACTTGTATCCAACGCCCTTTCTCTTGGCAGCAAATGCAGGTCGGTTCTCCTAGAACGTCCTCGGAAGCATGGTCGGTTGACTTTCCCAACAAATACGCTCCATTGCTTTGCCAAATCATTTCTGATTCAGCAGCAATGAGCATGTAAGTTAGGTCAATGAGGTTTTCGTCATGATCCATCATATAATACTTTCTTTTGAACTCATTATATGATTCGGGAAGTGACTGCAGAACCCAATTCATAGCCAACTTATCCGGGAATGACGCACCCAACATTATCAACCTATCGATGTGTGATTTCATTCCTAGAACGTGGGCACACACGGGTTTACCATCTTCATGTTTCATTTCCAATAGGGCATTAGTGACATTGAACCTTTCAATTCTTCGATCTTGTGGGTTAGGGAGAATAACGGGAGGAGGTGGAGGAAGTGAAGCATGATTTCTTGTTCCTCGATCGAATCGTGGAATATCATCTTCATGTGGAATGCTTGTTCCACGGGATTTGGGAAGACTATAGTTGTCGTACTTCGACATCTACAAAACGGGAGAAAACAAATTCAAGTTAGTTGATCGATTGAGTCCTTAATAAATCACCCAAATGAGATATTAAGGCTATGACCCAACACAATATTCCACAACTCGGGAGAGGGATGTCGTAACCTAAATAGCAGAATATTTGAAGGTAAGTGAATGACGATTCACTAATTTTCCACCATGAAAAGCGAAAAACAGATTAAGTCTCAAATGTATTGAAAACTCCTAGATCCTTTGAGATTCATTGAACTTTTTCAATGGCATGTTTAAATCTCGATATGCCCCTCTAGTTTGTGACTGGGATGCCGAGGATCACAAAGCGGGTGTGAATAACCATGCAAATATACATGGTGCCCCCCACATGTTACAATCACCTATTCGATGTGCCGGTTAACCACACACGCTCCACCGAACTATGACAAACATTGAGTCACCCTTTGCTAACTTTGCTTAGAACCATTTAGTGTGCCGGTTAACCACACACGCTCCACTAACGTCATCGCAAGGGCACAAAGTGTAATTTAATGGAATTGCATCAATTCACTTTTGCCTAAAGTAACTAAGATTGGGAATTTTATGAAAGCTTTTAGTTACTTTTATACTTCATTATACTTATAATGGAAGGTTTCTGTCCTATCCTACCCGTTCGGCTAACGACCCTCCACTAGTCAAGAGTGCGGTGGGTAAGAGTGGATACCCATTCAATCGCCATTTTATAGGCAATTTCCTTAAACACCCCTTATAGACCTGCTTCGTGAATGAGGCCTACTAAAGGTAAGACTGACTTTTACTTATACATATATATAATGTTAGACTTTTAATGTTATATATAGTATAGGGTGTATTTTACACTTTTAAAATACTAGGTGGTCTGATTTAATAATTATACTTTTAATTTAATTAAATTGTACACCAAAACTTTATGGATTTACTAAATCTCTTTTAATTAGACACTTTAATTAATTAATAAAACCATAAGGGTGTGATTTGAACTTTTAGAATTTAACATTCCTAAATTAAACTTTTAATCAACTTTTAAATTCCAAAACTTGAGGGCAAGTTTTGAAACATTTCAAAACATTAGGGTTTAGAATTTAAATATTTCAAAATCAAACTTCTCAATCAAAATTTAAATTCCAAAACTTGAGGGCAAGTTTTGAAACTTTTCAAAACACAACGGATCAAATAGCAAATAATATAAATTAAACAATTAATTTAATGATTATCTAAATTTGACCTAAAATCAATTTCTTGCAAGATAAGTTACCCAATTAATACAAATAATCAAACTTTATCATATAAGGAAGTTATTATCCAATCAATTGGTAATTATCTTTTGTTTAATCAAGGATATACTCATAAATATGTATAAAATCGGATTTTATTAATGATCTAAAACAGATAAGGCAAGTATCCATGAGAAAAACAGCAAGAAATCCCGAAAATAGCTCCATCTGACGCTCGAACTCACCGAGTACCACACTGTACTCGCCGAGTTGAGGCCTACTCGCCGAGTTCATCAGGCAGGGAGCTCAAAACTCGATTTTGCAACTTGAACAAACATACAAGGCATCAATACAATAGAAACCAATCAAGGCTCTGATACCACTGATGGGTTTTGGCCATAAGAACATCCTATGTGCTCATACAAACCCTAATGCTTGGATCTAGGTTTCTCTATTGTACATGCAATTCATCCAAGACTTCAAACCCCAAATCTAACATATGATAATCAATATTAGCATAATAATGGGTTTAAGATATTACCTTGATTGTTATGTAGCAATAACAATCTCAAATCCTCCTTGTAATGACTTTAGAAAGCTTAGAGTCACAAATGTCACTCCTCTAATGGTTCACAAACACCAAGAGCAATAGGATGAAGAAGAGAAGAGAAGGAGGCAGCCCAAAACATGTGGAAACCCTAGAGAACAAGTTCACCACGTTTTTGGGGCTTAAGGGTCCTTTAAATAGTGAGGCTATTATGGTTATCTAACAAGGAAACCCTAATTTGGATACTTAGGCCCTAAGCAACCCATGGACTCCTTCCTTAAAGGCCTAGGACGATTTCTAATGGGTTTCCCCATAGAATTCGTCCAACCCTATAATATAAGGTAATCCATGGCCCAATTGCAATTATCTTATAATTACAATTCCAGTCCCTTAAGTTTAATTAATCTCTTTTAGCCACAAACTTAATTCATATTAATTCTTGACTAATATTAATTAAACAATATGATTTCTCCTTTAATATATTATTCTCATAATATATTAATAAATCATATTTAATCCTTTCTCTCCATAATTCATCCTATCAAGTTGCTTTGGTGAAGGCAACCCAAAAGGACCATGCACCATCGGGTCAAGTACATACCAAAATAGTTATGGACTTAGACACTAATCCAATAAGACAGCCTTCCGAAGTCATTATGGGCACTACGAATTCGTAGTGATGGCATTCGAATTAACAAACGCGCCCGTTGTAGTCATGGACTTAATGAATAGGGTGTGTTGTCCTTACTTGGATCAGTTCGTCATCGTCTTCATCGATGACATACTTATCTACTCTCGTAGTAAGGAGGAGCATAGTCAACACCTACAACAAGTCCTAGAAACATTACGTTCGGAGAAGCTCTACGCGAAGTTCTCGAAATGCGAATTTTGGATTCGACGAGTTGAATTCTTAGGGCACGTGGTTAACGATGAGGGAATACACGTGGACCCTTCCAAAATCAAAGCCATTGAGAACTGGTCAGCACCAAAGACGCCTACAGAAATTCGTCAATTTCTAGGCCTCGCTGGCTACTATTGCAAGTTCATTCAGAACTTCTCCCGCATTGCGAAACCTCTTACAACACTGACCCAGAAGGGCCTGGTCTTTGACTGGGAAGAGAAGAAAGAGAGAGCGTTCCAAACGCTCAAACGCGCCTTGTGCTGCACCAATAGAATCCCTCCCCGAAGGGATAGAACACTTCGTTGTCTACTGCGATGTGTCATATCAAGGGCTCGGATGTGTTTTGATGCAGCGAGGTAAGGTCATTGCTTATGCCTCGAGACAGCTGAAGACACATGAGGTCAACTACAGGACCCACGATCTTGAACTGGGAGCAGTTGTGTTTGCTCTGAAGATCTTGAGACACTACCTGTACGGTACGAAAAGCCTGCAACACATATTCGACTAGAAGGAGTTCAACATGAGACAACGACGGTGGGTCAAGCTACTCAATGATTACAAATATGAAATTCGTTATCATCTGGGTAAAGCCAATGTAGTAGCGGACGCCCTCAGTCGGAAGGAATATTTCGGTCGTAGAGTCAAATCATTGACTATGAATATCCATTCACACTTGTCCACACAAATTAAGGCGGCTCCGCTCGACGCTTTGAAACCTGAAAATGTGTCGAGTGAATCCTTGAGAGGGATGGATAAGAACTTGGAGGTTAAGGGTGGTAGAGCTTATTATTTCATGGATCGGATCTGGACCCCGAAACTCGGTGGTTTCAGAGACTTGGTCATGAACGAGGTGCATACCACTTGTTATTCCGTGCACCCGGGTTCAGATAAGATGTATCTGGATCTTAAAAAGTTATACTGCTGGCCTAATATGAAAGCAGAAATTGCTACCTTCGTGAGTAAATGCCTTACTTGCACCAAGGTCAAGGTCGAATACCAGAAACCCTCTGGTCTACTACAACAGCCTGAGATACCGGAATGGAAGTGGGAGCGGATCAGTATGGATTTCGTAACCAAGTTGCCCAAGACAACAGGTGGACTTGATAGCATATGGGTCATCGTCGAAAAATTGACCAAGTCTGCACACTTCCTGCCTATCAAGGAAACAGACAAGATGGAGAAACTTACAAGAACTTACATTAGAAAGATTGTACGACTGCACGGTGTTCCCTTATCCATTATCTCGGACAAATATAGTAGATTCAGTTTGAGGTTCTGGCAGTCGTTACAAAGTTCCTTAGGAACTAGGCTGAACATGAGTACAGCCTACCATCCACAGACCGACGGACAAAGTGAGAGAACTATCCAAACATTGGAAGATATGTTGCGAGCCTGTGTGATCGACTTTGGGAAATCATGGGATACTCATTTACCCCTTTTCGAATTTTCCTACAACAACAGTTATCACACGAGCATTAAGGCTGCTCCATTCGAGGCCCTCTATGGCCGAAAGTGCAGATCCCCTCTGTGTTGGGCTGAGGTGGGTGATACCTAGTTAGCTAAAGGACGAGTTCCTGACAGCACTCTCACAGGTCCGGAGATCATATAGGAAACGACATAGAAGATCGTTCAGATTCGTGAACGATTGAAAGCCTCTAAAGACCGACAGAAAAGCTACGCTGATAAGCGAAGGAAACCGTTGGAATTCCAGGTGGGCGACCGCGGTCTATTGAAGGTCTCACCCTGGAAGGGCTTGATACGCTTCGGAAAGTGTGGAAAGCTAAATCCAAGGTACATAGGGCCTTTCGAGATTCTCGAAAGAATCGGCCCTGTAGCTTACAAACTTAACTTACCACACGAACTCAGTAACGTACATTCTACCTTCCACGTCTCGAACATGAAAAAGAGTCTATCCGACGAGACTCTTGTTATCCCACTCGATGAGATCGAGATCAACGAGAGCCTCAACTTCGTGGAAGAACCAGTAGAGATCATGGATCAAGAGGTCAAGCAGACGAAGCAAAGCCATATCTCGCTAGTGAAGGTTCGCTAGAACGCCAAGCGAGGACCAAAATTCACTTGGGAGCGTGAGGATTAGATGAAACTGAAATATCCTCTACTTTTTACTTAGTTATTTGTAACTACTTATTTGCTTAAACTCTAATTTCAGGACGAAATTCCTTCTAACGGGGGGATGATGTGACAACCCGAAATTTCGATTTTGTACAACATTCCAATTCAATAGAAGTCAGGACAGTTTCTGCTAACTTTCAAGCTTTTTGGCTTAAGTTTGAGTCTTTTTAAGTTAGTACTTTGGTAGATTTTAGGAAACAGATGCCCTAGGGTTTATTGTACAACAATAGAGTTCCAAAAACTTCAAGAGTTTGGAGTTTATGGCCCAAATGGTATTTGGACCGTAAACCCTAGTGACTATATATATGGCACTTATCCATTTTTCACACTTTTTCACCATTTCAAAGTTAGAACTCAAATCCTCTCAAGTAGCATCTGCCTTTTTCTCCAAGATCTTCAACTTGTAGGTGCTTCTAGCCTTATTAGGTTGATATATTGCTTAATCTAGTGATCTAACACACTTTCATCTGTGAAATCATTACAAAAGGTTAGATCTTCAAGTTTCACCAAGAACACCAAGAACACACACTAGTGTTCTTGGACTTTTAGCACCTTTTCAAGCCTCTAACTTGTAAGTACTTCTATCCTAGAGTATCATAAGGCTTGTTACACTTCCATATATAAATAAATCACCCAAGAAACACCAAAAACAAGGTGTTTACGGTTCAAGATGTTCTTGAACCGTAAACCCTATAAAGGGTGCCAAAGTGTGCCCTAGTCCCTCTTAGGCCTTGGAAACTTGCATACATCCATTCCTTGATTAGTTAAGGGCTTGAAAACATCAAAAGACCATATCCCATATGGGTTTACGGTAGTAAACCCAAATGAAAATGGTCTAAGGATCGTAAACTCCATTTAGAAGTGAAATGGTGCCCTAAACCCTTCCATAGGCTTATGCTTCAAGTGGAAATGCTTCTGAGGACTTGTAGAGCTTCAAAAAAAACACATGGTCAAAGGAGCATGAGTTTACGACCTTAAACTCATGAGTTTACGACCGTAAACTCAATGAGTGATGGTCACAAAACCGTAAACTCATATAAGGGGGTGTCCTTGAACCCTAAACTCAATAGCAATGTCCTACAACACTTAGATGCAATCTTTGAGACTTATAACACTTATATAAGGTATTTAGCATGTCCTATGATGTCTTAACTTTGTTGATTAGTTGTTTAAATACTAATTGAATACATATATGTGTCATTATATGTTAACTAGGATCCTTGTGTGTACTCAAGTCTTCACTTGACACCTAGCAATCCTGTTTCATCAGTTCATCCATACCACTCACTACAGGTGAGTTAATACCCCTTAAATTGACATTTTAATGTTTTTAAATGCTTTTATGGGGGGAATACAAGTTGAACAATTATAGTTATTATATCAATCACATGTGACTAATAACTACCAAAGAAGTGGTTTTCTTACTTTTCAAACTGTGTTATCAAACTATTTTACAAACTCTTCTGTTGTCAAATACTTTTACTTAAACTCTTTTTATACTTTTATATTGTCAAATGCATGCCTATGGATATATAGTTATATAAGTAATGTTTAAAGGACTTAGGAAGGATAGCTCGCTTTATCTCCTTTTCCTTGTTTGGATATGGCTTTAGGGCATCGGTTATCCGTCCGATGGTCTTCTAAATATTAGTTATATATTATGTATACATATATAGACATAAAAGTGTTATCAGTTAATTCAATACCCTTGGGTAGCAAGGGTATACATTCATGCGTACAAGTCATATTACCAGTAACAATGAATCATACAAAGAGTCAGTTCATACTTGAGTCTATACTTGCTAGATAGAGAGAGAATACACAATACAGCTAGTACACTCAGTACATTACTATACATGCTAGATAGAGAGAGAACACACAATACAGCTAGTACACGCAGAACATTACAATACATACAGGCTAGACAGAGGGAGAACATACAACACAGCTAGCACATTCATTACATATACATTCATGCAGTTATGTGAGCCACTAAACGGGGCATGGCACTACCTACCATGGCCGTTTTTGTATCCAGAATCTCCTTAATTGGGGAGCGTATGAGTTTACGTATAGATCTATACTGGATTGACTATCCTACACCTTGCTGCTCGCAACAGTGGGACTTGCAAGTCTACAGGTGCCAAACGTCATTTCTTACGGCGTCTTACATCGTCATTTTACTAGATTCGGTAGCAGGATACAGGCCGATCATATGTTACTTTAAATTACAATTGGTTTGAGGTACTTAGTACAGCAGTAGTTACTTATTACAATACTATAGTACTATATTATTTTCCCATTACATTCACTTCGTGAACATTCACACGATGCACGGAAATGTAAAAACTATATTTTTGGTTAATGATAGTCGGGCTTGGGAAAATACACACTCTTACAAGAGACACACACAGATATCAGATGCCTTGGTAGAAGGCTAGTTTTAGTAGGAAACATAGGGTTTTCTAGGAGAGTTCAAAACATCTTACAAAACATCGTACAAAACATATTACAAATACTTTCATACAAATATAGACACTAATATACTTATGATCTCACCAGCTTTAAAGTTGATACTCGCTTACAAAATAACTTGCATTCTCAGGTCACCAGTAGACAGGTACAGGTGCCAAGTTTTGAGAAGATGGAGTTCGTTCAAGGCTCGTCTTTTATTTTGATATGTATTTTTGGTGTCTATATAACTTGACATAACACACTTGTATGAAATTATATTATTAATGCAATGGATGATGTTGTTTCTTGTTTACTACTATTCAATGTTGTGATATTGTACATGACGTTCTCCGCCACAGAATGTTTCCGCCGTTCATGGTTTTGGGGTGTGACACTCTAAAAACTTCAGTTAGTCATATGTTTCATCCTTGTGTGATTGGAAGAGATCCGACCTGGATGTACAACACATGCATTCTAAATCTATCTTCTCTCTCAATAATTATCTGCTCACCCGGTGTAAGGAGTATTCTGGAAGTCCTTGATGGCTGGAGCATATCAGGAAGTGGGAAACACGTTCTAGTACAATTAAAATTGAACATATACAGATTGTCTATAGATCTCGCTGCTTAATTTAGGTGGACAACAATATCCTTGGTCGTCGTCAGCTTAATGGTCCCTAGGAATTATATCTAAGAATATAGGATCAAAATGTCTTGTCATTATTAGTCTGTTCAAAATTGTCACAAATTTTTCGTGTTTAAGTGGACCACAATACCGACGATCGACCAGACATAGACATAAAGGTAGAGGTACCGACAAGTGGATTATGGCTGTCTCACAACTTTGTTCCCAAATATTTTTTTTTTGTTAAATTTGTTCATAGTTTTCCTCTATGCACAAATTTAGGAGGAGAATTAAAAAAAACAAAAAAAATTAAAAAAAAACAAAAACAAAAATCATAAAATTAAAAATCCAAAAATATTTTTGTTTCTGTTTTAATTTTTGTTTTAAGTTTTCTTTTAGTTTTGTTTTGTCTTGAAAAATGATTTCAGGTGTAGATGAAACTCATGGAGTGATTTCAGGTGACAGATTGCATTGAAGCCTCCTCATTCAATTTGCTGCTATCTAGTACCTGCTGAAGTGATCCAGAAGATTATTTCTCTCTGAAGTTCTCTCTGAATATTCTCAAGCTGAAAGCATCAATTTTCAAGAATCTCTACAAGAAGCCTCCTCACCCAATGTGCATTAAATGTCAAATTCTGAAGAAATTCCCAACTGTCTCAAGATGAAGTCATTTATTGAATATTAATCAAGTTCATTTTGAAGCTGTGAAGTCATCGAAGATAGACGTTGAAGCCAATCTCCAACTGAAGGTTAACCTGAAAAGCCAGCTACATTTTAGGGGGAGCTTGTTAGGTCAATTAAGAAAAAAAATCTATAAACCAAAGGGGAGATTGTTGGGTCAAAAATATGGTTTATACTTTACTTTTCTAGAAAAATGTATTTTTGTGTCTTGGACCGTAAACTGCTTGGTGTTTACGGCCGTATACGTGTTTACGATTGTGTTTACAGCCGTAAACCCATTCACGGCCCATGTTCACCAAGCCCATGTTTCTTATGTATAAATATAGGTGTAACGGGTGAAGAGTAGATTGATGAACGTTAGATGAACATGAGAAGAGATAAACCAGAGAGAAGAAGAGAGCATTTTGTGTGTGTGAATCTATTGTAAGGAACTTATTTCTAATCATATCATTCAAGATTCATATTATTCTTCTTCTCCTTCTCTTCTATTTGATCTGACATCATCCGTTTGATTGGGATTCCGCACCATCAAACGGATCTGATTGATACACAAACAGATTAGGGACTTACACGGTAATTTTTTTATTTTATTTACGTAAACAGAATGACAAAAATAATAATTACAAAAAAAAGAATTTTTAGATTTTTTCTTTTATCTTTCATTTTAAAATTATTTTTACATTGCGTCTCACGGTCTCACAAAATTAACAAGGTCTCAAATGAACCTAAATCTCTCTCTCTCTCTCTCTCTCTCTATATATATATATATATATATATATATATATATATATATATATATATATATATATATATATATATATAGAGAGAGAGAGAGAGAGAGAGAGAGGAATGATCATTTGAGAACACAAAGTTTCCCGAGAACTCGAGAACCAAACCAAGGCCGTTAGATCAAAATAATAAAAGGTTAGGATCCTTTGTGGTATTTTTGTAAATACTTTGGAAAAAACAACATGGGGCATGATAATTAAATGATTCAGGGGAATTTTAGTGTTGAATTACTCTGAATCAGGCCAACCCCCACCGTTCTATGTGTATCTCTCTCTCTCTCATCCCACCTCCTACCGTCACATCACCTACAGAGACGACCCCTTCGCTCATGTTCTTCCTCATCGTCGTTATTTTTGGTCGCCGTTGATCTGAAAATTGGAATCGATTTCTCACCTTCTATTCTATTTTGAATGCTCTCGTTGATCTCCTTCCTCCAAATCAATAACGTTTGATGAAATCGGAGATTTGTCGCTTGTAATTCTCTCACCGCCGATCTGCCAATTGGAATCGATTTCTTGCATTTTGTTTCGATTTGAATACTCTCATTGATCTCTTTCCTCCAAATCAATAGAGTTTGATGAAATCCAAAAAAAGTCAATATAGTTTGTTGAAATCGCTATCTATTACAACAATCAGAAGCAACCATAAATCAGCTCATGTTCGTCTTTATCCAAAAACGCTGGTGTGTCATCTCCAATGACTGAGAAAAATTCTTGTTGTTGATATTAGCCTCTTAAATTCATCTATTTTGGAGCTCGATAAGCTCAAATCAATTGTTAGCTCTTGAGGCTTCTTTCAGGTTTCTCTCTATCTCTATTTTTCTCAATATCACATATCTTGGGCCCGAACACTTATCTACTGGATAACTATCTGTTATTGATCGATCGATCTGTTATTTGCAACTATAGGTCTAATTTTATCTACCTGTTGTAAATTTGGATATGATTTTAACATTTAGACTTTTATTAGGTTGAATTTTACAACTAGTTTCAGAAATTTGTGCTCATGCTCAAGATGTAGAGGGCAAAAAGAAAGGTAGAGGACAAAAAAAAGGTTTGATGACAATATGGCGACTTACAAACCAGAAGACTAATCCAGTGAAGAAACATGGCATTGGAAAAGGCTTGATGATAATTCAATGATTAATAAATCTTACTTCTGCTCAACTTCCAACATGTGTTGACAATGACCATGGAGCTTGTTCTCAGTTTCCACTTTTTACATCACAAAAACCACCTATTCAATTCAAAAATAAGTCAATAAAACAATAACATGTCATGGTTTGTCTTCTCTTCTAGTTTTCTAGATATTATGTTTGTTTCTTTTAGCATGACAACTAAGAGTGTCAGTGATCCATTTGCAGAGGACTTCAACTAGAAGTAAAAAGGTGAATAATATACATTTATGGAAGTGTCTATTGTATTTCTTGCCAATTATCATTGACTTGTCTTAAAAATTGAAGGTGGGATGTGAACAAGTTAGTAAGGAAAAGTAACGAGGGAGAGAAATATGTGAAATTTCTCTAAATGAAGGGAAAAGTGAAGAAGAACCAAGTCAATATGCAATGCTAGAAGACGGTGAGGAGTTGGAACTAAAATAACTACAAGCAACATCAAATCCATTAACATGTTATGTTCATTGTGCAACCAATAGGTTACATGGTTGCACCCTTTGCAAAGGTCAGGTTCATTTACTTGATACTCATTTCATTTCATATTCTTGATTAAACCTTTCAAAGTGAATTTATTTTACTTAATTTGTATATCCACAAATTGTCAAAAAAAAAATTAAGGTACTTTTTCATAGTGAACATTATATTGTATATCTAACTTCAATGAAAATTAAGGTTGAGTTTATTAGCACTAACCTGAATCTTGTTTGCAAATATTTCAATTTGTTAGCACTTATGTTGAAATACTTAATATCCTATCCTTCATGCTTGATGAGCTGACACATGCACTTATTGACAAGGTTAGTGCTTTTATAAGTTGTTCAAGGTTTTATCACCATATCAAATAAATGAGCTTTTATAGTAAGGATTCATATTTTGTTATTTGTGCTTATTTTTTTATCATTCTTGTTACTTGGTAAACTTAATGTACCACTTTTGAAACTGCTTCTCACTAGTAAAGGATTATTTTTCATGTATTTATATTAAAAATATACATATTTACACCAAGAACATTTTATTTTCTTTTGGAAAATGATTTTTTTTATGTTATTGGTTTAAATTATATATATTTTTTTATTATAAATGATAAAAGATAGATTGTTATTTGTAAAAACAAACAAGTATAATATGTAAATAAGTGTTTTTTTTTTCATTTTTACATATGTAACTAGAATTTAGTGAATTTAAAAAACAATTTATATATTTGCTATGTTGTGGTGCTATAAAAGCTAATGTATTTAATTCACAAATAAATCATGCATTTTTTTAGTGTTCTTTCATTTATCAATTTTTTTAAAATTTTCTTGTAGATTAGGAAGAATTTGTGCAAAATATTAAAGAGGCGAATAGTGATAAATTGAAGAAATTATGGAAATCTTGACACAATGAGATGAAAACAGTATGAAATTTTGTAGCATTTTTTGTTTTTTATATTTTATTTTGTATCAAATAAAATACTTGTACTTTGTGTTTATACTTGTGATTCACGTGTATATCACATGTGATTCACATGTAAATCACATGTGAATCACATTTGATTCACATATTAATCACATTTGATTAACATGTAAATCACATGTGATTCACATGTAAATCAAATGTGATTCACATATTAATCATATTTGATTCACATGTTAATCATATGTGATTCACATATAAATCAGATGTGATTCACATGCAAATCACATATGATTCGCATGTAAATCACATATGGTTCACATATGAATCACATATGATTCACATATATTCATATTTGATTCACATGTAAAACACATGTGATTCATATTTGAATCACATGTGATTCATATAAAAATCAAATGTAATTCGCATATGATGTCATATGTAAATGTGATTCATATGTGAATCGCTTGTGATTCATATGTGAATCACCTGTGATTCATAAGTTAATTACATGTAAATCACATATGTATTTTTGTTAGTGTTTTTGCATTAATCAAATTTTTTTAATTTTTCTTATAGATTTGGAAGAAATTGTGGTGAATATTGAAGAGGTGAAAATTGATAAATTAAAGAAAATATGAAAATATTGATACGAAGACATGAAAATGCTTTGAAATTTTGTAGCATTTTTTTGTATTTTATTTTGTATTGAATAAAATACGTACTCTATTTTGTTTATAGATTAGTAAATAAAGTGAGCTTTCATATGATTTCCGTATAAATATTATAATATATACCATATGCGTATATGCATTTGTAAAAATATGCATATATGTATCTAAAATGTTGATTTTTCTTTTGTTAAAAAATTATAATATTTTTTAAATATTCCAGTTTTTTTTTTAATTTTATTGATTTTTAAATGCGTTTAAAAAAATTGCTGCTTTTTTTTAAGTATTTTTTTCAAAAATTCATGTTTTCTATAAAAAGTTAAAAAAAAAAATCAACACTTTTTAGAAAAAATATCAAAAAATACTATTTTTAAAAAAATCCACAATTTTGATTTATTATATAAATTTTTAGACATTTTTATTAATAACACAAAAAATTAGACATTAAATGAGATTGATAAGATGATGATCATGCCCTTAATGGATTAATTTTGAGCTAATGCTCCACTTTTATTTCTCGTAAAACTATAAGTTCTCAACCGATCTCACCCATATATATATATATATATATATATATATATATATATATATATATATATATATATATATATATATATATATATATATATATATATATATATATAAACCTAACTGAAAAAAGGCCTAATACCTAAACCAAAAACGTGTCTAATAAATTTAATTAGGGGTGAACAAACATCAAACCGATAAAATAAAAACCGCAATAAACCGCAACCGAAAAATCGAAACCGATGCAAAAGCCGATGGTGCGGATTTTATTTTTTTGAAAAAACAAATATATTGGTGCGGTGCGGTTTGTAACTAAAAACCGGACAACCAAAATCGGACCGCACTGCAAGCTTATTAACAATAAAATAAATCACTAATTTATATTATACAATTATACTTATTATTTAAAAAACTAATAAATTTTAATTTATACATATATTATATGTTGAATTTGACGGTAATTAGTAATTAGATATTATGTTTAATATATAAGCACTATGCGGGCTATAACTTACAAGCTTGTAAGTAACTTCTAAGCACAAATTAAATAAAAAAATATGATCGAGAATATAGAATGCAAATGAAGTGATAAAGTAAACAAAATATAAAAAAAAACTCAAAAATTATAGTTTCTAAATGTAAAGAAACGAAATGATAGCATATCATACAATCATAAATCTTCACATGAAGTCTACGGTTAAAAAAAATTGTACCAGTGAACATAAATACTGCACCGTATGTTTGAATCTGTTTAAAACTGACACCAAACCAGTACAAACCGAAACCGCAAAATCGTACCATTGAAAAACCGCACCCAACGGTTTCTAGAATTCAAAAACCGCACTTTGCGGTTTGCGGTTCGGTTTGGAACTAAAACCGCATCAAACCGGACCATTATGACCCCTAAATTTAATAGCTAATACTGAGTAGTAAATTAAAAAATTGGTAACCACTCGTCTCTCTTTTACTGGGCGTGAAGTATTTTTCTTCTTCCAATCACAGATGTTAATGCTGTCATTTTTTGTTTGTATTTTATTTTTATTCTTTGTCAATTTTTTTTAAATCTATCCCATCATCTGAAATACGATTATTTGATAATATAAGATTCGTAATTATCATCATTTTTATGAATAGGTCTTCATATAAAGCTCTTTCTCAAAGTTTTCTAGTCCCACAATTTAGTCCACACGATTTGTACTCTTTTGTACCATTATCATTATCATTTTCCTAATTCAGAATTTTGTATATTCAAAAAGCTATGTCTAGAATGATATAAATTAAAGTATGACAAAATTACAAAAATGGTCCCTATGGTTTACCAAGAATAACAAAGTCAGTCCCTGTTAATTTTTTTTTATGCAAATAGCCCCTATGGTTTGCAAAACTTGCATAGATAGCCCTTTTTACTAACGTCGTTACTATTCTGCCGTTAAGGACTATTCTGCCGTTAAGGACTGAATATCCACCCCCTTAAATTACCAAAGCCTTAATCAATTGAGCTGAATGCTTTCTTGGTTTATTCTTTCCTAAAAGTAATTTATATATTAACAAAATCGTTAAAACATAAACAATAAATAAATTATACAAAACATTTTTTTACATCATTTTTTTTTAAATAAAACAAAATGTATTTTAGTCGTACTATAAAAGAATAGTTTTTTACAAACAAATTTTATGTATTTTTATGTATTTATTTTACGTAAAATATATATTTTTTGTCTTTAAAAAATACGTTTTCGTATAAAAAATACGTTTTATGTAAAAAATGTTTTTTTATGTCTTTGAAATACTAATAATTAACACTACTCATGACATTAAAAAATGTATAAATTCTTTTGGGTCGCTAGTTCTAAAACCGTTTTTTCGGTTATATGTATTAAAAACAAATTAACAACGATTTTGTTACATATCTAAACAATTTATACGGTTTTTTTATGTCAAGAGTAGTGTTAATAATTGTTATTTCAAAAAGATATATCACTGTGTCTTTCTATCTTCATTTTAACCATACGGTTTAGAACTTGTGATTAAGATGAAATACGTATTTTAAATAAGATATATAACCAATAGGTTTTTTATGTTTTTTTAAATACATATAAAAAACCATACGTATCTTAAATAAGATATATACATATTCGGTTATATGTATTTTAACCGAATAGGTTTGTTATGTATCTAAAGAATTTATACAGTTTTTTTTTATGTTTTTTTTAAATACGATTTAGAACCATACATATTTTAAATAAGATATATATATGTATTCGGTGTTTTTATATGTATTTAAAAAAACATAAAAAACCTATTGGTTATATATCTTAGTTAAAATACGTATTTCATCTTAATCACAAGTTCTAAATCGTATGGTTAAAATGAAAATGGAAAGACACAGTGATATATCTTTTTGAAATAACAATTATTCACACTACTCTTGACATAAAAAAAACCGTATAAATTATTTAGATACATAACAAAATCGTTGTTAATTTGTTTTTAATACATATAACCGAAAAAACGGTTAGAACTAACAACCCAAAAAATTTTATACATTTTTTATGTCATAAGTAGTTTTAATTATTACTATTTCAAAGACATAAAAAAACATTTTTTACAAAAACGTATTTTTTAAAGACAAAAAAATATATATTTTACGTAAAATAAATACATAAAAATACATATAATTTGTTTGTAAAAAACTATTTTTTTTTTATAGTACGACTAAAATACATTTTGTTTTATTTAAAAAAAGTTATGTAAAAAAATGTTTTTTATAATTTATTTATTGTTTATGTTTTAACAATTTTGTTAATATATAAATTAGTTTTAGGAAATAAAAAACATTCAGCTCAATTAGTTAAGGTTTTGGTAATTTAAGGAGTGGATGTCATGAGTTCCAGCCCTCCCCTAGCAATTTAATTGATTTTTTCAACGAAATTTCAATAATGGTCCTTGTGGTTTAGTAAATGTCACGAATTCGGTCCTGTTATACTTGAAAAGACGAAAATGCCCTTACAAATTCAGTCCCTAACAGCAGAATAGTAACGACGTTAGTAAAAATGGTCATCTATGCAAGTTTTGCAAACCATAGGGGTCATTTACATCAAAAAAGATTAACAGGGACTGATTTTATTACTTTTGGCAAACCATAAGAACCATTTTTAGAATTTTGTTTTAAAGTATTGAAGCGGTACCGTTTTTAACGTGACCCAAAATAGTATAATATGCAGTTATTAAGTAAATAATATTTTCTTACATTTATCACAACGTAATTGTCTTGTAAAAATGATATTTTCTTACATATTTCACAACGTAATTGTCATTTTTACAACGAATTTATTACAAATTACGAATTTTGTTTTTCAATCTTCCCAACATAAATAATTCATAAGGTTGATGTCATTTTTGGTCTTTTTAACTTCTTCTTTTGTGTTTATTTCGTCATTTAATTCATTTTAGTTTTAAAATGTTATCAAACTTTTGACTTTTTTGCTAATTTAGTCATTTAACTTTAAGTTTGAGGACTTAACTTTTGGTTTTATACTCATTTAGTCACCTAACTTTTACAATAAGGCTCATTTAGTCACTTAAAAATTAAAATTATGCTCATTTTATGACTTTATTTTAAAAGTTTAGTTACTAAATGAACATAAAGTCAAAAGTTAAGTGACTAACTGAGCACAAAGTCAAACGTTAAGTGACCAAATGAAAAGTTAGTTGACTAAATTAATACAAAGTCAAAAGTTTGATAACCTTTTAAAACTAAAAATAAGTTAAATGACCAAATAAACATAAAACCAAAAGTTAAGTGACCAAAATAACTGAAACTCTAATTCAAAAAATTCAAAAAAAAAGAAAGTCACATACTTTAATAAATAAAATATACACATTTATATAACTAGAAAATGACCATAATAACCAAACTTTGGATTTTTTATAAAATAGTCAAAAACTTTAAAAATATAAAAATTGACATAATTTTCACAAGTGGGCCACAATGAAAATATAAACTTTCGCAAATGTCTATGAAAATCAGGATTTTCGCAATGTCTGCGAAATTTTTTTTCAACTTCGAACTTTTATAAATCTTTCATACAAACTTCATTTGAACTAAATTTTTTTAATTATGTTATTTGTAATAAGGGTTATAAATTGACATATTACACTCTAAATTTGAATGTCGGAAAGTCATATTTTTTAAATTCTAAAGTAGGCTACTTAGTGAAAAATATGAAAAAAAAAACAAAAAAAAAAGTTTGAGAATTAATAAATTTTAAGTACGACTTGTTTAAGTTGAATTTTTTTAATTGGGGTTTTTTTTGTAACAAAGTTTATCTCTTTAGACATTACACTCTCAATTTAGTTGTCGAAAAGTCATATTTTTTATATCAAAAATAGCTTATTCAATGAAAATTATGAAAAAAAGAAGCTACACAAGTTTTTAAAAAAAAGTTACACAAGTTTTGGCATACGAACTTCATAATAATCATTAGACCATCTAGGTTCGCACAATCACAATGATGACCTACAAAAAGCTCAAAAAACATTAAAAAAAAAAATAATTGCACGCCACCTAAATATTTGAAGGTGACCTACATAATTCTTAAAAATATTTTTTCAAAAGAAAATTCACAAACAGTTTAGATTTTCGGAGGTGATAATTTGCGAAAATCTAAAAACACACACACACACACACCATATGCACCTTGGTTTTAGTAGATGGTCACATGTGAAAATTATATTTATCGGAAAAATGACATTGTAGCACATTAAATTGGCATTTATTTGATTTGGTCATTAAACTTTTTTTTGCACATTAGACCACTAAACTTGTATTTGACCTTTCAATTTAGTCATTTTTCTCGATTTTAATCGGTTTCCCGATTGAATGCTGACCAGTAAATCCAACGTGGAATACTGACCTGTTAATTGTAGGTTTTCTAGATTGAGAAGCAACAAGAGCACACACCAATCATGATCATTAACCACCACTGTTTTTTATTTTAAAGATCAAACCAAGAAACCATTGATTTTAAAGATCAGACTCTTGTTGGGTTTCAAAATCCAGTTTTAAAGTGGAATCGTTTGTTTCCTTTGTTCGTAGATCTTAGAGATAAAGAAGAAATCAGTAGAACAAGGAACCCAAAGTTCTTAGAGCTGAATCATATGAGAACTTGGGATGGATCTAAGTAAGAACGAGGGATCTGCAGGTGGGTTTTTGTGTTGGTTTTCCGGTGAAGACAGACAATAGTTATAGAGGATAACAATGGAGGTGGTGGTTGTTGATTATAGTGGTTGTTAATGACAAAGTTGGTGGGTAAAATACGTCTTTGTTTACATCAGGATGATATTTAAAAAGTCCTTTTGATCTCATTAGTAGTAGCAGGAAAGATACCCAAAGTTATCAGCTTTCAAGGGTGTTCATGGTTACTAGCCTTGTCGATATTCTCAAAGGTATCAGCTTTAATGGGTCTTCAACTATTGATAGATTCTTCGACGACCGTAGATAGCCAAGTTGGCCAACCGACGACGACTTGTCCCTGCAACAAAGCTGAACAGTTAAGTTGTGCCCCTGATGATTTAACTCTGCTTCCATGTGTTATCCATTAGTGCAACCAGCAGTGAAATTTTATTTGTTTAAATTGTGCACGCCAATAGTTTAGAAAATTGGCGCTGTTGTCATGGATAGGATGCTTCTAATAGTATGTATGCCAAGAACTTTTCGTATTGGTACACCTCTAGTTTTTTTTTCGAAAAATTGAAGAGATTGTAAGAAAATTGAAGAAAGAAGCAGCAAAATGAAAACAATCAGCTCATTTCTTTGGTTCATCATCATTCCCTACCTCCAAAAATCACCACACCACAAGGTAGTCCCTTGTGGACGAACCATAGATTATAGTTTCGTCCTTCCCGAAAGTGCCCCCATCTTGACCTTCTAACATCCCTTATAAAACATACTCCCCAACACCCTTAGTTAAATCTGAGAAAAGAAACTCCTTTGAAACCCAATCTGAAGATTTTGAAACACTAGAACCTTCAGAACTCAACTCCCCAAAATTATCCATGAGTGGAGACGATGCAGAAAATACTCTCAGAGAATGGGCAACAGAAGAGGTTAATCAGCAACCTCTATGCATCACCTTTCTAGAAGCTCAAAATTTTGAGCTTAAATTTGGTATGATACACCTTCTCCCTACGTTCAAAGGCTTGGAAAACGAACACCCATATAAATTCCTCAAGGAATTTCTTGTGGTTTGTTTAGGAATGAAGTCACACGCCACTAAAGACCAGATAAAGCTAAGGGCATTCCCTTCTCACTTCAAGACTCAGCAAGAGAATAGATATATGAGCTTCCATCTGAATTGATCACCACATGGACAATACTTGCAAAATTATTTTTAGAAAAATATTTTCCAGAAACCCGAGTTTCGAGTCTTTGCAGAGAAATCATTGTTATCAAAAAAGGAAGAAGAGAAGCTCTACATACATATTATGAGAGATTTAAAAAGTTCCTTGTTTGTTGCCCCCAACATGGAATCAGTGATTACCAACTATATAACCGTTTTTTAGAAGGTCTAACACCCATGGAGCGACATCTGATAAATGCTTCAAGTGGTGGATCTCTAGGCAATATGACACTAACAGAAATCCAGGAAAGGTATCTAGATCAACCAAAGCATTCAGCAACTGAAGAAGAATGGTATCCATATCAGCTAAGAGGAGTAAAAGAAGTCAGCAATTCTCATATGTAGTCCCAAAATTCTGAGATGAAGAAAGTTGTTTTATTACTGACAAAAGAAAAGGTAGTTGTGAAGAACCAATGCGGTATCTGCTTAAAAACTGAACACCCAACAGATATGTGTCCATTACTGCAAGAGAATGTGGCTCTAGTAAAAGCTGTAGGAGGATACCAGTAACATAAAAAATTTAATCAGCCTCTAAATTTTTATCATAATGGGAATTATCAACAAAGACAACAATATCAACATCCTCTGGGTTTTCAACTGTAGTCGAATTTTCAACATCAGCAAAATTTCCAGAATCAACCCACTTATCAAAATATGAACCAACCAAGTTATCAGCAGCAACAATTTCATAACCAACCTTTAAATCAGCAAGCCATTAGTTCCATCGTGGCCTTGGAAGACATTGTTAAAAGCTTAGCCACCAGCACCCACGCATTCCAGAATGAAACCATAGCTAGTATCAAGAATCTAGAACAATATGTGTCTTAACCTACCACTTCTTTGAGTCACGTGGAATCTTAAGAAAAGTTATCAGGACACACTTCAAACAATCCAAAGCATAACTTGAGTGTAATTTCATTGAGAAGAGAAAAAAGTTATGAAGGGCCAAGCAGATCTGAACCAGAAGAGGAAGCTGAGAAAGAATCTGAAAAAGTTATGGAGGAAAAAGAAGCTAAAAAGGTGGCAGAAAAAAAGACTCCTAAGCAGCCCAAACTTAATCTGAAAGAGTACAAGCCAGTTGTACCATTCCCATCATGAATGAGAAGCACGAAGTGCGAAAGAGTGGATGGGGATATCATGGACACCTTTCATAAAGTGGAGGTAAATATTCCTTTTTTAGATATAATTAAACAAATTCCTCGTTATGCAAAATTTCTGAAAGAATTATGCATTTCTAAGAAAAAACTAAAAATAAACTAAATAATCAAAGCTGGGAAAAATATCTCTTCTATTCTGCAAAAATGTTTGCCCCCAAAGTGCAAGGATCCATGAATTTTATTGATTTCTTGTAAATTAGGATACCTTACTTTTTCAAATGTCATGCATGATTTAGGTGCATCAGTCATTGTCGTCACACTATCAGTTTTTGAAGAATTAAATTGGAAACATTACAAAAGACCTAGACACTCATTTAGTTGGCAGATCACTTGACAGTATACCCAAAAGGTGTATTGGCGGATGTTCTCATCCAAGTGGGTGAGCTTATTTTTCCGGCTGATTTTTATATTCTAAACATGGGCGATTTAGACGTATCATATAAAACTCAATCATTTTGGGAAGACCTTTTTTAGAAACTGCTAAAATGAAATTTTACTATGGAATTTTATGAGGATGTGGTGAACTTTAATATTAATGATGCTAATATTTCTGATATTCTATCTAATAATTATTTGGGTACCAGCGGTCCTTTATCTATGGACTGCTGTGAGATTTCTGATGTTTCCGTGCAAGATTTATTTTTAGAAAGAAATTTATTTGATAATACATAGGGAGCTGAAACTGAATAAGCTTTGGGAAATGAAAGAAAATGTGATTTATTATGCTGAAGAAGCTGACAGAAAAAGTTAAGCTTGGGGAAGATGAGGAAAATATGATTTTTGATACGAATCGGAAACAGAAAAATCAAAAAGGAGAAGATTTCTAGAAAGAAGATCAGAAAATAAAATAGATTCAAAGTCTGAAAGATGACTTATCTGATAAAAGTATGAAGTCTTTTCAGTTTGTTGTACACCACCAGATCCACCCATCATGCCACATTTAAAGGGATCTGGAGTGAGGAAGAAGAGAGTTAAGCTTCAAAGAAGTCCCAACCACAATAGTTAAAAATATGGTTTGGAAAAGTCGAGCCAATAGTTTTAAAAATGGGCCTCTTTCTAGGAGGCAACCAATGAGTTTTAGTTTATTTTTCCACTTTCAATAAAGAGATGGTCGCATTTCCAAGCAAGCTTGGCGAAATTAGAGGATCTTCTGAGTTGCTAAAATTCAGATTTTTCGTCAACATCTTCGTCAAAATAAAAAATTCCTCCAAACTTATCAGGTACATTCTTTTCTAGCTGTACTCCTTTGTTTTTACATGTTTGTTGAGATGTTCATTCCTTTTTTAGCATTGAGGACAATTCTACATTTTAAGCTTGGAGAGGGGGTTACTGTAAAAATTTGCATTCATTTAGTTAAAAATTTAAAATTTTCAGATTTGCAGTTAAAATTTTCAACTTTTTCTGCATTCTTTAAAAGACCAAAAAAAGATTTTTATTTTATTTTCTACAAAAAAGAAGAAGAAGAAGAAGAAGAAGAAGAAGAAAAAAAATCAAAAAAAAAATTATATGATATGATGACATTCTTACATTCGATACCTCTGTAGAAATGGAAAATGAAAGTCTGAAGCGATCAGACCGATAATGGTAAGTTCAATAATAGTTCTCATAACTAGGAATCGCAAAACACCATGATCTGAGACGACTATAAAAAATAAAAAGAATGGCATATCGAAACACTATGTGGACGGTAATAATAGTTCAGAATTATTTTCTTTGGAATGTTTAAAAAGAAACTTGCTCAACAACTCTGAACCCACAGAATACAGACCTATTTGTTGACATGCGTTACAGTAACAAATATCCCTTACCTCGAATCCACATAGTCAAAGAAAAAAGAAGGGTACTAACTATCATATATGATACCTTAGTCAATGCTCAAGCACATAATCGAAGAAATCTCAAGAATTCAAAAAGACGATTGAAGAACTATGTGATATGATTTTTTTCGTTCTCAGAAAAGCGAAAGTATAGGAGTTGGGCCCCTACAGGTGTGGCCCATTGCTTCAATGAAAACTGATTTGATATGACGGGTTCTTATAGATCTAACTAGTCTGATTCTTAATTATCTTGTAACACCCGGAATCTTGAGGAATAATTATTTAGAATAGACCCCATTTAGAGGGATGGACACAACGTGTTGGAGGAACCAACATGGCGTGTCTACATTGGAAGACTCGTGACTTTCATTAAGACAAACACGACGTGTTATGCCTTAACACGGCGTGTTGGCGGCTGGTAGAGAAAACCCTAACTTTTAGGGTGTTGCACTCTATATAAAGACCTTAAGTCCTCATGGATGGCCTCCTTACCAGCCTCCATTGCCACTAAAACCCTAAAATCAACCCCTTAGCCTCTTGGTGGTGTTCTTGAGCTATTAATAAGACTTTGGTGTTCATTTTTGCCTTTATGAATGAAGTAGAAAAGCTTGGAGTTGCTTTTCTTGGTGAAAAGGCTTTGGGTCAAGAATCATCATCTTTTGGGAAAAGCTTTCTGAGGTATCAAGTTTGCATCTTTACTTGTATATGTTTAGATCTCTTCATATTTAGTTTGTTGTGCTTTTGGTCTCTTTTGGGTTAATGGATGAGCTAGGTCATCCAAGGGCTTGTTCTTTCTGATCTGAATTTGTTTTGGTATCCATGAGCATAAAGGTGAAAGCTTTATGAGAGTTTTGGTGTCATGCATGCATTAAGTCAATTATTAAGTCCTTTTTAAGCTTAAGAGCTTCATTTAGACATGCATGAACGTAAAGTTGTCAACTTTACGTGGTTTTTCCTGCTCTAGGAACTCAGATCTATGTTTTGGGGCTATATCTTTATAGATTAAGTGCTTATTTGTTAAGCTCTTGCATCTTTAAGCTTTGTGGTTTTGGTTTGAAACTTTTTGGGTAGTCCCAATGGATAAAGTTGGGAACTTTATCCTTTCGGACCATGTTATGGACTAGATCTGAGCTTTGGAGCTCTTAGAATCGAAGAAAACAACTTATTGTATTAAGTTGTTGAATCTCGTGCAAACACGATGTGTTGGCTGGGTTTTTCCCGATTATCTGGATGATGGAAGAACACGATGTGTCCAAGGGGCAACATGGCGTGTTCGGTCAACGTGGGCTGTTGACTTTGACTTTGACCAGAAGTTTGAACAGGACTGACCTTGGGATATTTTAGGCCATGTTGGGCCTTTTGGATTTTAGGTTTTGTCCTTAGTCTTGGGACAAGCTAGATAAGGGGGTAAAATGGTCTTTTTACCTTAAGTGTTGATTTAAGGATATAGACTCGTTTCCGATTGTTAATTGGGTGTTATTGATATTGAGAGTTCGGAGGAGTGGCTATCCAGCTGTTAGAGATTTATTTGTGGGTTCAGCTGTCGAGGTGAGTCTCCTCACAATTCCATGGGTCGAAGGCACCAATGCCAACCCTAATGGTTTATGTATTGTAGGAAGGCCAGGAGGTAGCCCTTGGCGTTTGTATGCAAGACCAGAGTGTGGACTCTAGAAGTTAAGTATATAAGTAGTTGTAGATTGCATGTTAGTTGTCTTTGTGATGCTTGCATGGAAGACTAGGAGGTGGCTCCAGGCACTTGTTTGTAAGACCCAAGGTTTTGGCCCCTAACCTAGGAAGGAAGAACATGATACGGCTCGCGACATAATGGAAAGACTATGGTTGGCACATAGCACCTTCTTTCACATGTTTGATATGTATGAGATGTATGGCTCATATGTTATGTTTGGTATGTGGCATTTTGGGGAACTCACTAAGCTTTGTGCTTACAATTGTTATTTATGGTTTTAGGTACTTTTGGTTCGAAAGGGCAGGGCCTGACTTGATCACAGTGCATACCACCATAATTTCCGCCACTTGATATTTTGGGATTATACTCTGATAACTATTTTAATGTGAAATACCATTAAGTGTTTTAGCAAACGATAAATGAATGTTTTGGTTGTTTTAAAAATGAAATTTTTACCCTAGTGTTTTGGGATGTTACATATCTAGTCTTGAGGACATGAAATTCTAAAATTTGTTATTTTCTCTTGCAAGGCTAATTAAGGTATAAATTTTGAATAAAAGTTACAATTGCTTTATTGGTTCGCATTGCCAAGCTTCTTCCTGACTATGGGAATCTATGAAAGATGGAAGGTATTGTAATGATTGTCTAGGTAGTGATTCAATTGGAGCTTCCCTTGGTGTTAAGTCTGATCGTATGAAAAAAAGAGTGAAACATTTTAGTTCGAGTTTTTTAGTTTCCTTTATTTTGTTCTATGTTCTTTTTAGGTCATCTACGTCTTTCCATTTTAGTTATAATGTTTAATATTTTTATTACTTGAGGGCAAGTAAGGTTCAAGCTTGAGGAGATTTGATAGATGTAATTTTATGCATCTTCTAGGGTAGTTTTTATTAGAATTTAGCATAATATTTTATACATTTTCATTTCATTAGTTTAAATAACGTTCAACTCATGACTTTCGTTAGAATTCTCGTATTGCTAATGTTTTGATGTTGCTTTCAGATAGTTCAAGTGGAATAGTACATTGGGAGCAGCTTTGGATGCGTTTGACGGAGAATTGGAGTTAAATGGAAGTTGTAACTTATTAGGGATTCTAAGGAATGATTAGAAGTCGTTTTGGTCAAGAGAAATTCGATCGAATTGATCCTATGTTAATAGATTGCTACATTCTAAAGCCTAAAGGATGTTACTGGTAGCTTTGACCCCCTGTCAGTATTTTGACCATATCTCATGTCTCGTAATTCCGATTGACGAGATAGAAAATGTTACGAAAACTAGACAAAATTTAGGAAGACATTCATGTTTGTCAGAAAAATCATAAAATGCAAAAATTAGATTGAATTTTTCCTTGAAATTCGATCGAACAAACACTTCGTGGTTCAGAAAGTCCTAAAATCAAAATATGCAAAATTCGATCAAAACCTAAAAACTTCGATCGTGTGCACCAAAATTTCGATTAGATTTTTGGGTTTCTTGCTCCCAAAGACTCTGGCTCATATATATATATAGGATGCCTCTCTCATCAGATTGAAGGGTAGCCAATTCCTGAAGCTCTAGACAACGTAAAAGACGATTGTGAGGTGATTTCCCTCTGATTTTAGCAATTTCTAAAGATATGATGATTGTGGATCGTGTCTCTCAGTTAGTTTAGTAAGAGGTACTAGTTTAATGTTTCAATTCACTAGTTTTTTATCCGATTTTAGTCATGTCTGGCTAAAACCCTCATTTTTAGTTCTGCAAAAGACTAGTTCTTTACATGTTATTAGTTAGATTTGGTTTTCATTGTGTGCTTCTATCTAGTTGTTTCAGTTTTGAGATTAATGAATGTTTGATTTTTAATTCTTGTTAGTCCGGTGAGCTAGCTAGGGTTTAAGCATTCTAGTTAATCAGTTAATAGAATTCATAATAGTTCTTGTCAACCGGTAATAAGTAACAAGTATCAGATTGGTTCTATGTTTCGGATTTAACTCTGATATAAACTGAAATTTCATATCATAACGCTTCCGAGCTTGTGAGAAGTATTGAGTATTGTTGGGAATTTTACACAGATCTTAATGCAACTTTTATGATCTCACTTAAGAGCTTGTTTAATTAGATAGTAAATTTTTAGGGTTAACTGAAGAACTTGTTTTAGTTAATTTAACTACGTAATAGAGATTATACTGGAGATTGTTAGTTTTTCTCAATACTAGCTTAGATAGAATGCATTCTGAATAACCAGATCTAAGATGATTGCATGATTAGGAAAATCGCAATAGAGCTGAATTCGTATATATTACTGATTTCATTTAGTTAATTTCACTCCAATTTTTAGTTTTAGTTTTAAATAAAGAAACCCTTTTTTATTATTATCTATTCTAATGACTAGTATGTTCCTGATGCAAAAAGGCATTAAGTATTAGGTGTGTCCCTGAGTATTCGACATTGTTTCCCTATGTTATCCATTAGTGCAACCAGCAGTGAAATTTATTAGTTTAAATCATGCGCGACAGCGGTGTAACAAGGATCGTTAGCCAAACGTATTTGATAGGATATAATCACATTAAAATTATAATGTATAAAGTACTAGAATCTTCTTTAAAATCTTACTCTAGTTACTTTAGGAAAAATGTGAATTTGTATACTAATCCATGAAAATGCAAATCATTTTGTTGCAATTCGTTAATGGAGCATGCATGGTTAACCGCACACTAATGTCGGAGTATAAAGATGAAATGACGGCACATATTCGAATTTATGGTTGTTTATGGAGCATGTGTGGTTAACCGACACATCAATGAGAGATCATACATGACCTCGAGTATGTCACACAGATTTGCATGGTTATTCGCATCTTATTTGTGATTCTCTACATCTCTGTCACAAATCGAAGAGCATAATATGAGATTAAACATGTCATTGAATAGTTCAACGATCTAGAAATTTTATATAAGACTGAAATTGGTAAAATGTCTTACCTTCCTAAAATAAATTCACAATTAGATAACGACATCCCTCTTCATAATTTTGAATTTCATGTATTATGGACTCTAGCCTTGCATATTAATTTGGGATAAAATATTGGGAAAACTGCAAAAAAAGTCCTTACATATTGACTTTATAATCGATTTAGTCCTTCTATCTTTTTTTATTCAGTTAAGACCCAAAAAAAAAGTAATTATATTCAATTTGACCATTTTACCCAATCAAGAGGTCATCCAATTTTTAAAAACAAACACTTTTGGCCCAAACTTCAAATTTTATTACAAATTTTGTCCAAAATTTACACTTTTGGCATAGATTTTAAATTTTATTACAGATTTGGTCAAAATTTATCCTTTTAGCCCAAATTTCATAAATTTTTTTTATGAATTCATCATAAATTTAGTTTTTTTACAAGTTTTTTTCTCAAAAAAAAAAAAATTCAAATATGTTTTTTCTTTATATAACATATTTATACAAAATAAAAACATATTTTCACATAAAAAATCTTATATCTTTTATACAAAAACTTATTAATTTTTTTGTATAAGAAATACCTATTTATAAAAATAGGTATCTATTAAGTATATATAAATATATACAAATCCGTTTATATATATATATATATATATATATATATATATATATATATATATATATAAAGATGTATTTTACGAAACTATATTCAAATACGTTTTTATAAAAAAAAAACTATACAAACACATTTTTATAAGAAAATGTATACACACACCTTTTTATAAAAAAAATATATACACACATGTTTTTATGAAAAAAATATATATACAAACACGTATTTTGTATACATTTTTTTTGTAAAATACGTGTTTGTATATATATATATATATATATATATATATATATATATATATATATATATATATATATAAAACAGATTTCTATATATTTATATAGTTAATAAATACTTATCTTTATAAATATGTATTTTGTATACAAAAAGAATTGTTTTTAAAAAAAGTTATATAGAAAATATACGATTTTTTATGTGAACATATGTGTTTTTTTGTATAAATATGATTTTATAAAGAAAAACTCTATTCGAAACAAAATTTTTAGAAAAAAAGTTGTAAAAAAATGAAAGTTAAAATGATATCATAACAAAATCCTGAAATCTGGATCAAAAGGGTAAATTTTGGACCAAACTTGTAATAAAATTTAAAATATGGGCCAAAAGTGTAAATTTTGGACCAAATTTATAATAAAAATTGAAATCTTTTCAAAAAGTGTAATTTTTTAACGTTTGATGACTTGTTGACTAGGTAAATTGGTCAAATTAAATACAATTACCGGTTTTTAGGATATAATTGAATAAAAGAAGTTAAGAAGATATAACGACTAAATCGATTTTGATGCCAATATGTAAGAATTTTTTTTGCAGTTTTTTCAAAAGTTTATTTCAAATATGAGGCCAATTACGGTTCATAAATCTTTGATTTTTTTTTGGGATTTAAAAAATAAATTTACACTTTAGATAAACGATAAATGATTTTGCTAAATAAACAAACTAAAACTACTCATAATATGCAAACAAAAGACTGAAAAAAAAATTGGAACACAGTATTTCATGTGTATAACGTCATAGATTTTTTTACACATTTAAAACTAATGAAATAAAACTATAATTATTTTTTTATTTCACCAAAAAGTAAGTAGCAATAAAAAAGGAAATAATGTAGCGAAAGTCTTAAACTTTAAACCAAAATACTAAAAATGTGAATATCATAAAATTGGAAATAAAATCAATAAGGACACTGCTGCAGACAAGTCGTTTTCTTTCCTTTGTCTACACTGGAGGTGAAAGGCTTTCAACACTAACAAATAATCTATGTTTACAGGATCATATTATAATATTATCCATATGTTAATACTAAAACCTACAAGGATCTTATGTTCTAACAATTATTGCACCTACAAGAAAGATGAGAATAACATACCTCTACTCAGTCAGGGACTCAAACCCTTTCTCGTCGGCGGGGAGTCCCTACTCTTATGCATGATAAGAAGTCCAAGAAGAACTGAAAGGAGAAGTTCTTATGGGTGAACAACGATATCGTGGTGCTTAGTTACCCAAGGGCTAAGGTGTACATCGACTGCGCTCTGACACTTTTTGGTGCTGACAAGGAACTCGCAGATGTCCAAGAGAAGATCGTTATCAGCGGTAAAGATTGGCTTGACTATTTCTTGGCCGGCAGCGGAATGAGCACCTCTTGGAGGGCTTGCAGGAAGATGCCCGAGTTTTTCATTGAGAAAGAGGGTATTTCTCTTGCTCCTCTTCCCCCCCCCCCCCCCCTTTTTTTAAAATCGGCAAAACACGTTTAAATTAGTATTTTGTTTAACCGTCGTTGTTTTTTGTTTTGTTGCCAGGTGTGGAGGAGGTTGTTTCTTTAGAGAAATCTCTTTAGGATCTAATTAACGGTGAGCTTCAGTGCCGTGACGTCAATCTTATGGAGCCTCTCCCATCCCCTGTTTCTGGCCAAGGAATCGAGGTAACTGTCGGTTCAAACAGTGTCACCGGCGCCAGCGAGGATCCTGATCTACACGACATTGTTGTCACTGGTGTTTCTCAAAAGAATCCTACACCTTCCAGGTCCCCGAGGAGTCTTTGTCGTGTCAAAAGGCGTTTTGCTTTTTTGGAAGCCTATTCCGATGGACGAACTAAGACAGCCAACACTGGGCCCCCTCTACGTAAGAAACGTAATCTGAGTTTCTTGTTAGGGGGTAGCAAGGATTCCAACCGTACCCCTGATGAAATTCCTCTGAAACTGCTGGAGGGGGCACAAATCAGGGAGACTAAACTGCCCTGTCATACGGGAGAAATAAGCACCGACAAGACCAGCCCTATTCCTACAACTGGGGGAGCCGATCCCAAGGTCTGACATCAACCCCTTTTGGTAAAATCGTAACCATCCCCCTTCTTGTGGTTTCTCAATCCGATGCATATAAGCCAGCTTGGAGGCTAACTGTCCAAGACCTTGTCTTCGATCACGACATTGCCCTTGGGTAGTTTCGGCACGCTTTTCCTCCTGCTACCATTGATGCCTTAACTATCCTATCAGATGATCACATGGCCGACAGCTTGTGTTACACCACCTCCCAAGTGTCATCTTACTTGGTTAAAGCTGTTGAACGTATCTCCGATATGAAGACCCTCCAGTCCGACTCTGACAGGAAGAGCATTGAATGTGAAGAGATGAAAGCCAAGGTGGTAAAGATAGAAGTCGACAAGCGCAACTGGAAGGCTAAGCAGGAGGGGGTACTGATCGAGAAAGCAAGCTTCGCAGATCAAGTGGCAAAACTAGAGGAAGAGGTGAGGCGCCTGAATGAACACATGAGATCCCTGAGTTTGGAGAACGCCGGTCTGAGCGAGCGGATGGAAGAACTGGATGGCGATTAGTTGCTGAGAACGCTGCAAAGGGAGCATTGGAAAAGGATATTTCATGGATCCTTAGCGACGGGCTCAGTCGGGTGGTGGATAGGGTGATCGAGAGCCCTCAATTTCTTTAGGTTTTAGTTTAGGTGCGAGTAGCTTGTGTGGTGGCAGGGGTGGATCAGGGTAAGAGAGCTGGTGATTGTCAGGGAGTTTAATCCAGAGGTTGAGGTGGACGTGGCCACCAAGACCTAAGAGATGGAAGATGCCCTGGCTGCTTTTATTGAGACAGATTTTGCTGGCTATCTCCGCCTGGGTAATCTAGACATAGCTGGGCTTCGTGACCTTTGCCAAGATGCTCAGAGCGATGGATCGGGCCCTGGCCCAAGCTCTTCCCCTGGTTTGAGAAATTTTTTCTAATTTTCTACTTAGAGAAATTAGGTTTAGCCAAGATCGTCATCTTGAGGCTTGCCTGATTATGCTTTTCTCATTAGTTGAAGGTTATGACCCTTCTACACTCATGTCACATGTTCTTTTGTATATTTGCTATGATGTGATTGATGAACATGTTTTGGGAGAAAGGTTATGAGCCTTTTTTATACAAACTCCCTGGCTGCCTCCTTGAAACGATTTCGCTCGTGTGACGTTGGAAGACCAGTCCTTGTTGTCACATGGTAAATGTACACAGCCTCTTTGTTTTATTTTTCAAGCTCAAAAAGAAGGAGCATCTGAATTGCCCTTTCTACTTACTCTAGTTATGTTTAGAGTGTAATAAGACTGAAAGCAGTAAGGTAATTTTTGCTGATTACATTTACATGTTAAAACTAATACACAATGCCTTTGCTAGCACTGATTCTACCTTTAACACTCGTTTTAAGAGTAAAAGTGACGCAGGCTCTGTGCATTCCATGTTATTGGAACGACACGTTCGTCCTGAGCTTCTAGGACATAAGCATCAATCTTAGCTTGCACGATTTTGTATGGTCATTCCCATGTGACACTGAGTTTCCCAAATGGTTCAACATGGCTAGACTCGTTCTTTCTTAGCACCCATTCTCCAATTTTGAAGTTCTTGACCCGGACATAGCGGTTGTAATAATTCTCAATTCGTGATTTGTATAGTGCCTGACGTACTTGTGCCGGCTCATGTTTTTCATCGAGGATGTCCAGGTCCTGACATCACCCTTCTTCGTTGTCTGCTTCCTCAAAACTCTCCATTCATAAGGAGCCTGCCACTATTTCCAGGGGAGGACTGCTTCTGTCCCATAAGTTACGCTAAATGGGGTTTCTCATGTACTTGACCTTGTTGTGGTACAATATGACCACAGCACGATCGGGAGGTCATCCACCCAGGCAGAATTTGATCTGAGCAACCTTTTTTTCAAACCATTGACTATGGTTTTGTTTGATATCTCAGTCTGTCCATTGGCTTGAGGATGTGCTACTGATGTGAACCGGCGATGGATTTTCTTGTCTTCGCACCACTCCTTGAAGGGACTTCCTTCAAATTGTGTGTCGTTGTTACTTATGAGGATCCTAACAGCTCCAAAATGGGCCAAGATTTTCTTTGTCATAAATTTTATCATCTGCTGTCCAGTGACGGTGGCCAATGGTTCCGCCTATATCCATTTGGCAAAATAATCCACGACTACCAGCAAAAACATCATCCCCCCCAACACCAGTGGGAAGGGTCCCACTATGTCGATCCTCCATTGATGGAAGGGTCAGGGGCTGGTGACGCTAGTTAATGGCATGGCCGGTTGATATTGGAAAGGAGCTAATGCTTGACATTCTTTGCATTTCTTGGTTAGGGCTGCGGCGGCATTGTACACGTCTGGCCAATATACCCCTAGGCGGAGTATTTTGCCTGTGAGTGTGTGAGCACCTTCGCGTGCTACTATGTCCCCGGAATGGTTTTCTTCGAGGAACGTCTTCCCCTCTATTTTAGAGATGCACTTAAGCCAATGGTTTAAATACCCTCTTCAGTATAGTTGATTTTCCGTGATTGCAAAAATGCGGTGCTCTGATTTTTACTTTTTTCGCCTCCTCTGGGTCGTTCGGGGGCACGCCATGACGCAATTAATCGACATAAGGTTTGGTCCATTCTGGAGGAGCTGATATTGTATTGACCTTTTGGTTATCGATACTTCTCTCCGAGAGTACTTCGACTAACACTTTATTTGTTAGGTGATTGTATGAAGTAGATGCCAGTTTGCTGAGAGCGTCTGCCCTTGAATTTTTTCCCCGAGAGATTCGTTTTATTGAAAAACGTTTGAATGTGTTGGATAAGCCATGGACTGCATCTAGGTATTTCTGCATCCTAGGGTCCTTTGCCTCATATGTTCCAGTTATTTGGTTTGTGACAAGTAACGAATCACTAAGGGCCGCTAGTTGTTTTGCGCCAACCTTCTTGGCTAGTCTTAGACCTGCTAAGAGAGCTTTGTACTCTGCCTCGTTGTTCGATACTTAGAATTCGAATCGCAGCGCGTATGTGATCTTTTCATCCTTGGGGCTTTATAGGATCAGGCTTGCGCCTGAGCCTTCCTTGCTTGCTGTGCCATCGGTGTATAGCTTCTAGAGTTCTTTGCCAGCTTCAAGCTCGAGTGGGTCGACGGAGATCGTCGTCGGCACTCCCTTAATGGTATCTGGAATTTCAACCAGGAATTCTGTGAGGGCCTATGCCTTGATTCTAGTCTGGGGGTGGTAATGAATATCGTGTTCGCCTAATTCTATGGCCCACTTGGCCAGGCGCCCAGACTTTTCCGGCCTTAGCAGCCCTTGCTTTATTGGATAACTAGTCAGAACATCCACCTTGTGCGCATGAAAATACCTCCGTAGCCGTCTAAAAGCATATACCAGGGCAAGGACCAGTTTTTCTGAGGCTATATAATTGACCTCTGGTCCTTCTAGGGCCCTGCTAACAAAATGGATTGGAACCTATTTTCCTTCCCTCTCTACCGCTAACATAGAGGAGATAGCTTCTTCAGAAGATGCTAGATACATCTGTAGTGTTTCCCGTGATAGCAGGCAAGCGAGACCCGGTAGTTGGTGTAGGGCATATTTAAGATATTGCAATGCCGCATCCACTTTTTCTGTCCACTTGAACTGTTTTTTGTCTATGCACCCTTTAAGTGTTTGGTATAGGAGGAGCACTTTTTCTGCGGATTTGGCAATGAATCTTCCCAATGCCGTCAACCTACAATTGATCTCCTGTATGCCCTTGAGGTTGTGAGGAGTTTTCGACTTGAGGAACTCTTGGATTTTGGTGGGATTGGGAAGAATTCCTTCCTTGGATATCTGATACCCAAGGAATTGCCCTTCCTCTACTCCGAAAGTTCACTTAGCTAGGTTTAACTTCATCTTCGCTCTGGCTATCGTCTGGAAAGTTTCTTCAACATCGCGGAGTATTGCTTCTTCATTGTGGATCTTAATTACCATGTCATCGACATAGACTTCGATATTCCTACCAATTTAATCGGTGAATACTTTGTCCATGAGCCTTTGATAAGTAGCACCCATGTTTTTGAGTCCAAATGACATTTTCTCTATTGTACAATGCTTTGAATCCAAGACTATAAACCCTAATTCTAGCATATGGAAATCAATATTAACATATAATTAGGTTTATGATATTACCTTGATTGTTATGTAGCAATAACAATCCCAATTCCTCCTTGAATTGACTTTGGAAGGCTTAGAGTCACAAGTGTCACTCCTCTAATGGCTTACAAACACCAAGAGCAAATGGAGAAGGTATAAGGAGAGAGGAGAGGTATAAGATTTCGTCCTTAGGACTTCTAGGTATCAAGTGTACGAAATCCTAAGGCCTTAGGGGTCTTTATATAGGGTTGGGATTAGGGTTTCAGTCCTTATCCTTATCTAGTTACTTGCCCATCAAGCAACCATAAGATAAGCCTTGGAAATCCCTATCTCTTGGACCTTTGGAAGATTTTAAGGATATCCTTATCCTTGAATTCGTCCATCCTTTAACAAGGATAACCATTTCCCTATTTTGCAACTATCACATAATTACAATTCAGCCCCTCTAGTTTAATTAATTACATTTGATCACAAAATTAATTCTTAATTAATTATTGACCAATATTAATTAAACAAATATGATTTCTCCTTTAATATATTATTCTTATAACATATTAATAAATCATAATAACCTCTCTCTTTATTGATTTCTCCAATCAAGTTGCTTTGGTGAAGGCAACCCAAAAGGACCATGCACCATCGGGTCAAGTACATACCAAAATAGTTATGGACTGAGACACTAATCCAACAGTCTCCCACTTGGATAAGTCTAATAACTATTATGCGTATGACTTCATATCCTGATCTGCAATCGTAGCTTTCCAAAGCCGCTATCAACTCTGCTCCTATCAGATACGCGTGTCCTTAGATAAGGGATCATATATTCCTCCATTCTAGATATCATATGAGATATGATTTCAAATCATTCTCTTTGTACTATTTCTCGACTTCTAATTTATGACGACTGACTAATTGAACAAATCAAATTAGCCCTAGCCCGGCCGAGCATTTATGTTTGTCATCACTAAATCATCGAGGGGCCCAAAAGATATCGTTTTTATCCTACCTTGGATAAAAGGAACGGATAAACTTTGATACAATGCTTGCTTGCAGTCACTAACCAAATCACACACAACAATATGTTTTATAACACCAAGTTACTAGTGCGTTTACATATTATCAATGTGCAACCGATTCGCAAGATACAACTCACACATCTCGGTTTCAAGAATATAAGATGTTATCGTCTCACCAATCACTCGTGATACAATTCATGGAGTGATCCAAGTGAGCGTGGGTTTGATCCAATGCTCAAATTATATTCATAAGCACTCATGAACGTTGCAACAAACATTTGCTTATGTATAATGCTCTTTAGACAATCCACACACCAATTCACGACAGTCTTCTTTCATATCTACTTCCAACATATGAACGACTGTGGCCCGTTTGGATAATTCAATTAGTCTTAATAAACTCAATTATTCTGGAAGTCAAAACATGCAAATGTGAAACACAAGAATAATACTAATCCCATATGGCCTCAACCGTTTGAGCATAAATAAAACACCTTTTATTTATCACCATAATGATTACTCATTATTTGTCATTTCGAGTAATCAACTTCTTACTTGAATTACAACACTTGTCCCATGCTCCTAGCATGCACACAATGTTTACCTATGGTTCTTACTTTGTGAAATAGATCACATTGAACACATTTCCAATCATTCTCATTTCAAAACTCCAAATCCTTTTCCATAAGTTAAAGAATATCAAATTCTTGCTACTTATAGAGTATGCTAGATTCTAACATTCTATGCAACTTATCCTTTCTTAATGTCACTGCACCAAAGTCACAAAGACTATTGCCAATGATATTATAAAGTCCTCTATCGGAGATTGTTACAAGACAATTCCATAGATGTGATGTCTCTCACTCAAAGTACATTCTTTGAACATCCTTTTGCATAGAAGTTTCTAATCTAGTCATAGATTTCTCAATATTCAATTCCCAATATGGACACACTTCCATATGTTCCATATGACAACTCATTCTTAATAGAATCTTATCTATTCGTAATGATGTCGATATGGTCCATCCAATATGGAAACATTTCCATAATTTCCATATGACAACTTATTCTTAATAGAATCTTTTCTATTCACAATAATGTCGATATGGTCCATTCAATACCATGCTTCCAACTACTCACAAGCGATCAATCCTCGTCGAACTTTGGATTGTCCTTTGATAGTTGTTTAATTATTTTAGTCAAAACCGATTCTAGTCCCTTTTCCCTCTAAATGCGCTATACATTTGGAAAATTTTAGAATGGTTAAACATTAAAGCATTTGCAATCGATCCTATACCCGAAGCGTATGGGACACGACGTATAATGTTTTATTTGCTATGTTTTCAAAATTCGAATTGTGAAGAGGAATGCCGTAATCAAAATCGAAATTTTAAGAACACACTATGTACCTTTGACTAAGCTTATTAACATTTCTCAACCTAATCCTTTAGATTTGAAATGAAGCATAATATTCTCTCCCTTAATTATAGCAAAACAACCTTTCATCTCTTACAACTTTGCAAAGTATGACTCTTGTTTTCTATAATTAATATTGCTAACCTTGCAATACTTTCCTTAATAATCATACAATCATAACTTTTATGCTCCCACTATCATGATGATTATTATAAAACATAACACTTATGCTCCCACTAGCTTCGACATGTAGTCATAAACATCTCAACTTCCAGAAAGACAATACTTATTGAATTTCTTAAGTTCGTGTTTCTAATACTTAGTGCTTTGATAATCTTTTATCAAGGCTTTTTGAACTTATACACCTTTGTCTTCGATAGTTCATATATGTGTCTAAACAATTAAGACTAATTGCCAAACCTCACAATTCAAATTATGGAAAGGGATACCGTAACCATAATCGAATTTGAGAATGCAATTTTATAATCACTATCTTCTTAAAATCTTTCTTAATGAAAGCATTTCCTCAAAATCATTTTCATGAAGGAGGAAATCTTATGACACTTAGATTTAAACGGTGTATGTGCTCCTATCCATGTGAATTTGTTTACGACAAATTCAAACTCTTATGGACCGAACTTTCTTAATCTTGATTTCTTGCCTTATGGTAGCACAGCTGCCCACCATGTCTTCTAGTAGTTAAGCAGCTCACCCTTTCCTATCAATGTACCTTTCATTGATTAAGGTGCTTTACCTTTTATGCGTTCAAAATGAGAACTCATAGAACTCACTTGCATAATTAACTCGATTGGATTGGCACAGAAACAAAATAATGTCAACACGATAGGTTGTAAACCTCAACTCGTGTGCTAGTGATGATCGATAAGGTTTATTTGATTTGTTCTTGAAACCTTTCAAGACTATTAAGACTCCCACTGACTCCTCGACATATACGACTCTCTTGTCAAAACATTTCTTGACAAACAAATATTCAAGAGTTAGTGTAGCTTTTATCAAAACTCTTCATAAATTGGTCCTAGTTGGTCTTTGTCTTATCTAAGACATCACAACTTACCACATTTAATGAATGTTTTAAACCTTCTTAATACTTTTCACTCATTGTCACAATCTTAACTCTAAGACTTGTTTTTGGAACGAAGTATGATTGACTTCTTGCTTTTGACCATTTCTTCAATCTTTGATTCCTCTTCTTGGACATACAATTGTACCAAGACTTATTTAGAGGATCAATTGAGATATGGTTCTTAATCATTAAGACCTATCATAAAGCATAAAAGGTACTCTCCCTTCTTCTTAGAATGGAGAAACTTTTATCTCTCTGCCTACTTGATTCTTGTTATTCGTTCTACTATTGATTTGAACTTTTTCAATCAATTCAGAATTACACTTAATCTTGTAAGTATAATCATATTTATTAAACTTTTAGTAAATCATGACGAATATCTCTGTTACTCTTATGGTAGACTTGATCAACACGCAACTTTGTGTATTCGATCTCCTAGTCCTTCACTTGACACTTTGTCAATCAATTAGTCTAATTTCCAAATATGAAATTTCTCATTCATCGTGCATCCACGTTGCATGATTCCAAGTTTCTGTCCAATTGAAACTTGGGCGATGAGTAACTCTCCCTATTTGGTAAATTCTCGACTTTCCATAACATAATAAGAACCAAATCCATTATTGCTAATAATAGAAACATTTTAACATCAATTTTTTTTTTCATACACGCCATTGTAAGGATAAATAAATAAAATTTAAAATCAAAATTTATTTTATTGCAGAAAAATTTATCCTTACAATGCAACTCATTGAAAAACTTATGCTAATACATCTTTCTTAGCAATCTAATTCTAACTCTAAGTAGTAGCTCAAGAATCTAATCTTTGAGAAACGCGATCGAAATCCATTCCTTCACGGTTAGATTCTGCTCACTTCTTCCCTTAAGCTTCCTTTCTTTTCTTCGATCCTACAAAACATCAATTGTAATCTTATCACATTATGTATTCAGAATCTAGAATGAAGCTTAAAGAGTTAGTCAATGGATTTTACCTAAATTTGAGCCATACGTTTTGACTCACCCATCTCTTAGATCTCTTAGGTAAATAGGGCAGCTTCGTCTTCAATGCCCCTTCTCTTAGCAATAAAAGCAAATCGACTCTTTTGGAACAGGACATGGAACTACTTCAGACATCGCCTTTCTCTTATGATCAAACTTTTCGATCATTGCATGTCTTTCATTGCCATTGTCTACATCCATTGAGCTCTTGAAGGCAGCTTCACCAATCAACTTTGCTTTTCTTTTGCGCCAAACCATTTCTGATTCAGCAGCAATAAGCATATAGGTGAGATCTATAAGGGTCACGTCGTAGTTCATCATATAGTACTCTCTTACGAACTCATTATATGAGTTGGGAAGTGACTGAAGAACCCAATCAACAACCATTTCCTCACAGACAACGGATCCCAACATTCTTAACCTATCAATGTGTGACTTCATCCCTAGGACGTGTGCGCACACGGACTTTCCTTCTTTATGTTTACTTGCCAAAAGGGCTTGAGTGATCTTGAACTTTTCAAGCCTTTGAACTTGTGGGTTAGGGAGAATAATTGGAGGAGGTAGAGGAAGTGAAGCATGATTTCTTGTTCCTCAATCGAATCGTGGAATATCATCTTCATGTGGATTGCTTGTTCCACGGGATTTGAGAAGACCATAGTTGTCGAACTTTGACATCTACAAAACGGGAGAAAAAACGAAATCAAGTTAGTTGATAGATTGAGTCCTTAGTAAATCACCCAAATGAAATACTAAGGCTAGGACCCAACACAATATTTCACAACTCGGGAGAGGGATGCCGTAACCCTAATTGCAGAATATTTGAAGGTAAGTGAATGACGATTCACTAATTTCCACCACGATAAACGAAAAAGAAATTGAAGTTTTAAATCTATGAAAACTCCTAGATCCTTTGAGATACATTTAACTTTCAATGGCATGTTTAAATCTCGATATGCCCCTCTTGTTTGTGACTGGGATGCCGAGGATTACAAAGCGGGTGTGAATAACCATGCAAACTTACATGGTGCCCTCACATGTTACAGTCACCTATTCGATGTGCCGGTAAACCACACACGCTCCACCGAACTATGACAAACATTGAGTCACCCTTTGCTACCTTTTCTTAGAACCATTCAGTGTGCCGGTAAACCACACACGCTCCACTAACGTCTTCGCAAGGGCACAAAGTGTAATTTCATGGAGTTGCATCAATTCACTTTTGCCTAACTAACTAAGATTGGGAATTTTATGAAAACATTTAGTTACTTTAATAATTCATTATACTTATAATGAAGGTTTCGTCCTATCCTACCCGTTCGGCTAACGACCCTCCACTAGTCAAGAGTGCGGTGGGTAAGAGTGGATACCCATTCAATCGCCATTTTATAGGCAATTTCCTTAAACACCCCTTATAGACCAGCTTCGTGAATGAGGCCTACTAATGGTAAGACTGACTTTTACTCATACATATATAATGTTAGACATTTAATGTTATATATAGTATAGGGTGTATTTTATAGTTTCAAAATACTAGGTGGTCTAATTTAACAATTATACTTTTAATTCAATTAAATTATAAACCTAAACTTTTATGGATTTATTAAACCTCTTTTAATTATACACCTTAATTAATTAATAAAACCATAAGGGTGTGATTTGAACTTTTTCAAAACAATACTAGAGTTTTAGAATTTAACATTCCTAATTAAACTTTTAATCAACTTTTAAATTCCAAAACTTGAGGGCAAGTTTTGAAACCTTTTTTCAAAACATTAGGGTTTCAACTATTTAAATTTCAAAACTACAAAACTATTGGGTTCAAATTTAAACTATAAAACCTAAAGGGCAAAATATGAAACTTTTCATAACAACAAGGATCAAATAACAAATAATCTAAACTAACATTTAATTACATAATTATCCATATTTGATTTGTTTAATGATTTCTTGCAAAACAATTTATCAATTTACTCAAAATAATTAATCAATTATCTTATTAATTGATAAATATCCTCAATTAGATCAAAAATATAGTCAAATATATCATATAATCGGATTAACATTGATCTAACATGATAAGGTAACTATCCCAATACAAAAACAACAAGAAATCTCGAGATAAGCTCTATCTGACGAGTTGACTCGTCGAGTCAAGCCTGGACTCGTCGAGTCACCTTGGACTCGGCGAGTCTAGCCTCCAAAACACCAAAAATCGAATTTTTCAGATATAAAATGCATCAATACAATTGAAACCAAGCTAGGCTCTGATACCACTGATGGGTTTTGGTCATAATACATCCTATGTGCTCATACAAACCCTAATGCTTGGATCTAGGTTTCTCTATTGTACATGCTTTGAATCCAAGACTATAAACCCTAATTCTAGCATATGGAAATCAATATTAACATATAATTAGGTTTATGATATTACCTTGATTGTTATGTAGCAATAACAATCCCAATTCCTCCTTGAATTGACTTTGGAAGGCTTAGAGTCACAAGTGTCACTCCTCTAATGGCTTACAAACACCAAGAGCAAATGGAGAAGGTATAAGGAGAGAGGAGAGGTATAATATTTCGTCCTTAGGACTTCTAGGGATCAAGTGTACGAAATCCTAAGGCCTTAGGGGTCTTTATATAGGGTTGGGATTAGGGTTTCAGTCCTTATCCTTATCTAGTTACTTGCCCATCAAGCAACCATAAGATAAGCCTTGGAAATCCCTATCTCTTGGACCTTTGGACGATTTTAAGGATATCCTTATCCTTGAATTCGTCCATCCTTTAACAAGGATAACCATTGCCCTATTTTGCAACTATCACATAATTACAATTCAGTCCCTCTAGTTTAATTAATTACATTTGATCACAAAATTAATTCTTAATTAATTATTGACCAATATTAATTAAACAAATATGATTTCTACTTTAATATATTATTCTTATAACATATTAATAAATCATAATAACCTCTCTCTTTATTGATTTCTCTAATCAAGTTGCTTTAGTGAAGTCAACCCAAAAGGACCATGCACCATCGGGTCAAGTACATACCAAAATAGTTATGGACTTAGACACTAATCCAACAGTTGGACCCTTTGATCAATCTCTGGGAGAGGATAACAATCCTTTGGCAGGCATTGTTAAGGTCTGAGTAATCAATGCACATTCTCCATGACCCATTGGCTTTCTTTACCATAACGGGATTTGCGATCCATGTTAGGAACATTACTTCCTTGAGTGACGTTCACCAGATCGACCACATCTGCATTTATGGCCTTGTTCCGTTCTGTCGCCTGGCCCTCTTTTTTTGTTTAACTGGATTGCTTCCATGCATGAGATTAAGGCCATATTCTATAACCTGTCGATCAACGCTTGTCATATCTGTTGGTTTCCAGGTGAAAACGGGAGAGTATTGCTTCAGGAGTGCTACCATCCATGCCCTGGTCTCTTATAATAGGTGAGCGCCGATTCCCAAGAGTTGTTCTGGATATTCCATGTTTATTTGGTGTTGTTTGGTGGAACATCCCTCCTTGGACTTCTTTGGTGTGCACATGAGCTCTAGGGTGGCTATGATCTGGTGGAAATGTTGTGCCCTGGTGTTTCTGGTGAGGACCGTTGCCGATCCCTGGCGCATGCTAAATTTAACAATGTCGTGGATCGTCGAGTGTACGAGGTGCAGTAAGGAGATTGTCGATCGCACAAGTAGAATATTGTGTTCTGTTGGGTACTAGATCACAGAGAATTCGATTGTTCTTGCGATTCGGTCCCTCTCATCGTGACTGACCAACGTTAAGGGCAGCTGAATAACACCCAATGGCAACAAAGCTATGCCCGATCAATCCTTCCAATGGTCCACCGGTTGGGGGTTGTAGCCCCTCCTTCCACACATCTGGTAGTTGCCTGAAGCATTGCTCATAGAGTATATCGGAGGAACTACCATTGTTAATGTATATTTGATGGAATTTCATGTACGAATGAATCCATATATAAGGAGTAGGTCTTGTAGATCCCAGCTTGAGGGTTTGGGATCGCTACTTGAGAAACTAATGTTGATTATGTTTCTCGAGAGTGCCTCATCTCATCTTCTGCGTAGTGAGTTGTGTTCCTTTTACGAGAGTTAGAGATAGTGACTACCTTTGTGCCGTCATACGGAGTTTTCTGCAACAGATCAAGATGCGATATCACCGTCTGAGGCAGTGAAACATCTAATGATAGTTGCTGAAAACTACTCTGGAGTACTAGCTCTTCTATTTCTACCGCAATCGGTGGGTGTAACGCCCGGGTTTCAGGGCTAAGCATGTTTGTCAATGTAATAGTCTAGGTCAACTCTTGTAACTCTTTTTGAAGTAATAAAGATGAAATATTTGAGTATTATGTGAATTATGTGTGTTTATGTGTATATTATTTAATTATAAGTGTATAATTAATAAATAATAAAAATAAGCGTCAAAATTAAAGTATGAGATAATCCCGATATCTCTACATAAAGTTGTAGAATATGTCTCAAGGTTTTCGTGCATATAAGGAACGCCGAAATCCGAGTTATAACGAAGAAGTTATGACCCGTCGAAGTTTCGCGACAGAACCGACACGATACCGGGAAGCGTAAATAGTGAATTTACGATAGAGCGAGATTTAGCCTTAGCGATCTAAACGAAAGTCGTAGAATATGTTAAAATAAGAACATCGATAAAAAAAGCCCAAATCTGACTTCGTATGAAGAAGTTATGATTTTTCGAAGTTTCGGAATAGCAGTGTACAGCCCGAAATTCGAATATTAGATCGAGCGGTTTTTAGCCGACACGACCTGAATGAGAATCGAAGATCTCGTTAAGAGTAGCGTAACGAGAAAAAGATGGGTGAAAACGGATGTCGGATGAAGAAGTTATGAGGATTTAACGGACCAATCGTGTCCCGGCCCGTTAATAATATAAAATTTAAAATCGAGCCAAAACTAGCCGACGAAGTCTAAACGAAAGTTGTAGAGTACGTTCCCACCTTCGCGTGGATATAAAGAACGTCAAAAACGGAGTTCGTATGAGAAAGTTACGAATTTTTAAAGTTGGAAAGTAAACTTGCGAAACTGATGCATGAAAGATGACGTGGCCGAACTCCCAGCCGTCGGATGAAATCGCTTCGGATGGTGACACCTGGTGCGAGGGTTACGCCCAGCGTAGCGAGGATACGCCTAGCGTCCGGAGAACGCCCCGCGTCCGAGGCCAAGTACGCCCCGCGTACTTCGGTTCTTATCCGTCCGATGGAGTGCAAGACAGCTGGTCCGAGGCTGGCAATCTTATCCGAGGAGTACGCCCAGCGTACCCTCGGTACGCCCAGCGTAATGTCCGAAGCCAGACCCTATAAATTGAGGTGCGAGGCTGCCATTTCTCTTCACCCCAAAACCTCTTCTTTCTCTCACTAGTTTCTCTCTCTAGCTCATCTAAACCCTCTTAAGCCCTAGTTAAACCCTTAGCACCCTAGGGAAGCCCCGAGGCTCCCGGAGTCCCGAGAAAAAGGAGTTTTTCGGTTTCGAAACGCTGCTCCAATCAAGTCCCGGTTCTCGATAAAATTCGCTGTAAGTGTGCTACGCTTACGCAATTTTTAATATAGCTTTCAAATAATTATAGGAATGTTATTAGGTCCTTAAAATAATTATTTGGGCTATTATTATGAGTTATATCGAGTATTATTAACGCTTAATAATACTCGGACTAATTAATTTGTCGCGGTTATCGTTAAACTAAACCCTAGTGGTATCAATACTAGGTTTTATCGAAGGAATATCGTTTTGAGAGTATCGAAGCGCTGTCCGAGTGCTGAGTCACCACCTAATCAGGTGAGTGCATAGTTACTTTCAACTTACACATAGATATGAAGTATTTTATATAAATTACGTGTTATGTGTGCATATTATCTGAATACTTGCTATCTATGCTAGATGAACGTTGTTATACATGTTTTCAATGATTTAAACTGTATATGTATTTTATATCTACGAAAATGTTGGGGTAAAACATGGGTAGATGTAATAGGTGATGTGTGATAAAATGATGAGAGGCCTCGATGTTGATGTTGTTGTTTCTGTCATCTAGCGGAGTATGGATGACGACCACGGACTCTTCTAGACAGTCCAGTGGAACACTAGCAGGCTCGCAACCTGTAGGTGTTTGTGAACGATGTGTTCACCGGTGTACTCCATCCCCCACATGGTTGCCTTTAGGACATTTATTGCTGAGGAATCCCCTTAGCAGTAGTGATCGTCCCGATGATGATCCTTAGGCTAGGTCCCTTATGATAGGTGTTTAGGGACGTAAAGTGAGGATAACGGGAACGGGTAATCGGGTTATTGTTGATCGATGAAATTAATAAACTTATTTATTATGGGTTGAAAACCCTATGTGCTCACCAGGCTCCCAAGCCTGACCCACTCAGTTTTATGTATTACAGGTAGTGGCGCATGAGCATAGATGTGATGTTTTGGACGAGGGATTACGGATATAGGCCTGTAGATATGAAATAATGTAGTAAGGCTTATATTGTACTGTTTTTGCTTTTGATCTGTACGAACATGACATCCCAAGTCTTTTAATGAAATACATTTCTATGGAAATGCTTTTGATAAATCTTTATCATATTTTGTTTTGGGACAAATTCTGCAACACTTTCATTTAAAATGTAACTCTGATTTTTAAACAAAGCATAAACAAACCGGTCTTTTCTGGCCGTGATTTTGGGGATGTCACAGTTGGTATCAGAGCATTAGTTTAAGCGAACTAGGAATTTGTAGGATTTCTAGACTTAAACTTAGAATGCTAAGCGATGATTGTGAGGTGTGAGCACTAGCTTATTTTAGGAATTGTGCCTAAAATGCTTTTATGTGCTAAATGCTTTGTGCATGATATGCTGTTATTTGTTCGGATCTATGGTCTGTTGCCGACCGGATCTGGAAACCTTATGTGTTTAGGATTCTAAACGTACGACTACGATATTAGAACTAGCATGTAAACGTTTCGGAGTGATAAGGACGATTTAAACGTCTATCCTAAATAAAGATCTAAATTCACCTTATTCGGTGTATAGATCAAGATGGCAAGGACTCGTAGCGGAAACGTGAACGCGAATGGAGATAGGAACCAACCCCCAGTGGTTCAACAAATACTTGTTGTAGAAGAAGTTGCACCTGAGCCAGTCACGATGACCGGAGTGCAAGCGATGATCCAGGCTATGTTGGATCGTCAAATGGAGGAAACTAGACATTTGCTCCAGCAAAATCGAGAGGAAGGCACTATTCAGATCGAACAGCCCGAGTTGAACGAAGGGCAGACTGAGGAAGGAGACTACAGTGGAACTGTTGGTCAAGTCAACCAACGAATAGTTCAAGAAAATAACCAAGATGACGGATTCGAGAGAAATGGATGCAAGTACAAGGATTTTCAGACTTGCAAGCCATCGACTTTCACGGGAAAGGAAGATCCAATCGGAGTCATGAATTGGATCTCGGAGATGGAGTTAGCTTTCATAACATGCGGTTGCAGAGGGAAGCTACAAACCACGTTTGCAGTGCGTCAGTTTCGAGGAGGCGCTGTACGTTGGTGGAATACTTTGGGGAAGACTTTAAGCCCCAACAAACCCCTGGAACTGACATGGGCAGAATTTCTGGTACAATTCAAACGAAAGTACTGCTCAGCTCAAAACCTGCTCGAGCTAGAGAACCAATTTCTAACCCTAAAGAAGGGGAGCATGTCAATCGATGAATACACGAACAACTTCACAGAAAAGATGGAATTTGCCTTGCGTCTTGTTTCGGACGAGCTGACGAAAATTGATAAGTACACAAAAGGATTACCATGGGAGTACGCGGTGCCAGTGCGTCAGGCACCTACTTTGGAGGCAGCTATCTGGGCTGCCAAGTCTGTGGAGGATATGATTAAGGGAAGAGCTGCCAGCAAAGTCGAGGTTGGCGAGAAAAGGAAATTTGACGGATCCTCAAGGTCCGGTAAGAAGGGTAGATTCTCGAAGTTTGGTTCGAGAGGAGGAGGATCAGAAGCGAAGTGGTGTGACAAGTGCAAGAAAAAGCACTCTAGGAAGTGTGACGGAGGGGTCACTTGTTACAAATGCGGAAAGCCTGGGCACTATGCCAATGAATGCATGTTCACTAAGAAGGTCTGTTATGAGTGCAACGAGGAGGGGCACATTTCAAGGGATTGCCCGAAGAAGAAGGAGACGGGAAGACCCAACATACCACCGAAGCCGAAGGCAAGAGCCTTCCAGATGACGCTCGAGGCTGCAAAGGAGGCAGCAGACGTCGCTTTAGGTACCTTTCTTGTAAATGGTTTGCCTGCAAATATACTATTTGATTCCGGAGCCAACTACTCCTTTGTGTCGCATAAATTTGGTGGGAAATTAGCATTGCCTGTAGAAAAACTAGATAATGCCCTGATTGTAGAAGTTGCCAGTGGCAAATTCGTACCTGTTAGTAATCGTATTAGGAACATCGTCATTGACCTAAACGGAAACGAATTCCACGAAGAGCTATTACCCATAGAGTTAAACGGTTTCGACATTGTTTTGGGTATGGATTGGCTTAGCGCTAACGATGCTGAGATTCAATGCCGAAAGAAGATAGTAAAGGTGAACCCACCCGGAAAGGATTCATTTATGGTGTACGGGGACAAACGCAGAGTGAATTCTGGAATCATCTCCCTGATGAAAGCCAGGAAATGTTTGTCCAAAGGGTGCGCATCGTACTTGGCATTCGTAATCGATGCCAAGAAGGAGAAGAAAGAGGTGCAGAATATACCGGTTGTGTGTGATTATCCGGAAGTCTTTCCCGGAGACCTTCCTGGATTACCACCTGATAGACAAGTGGAGTTTCGTATAGACTTGTTACCAGGAACAACACCAATAGCAAAGGCACCTTACCGATTAGCACCGACGGAGATGAAGGAGCTCATGACGCAACTTCAGGAGCTGTTGGACAACGGTTTTATTCGACCTAGTTCATCACCCTGGGGAGCTCCGGTGTTATTTGTAAAGAAGAAGGACGGAAGCATGAGGATGTGCATAGACTACCGAGAGCTGAATAAGGCAACGGTGAAGAACAAGTATCCATTGCCAAGGATTGATGACCTATTCGATCAGCTGCAAGGTTCGAGCTACTTCTCAAAGATCGATCTTAGGTCAGGATATCATCAGCTGAAGGTGAGGGAGCAGGATATTGAAAAGACTGCATTCAGAACAAGATATGGACACTACGAGTTCTTGGTTATGTCATTCGGACTAACCAATGCTCCCGCAGCATTCATGGATTTGATGAATAGGGTTTGTAAACCATTCCTTGATAAATCTGTGATAGTGTTCATCGACGACATTCTCATCTACTCGAAAAGCCAAGAGGAGCATGGCAAGCATCTACGGGAAGTCCAATTCTTGGGTCATGTTGTTAACCAGGAGGGAATAATGGTTGACCCCGCAAAGATCGAGGCTGTAATGAAGTGGGAACGTCCAAAGAGTCCCACGGAAATTCGAAGCTTTCTAGGATTAGCCGGATATTATCGACGATTTATCCAAGGCTTTTCTTCGATAGCTGCTCCATTAACAGCTTTGACTCATAAAGGAGCTACGCGATGAGGCATTCGAGAAGCTAAAAAAGAAGTTATGTGAAGCACCGATACTTTCTCTACCCGATGGAGTCGAAGATTTCGCGGTTTATAGTGACGCTTCTGGAGTCGGGTTGGGTTGTGTTCTGACCCAAAGAGAAAAGGTGATAGCATACGCATCTCGACAATTGAAAGAGCACGAAAAGAACTACCCCACTCATGATCTAGAGTTGGCAGCGGTAGTTTTTGCCTTAAAGATATGGAGGCATTACCTCTACGGCACGAAGTGCAAGCTCTTCACTGATCATAAGAGTTTCCAGTATCTCTTTAATCAGAAGGAGTTGAACATGAGGCAACGACGCTGGCTAGAACTTCTCAAGGACTACGACTGTAAGATACTTTACCACCCAGGTAAAGCAAATATTGTTGCTGATGCTCTCAGTCGGAAAGTCAATCTGGAAAGGAAAAGGCCAAGAGCGTTAAGAATTGAAGTCGTTTCAACGATTGTCGAAAGTATCAGGAAAGCTCAAGAAGAAGCTTTAGAGAAAAATGACCGAAAGGAAGAACGTTTGGGAAGAACGTTAGTGTTCGGTACAAACAGTCGAGGACTGAAGGTATTCCAAGATCGAATTTGGGTACCTAAGACGGGAGGAATAAGAGATCTTCTGATGGAAGAAGCACACAAGACCATGTACTTGATTCATCCCGGTAGCACTAAAATGTATAGGGACCTAAAACCCTACTACTGGTGGCCGACGATGAAGCTCGATGTTGCGAAGTATGTGGCCGAGTGCGTAACATGTGCGAGGGTTAAGGCACAACATCAGAAACCGTATGGGAGTTTAGAACCTTTACCTGTACCCATGGGTAAATGGGAAGACATCACCATGGATTTTGTGACTAAACTGCCCAGGACGAAGAACGGTCACGACATGATTTGGGTAGTCGTGGATCGTTTCACCAAGAGTGCTCACTTCATAGCAGCCAACGAGAAGTGGTCTATGGATAAGCTCGCAAATGCTTACGTGAAGGAAATTGTAAGACTTCACGGTGTTCCTCTTACGATTGTATCAGATCGTGATAGTCGTTTCACGTCAAGGTTTTGGAGGAGTCTACAAGAGGAGTTGGGTACAAAGTTATGTTTGAGTACTGCTTACCATCCGCAAACTGATGGCCAGAGCGAAAGAACGATTCAGACACTGGAAGATATGCTGAGAGCATGTACCCTCGAATTCCAAGGAAATTGGGACGAGCACTTACCTCTGGTAGAATTCTCCTACAACAATAGTTTTCACTCGAGCATCAAGATGGCACCTTACCAAGCCTTGTATGGACAAAAGTGTCGTACGCCGTCTTGTTGGCTTGAAGCCGGAGAGAAGCAGTTTATGGGCCCCGAGATAGTCCATGAGACTGCCGAGAAGTTGAAGGTGATTAGGGAAAGAATGTTAGCAGCTCAGGATCGTCAGAAGAGCTATGCTGACAAGAAAAGACGACCGATAACCTTCGAGGTTGGGGATTCCGTTTTGCTTAAAGTCTCACCATGGAAGGGACTTATACGATTTGGGAAACGAGGAAAGTTGAGTCCAAGGTTTATTGGACCGTTCAAAGTTCTTCAGAAGATTGGGAACCAAGCTTACAAGCTGGAATTGCCCGAAGAACTCAATGGTATTCATAACACTTTCCATGTGTGTTATTTGAGGAAATTCACGGGAGATGTTCCCGACATAATTCCAATCTCAGAGTTAAGGATGGATGAGAATAAAAGGCTGATCGAAGAGCCTGAGGCAATTGTTGACCGTAAGACTAAGAAGTTACGACGCAAGATGGTCGACTTGATGCTAGTCCGATGGAAACATTCGAATGGGCCGAATCTCACTTGGGAAACAGAGGATGACATGATGAGTCGCTATCCACATTTGTTTGCTAATGCATGATTCCGGGACGGAATCATCCTAAGGGGGAGAGAATTGTAACGCCCGGGTTTCAGGGCTAAGCATTTTTGTCAATGTAATAGTCTAGGTCAACTCTTGTAACTCTTTTTGAAGTAATAAAGATGAAATATTTGAGTATTATGTGAATTATGTGTGTTTATGTGTATATATTATTTAATTATAAGTGTATAATTAATAAATAATAAAAATAAGCGTCAAAATTAAAGTATGAGATAATCCCGATATCTCTACATAAAGTTGTAGAATATGTCTCAAGGTTTCCGTGCATATAAGGAACGCCGAAATCCGAGTTATAACGAAGAAGTTATGACCCGTCGAAGTTTCGCGACAGAACCGACACGATACCAGGAAGCGTAAATAGTGAATTTACGATAGAGCGAGATTTAGCCTTAGCGATCTAAACGAAAGTCGTAGAATATGTTAAAATAAGAACATCGATAAAAAAAATGCCCAAATCTGACTTCGTATGAAGAAGTTATGATTTTTCGAAGTTTCGGAATAGCAGTGTACAGCCCGAAATTCGAATATTAGATCGAGCGGTTTTTAGCCGACACGACCTGAACGAGAATCGAAGATCTCGTTAAGAGTAGCATAACGAGAAAAAGATGGGTGAAAACGGATGTCGGATGAAGAAGTTATGAGGATTTAACGGACCAATCGTGTCCCAGCCCGTTAATAATGAAAAATTTAAAATCGAGCCAAAACTAGCCGACGAAGTCTAAACGAAAGTTGTAGAGTACGTTCCCACCTTCGCGTGGATATAAAGAACGTCAAAAACGGAGTTCGTATGAGAAAGTTACGAATTTTTAAAGTTGGAAAGTAAACTTGCGAAACTGATGCATGAAAGGATGACGTGGCCGAACTCCCAGCCGTCGGATGAAATCGCTTCGGATGGTGACACCTGGTGCGAGGGTTACGCCCAGCGTAGCGAGGATACGCCTAGCGTCCGGAGAACGCCCCGCGTCCGAGGCCAAGTACGCCCCGCGTACTTCGGTTCTTATCCGTCCGATGGAGTGCAAGACAGCTGGTCCGAGGCTGGCAATCTTATCCGAGGAGTACGCCCAGCGTACCCTCGGTACGCCCAGCGTAATGTCCGAAGCCAGACCCTATAAATTGAGGTGCGAGGCTGCCATTTCTCTTCACCCCAAAACCTCTTCTTTCTCTCACTAGTTTCTCTCTCTAGCTCATCTAAACCCTCCTAAGCCCTAGTTAAACCCTTAGCACCCTAGGGAAGCCCCGAGGCTCCCGGAGTCCCGAGAAAAAGGAGTTTTTCGGTTTCGAAACGCTGCTCCAATCAAGTCCCGGTTCTCGATAAAATTCGCTGTAAGTGTGCTACGCTTACGCAATTTTTAATATAGCTTTCAAATAATTATAGGAATGTTATTAGGTCCTTAAAATAATTATTTGGGCTATTATTATGAGTTATATCGAGTATTATTAACGCTTAATAATACTCGGACTAATTAATTTGTCGCGGTTATCGTTAAACTAAACCCTAGTGGTATCAATACTAGGTTTTATCGAAGGAATATCGTTTTGAGAGTATCGAAGCGCTGTCCGAGTGCTGAGTCACCACCTAATCAGGTGAGTGCATAGTTACTTTCAACTTACACATAGATATGAAGTATTTTATATAAATTACGTGTTATGTGTGCATATTATCTGAATACTTGCTATCTATGCTAGATGAACGTTGTTATACATGTTTTCAATGATTTAAACTGTATATGTATTTTATATCTACGAAAATGTTGGGGTAAAACATGGGTAGATGTAATAGGTGATGTGTGATAAAATGATGAGAGGCCTCGATGTTGATGTTGTTGTTTCTGTCATCTAGCGGAGTATGGATGACGACCACGGACTCTTCTAGACAGTCCAGTGGAACACTAGCAGGCTCGCAACCTGTAGGTGTTTGTGAACGATGTGTTCACCGGTGTACTCCATCCCCCACATGGTTGCCTTTAGGACATTTATTGCTGAGGAATCCCCTTAGCAGTAGTGATCGTCCCGATGATGATCCTTAGGCTAGGTCCCTTATGATAGGTGTTTAGGGACGTAAAGTGAGGATAACGGGAACGGGTAATCGGGTTATTGTTGATCGATGAAATTAATAAACTTATTTATTTAGGGTTGAAAACCCTATGTGCTCACCAGGCTCCCAAGCCTGACCCACTCAGTTTTATGTATTACAGGTAGTGGCGCATGAGCATAGATGTGATGTTTTGGACGAGGGATTACGGATATAGGCCTGTAGATATGAAATAATGTAGTAAGGCTTATATTGTACTGTTTATGCTTTTGATCTGTACGAACATGACATCCCAAGTCTTTTAATGAAATACATTTCTATGGAAATGCTTTTGATAAATCTTTATCATATTTTGTTTTGGGACAAATTCCGCAACACTTTCATTTAAAATGTAACTCTGATTTTTAAACAAAGCATAAACAAACCGGTCTTTTCTAGCCGTGATTTTGGGGATGTCACAGTGGGATCTATGCCATTAGCATCTGGATTGGGGCCTGTGTTCTACAGTCGTGATGATGGTCATTGCTTAACGTCACCGGTATTCTAAACAGATCTTCTACTGCCATCCCAGATGGTACTGGTTTTAAATCCCCTATTTGTAGAGAACCAGCATCGTTTATGTTGGAATAGTGTCTAAGGCTGTAACTATATCCGGTTGTGCATGGTCCTTTTGGGTTGCCTTCACCATAGCAACTTGATAGGATGATTTATTAAGAGAGAATAAATATTATTAATATATTATGGGAATAATATAATGAATAATATATTTGTTATTTGATTAATATAAGTCATAGAATTAATTAGAATTAATTTGGTGACTTAAAGAGATTAATTAAATAAAGGGGTATAAACTGTCAATTGTTTGATAGTTAAGCTTTAAACTGTAAATCCATTTGGATATACTTTGGACGGATTCTAAGAGCTTTAGGAAAGCTAAAATCGTCCATATACTTATCTTAGGAATGGATTTGGATAGCCTTAAGAGAAGATTATCTGATAGGGACTTATCTGTAATCATTAAGGAATCTACAAGTATAAATAGACCCCATGGCATAGGGAATTCGATACTTCTGAAAAAGCAAGAGAACTCTGGTCGAATTCCTTCCCTCTCCTCTCTCCCAAATCATCCTCCTTGCTTTGGTGTTTGTAAGCCATTAGAGGAGTGACATTTGTGACTCTAGAAGCTCCAAGACCTCAAGATCAACAAGGAACTCAAAGGTATGATTCTAGATCTGTTTCAATGTTCTTGTTTAACCTAATTAGTAATTAGAAGTCTTGGATTCAAAGCATGTTTATTAGAAAGCCTAGATCCAAGCATTAGGGTTTTGCATGCGCACATAGGAAAGTTCTTATGGCAAAATTCCATCAGTTTATTGGCTGTATCACTTTGAGGATACATCCGGATGGCGCCAAATGTTGTGACATGCTCTATAGGGTTTTGGATGTTGGATGATAGATCTGTCTTGGAAGCTTTCCTGAGAACACAACCCATAAGAATCATTAAAGGATGTCCGGGTGTTCTTCCGGGACGTCACTCCGACAATCAAGTTAGTTTTTTGAGAGAGGTAATTTTGGGGTAATATTCGTGAGGGAGAAGATGGATCGCTTCCTTGAGGAAGAAGAGATTCTTTTATACCTGCTCCTAACGGATCGTGGGGACCTCGTTCGATGAGCGTGAGATGTGGCCTCCTCTGACTGAGAGAATCACTGTCACATTAAACTATCTAGTGACGTCAGTTCTGGGCGTCACCTAATCTTCTTGTCAAGTCCTGATTGGTCGTGAGTGAATGAGAAGATCGTGGGGGATATTCGACCCTCGTTGAGGGTAACGCACTACCACCCCGGTGCTAGACTGCCTTGGCCAAGGTCCTAACGAGATAACGTCTCGTTTACGATTTCCGTTATATTTAATGCGGTCGTTCATGGTAACGTTCACACTTACAAAGGTCCAAAAGTAGGAAAAGATGATGATGATGATGATACTTTGGCCATCCCACCACTAGAGTACTTCTTTCTTCTCCTTCTCTTCTTCTTCAAGCTAGAAATGCACCAAAATCTTCATAAATGGATGGAAGTGGAAATGGGAGGCTCAAAATAGTGAAAGGGAGGCTAGGGTTTCTCTCAAGATGATCTAGACATGATGGAGGCTCAAAGAATGCCCTAAAAACACGGAACCAACCCTTATATATGTTGAAAACCCTAAAACTTTGTGGGCTTGGGCTGCATAGTTCTCATGTCGTGAGTCCCTAATGCTCACGTCATGAGCACAGTTAAAATCAACATTTCTGTTTAATCGCTTCTCACGTTGTGAGCTCAAATTACTCACGTCGTGAGCTCAGATTTCCCCCAACTCCTTGCCAACTTCGACAATCATAACTTCTTCGTTTTAACTCAGTTTTCGGCAATCTTTATATCCACGGAAAGATGTTGAAGAGCTCTACAATATCATATAGCTATCCTGGACTAGAAACATCTCAATCAAAAATACATATTTCATGCAAGAACCGGGCCTATGACTTTCTCTTTCTGTCCTTCGACCCAAATCTCAATTCAAGGGTTAAATTTCTTAGACAACCTTACCTCCTTCCACAAGGAATAATCTTTGCCTCCTTAAGGACCAAAGCCTTACATAATCAATTTTCGGCCCAAGGACCAGAAATCGCATGAAAAAGGATGTTAGAATTCTCTCCTACTTAATTTAGATTTCGTCCTTGAAATCTGTCTCGGTTATGATTTCTAAAACAACACCAAAATTTTCCATAAACTCCATTTAACCATTTCGAAATCAAGTCATATTAAAAATAAAACTTGAGAGATCACACGGAAATCCAAAACTACTAACAAGCAACCCAATAACTTAAAAATGCTCAAACATAATAATTTCTTTCTCCGCATAACGGTATGACCCAACTTCCAGAGATGTTGGATTAGATGTCTAAGCCCATATCTATAATTGGTATGTACTTGACCCGATATGAGCATGGTCCTTTCGGGTTGTCATCACCATAGCAATTTGATAGGATGAATTATGGAGAAAGAGGATTTTGTTATGATTTATTAATGTATTATAAGAATAATATATTAATTAAGAAATCATATTATTTAATTAGTATTGATCAAGAATTAATTTGGAATTAATTTAGTGATCAAAAGAGACTGATTAAATAAATGGGGACTGATTATGTAAATCAGTAATAGTTATAGTTTGGGCTCATGGACCCCATTAGTATAGGGTGGACGAAATCTCTATGAATGTCCATAAAGATTTCGTTTTAAGGCTTGCCAAATAGGAGTCCATATGTTGCTTAGGGCCTAAGCAAGGGAATTAGGGTTTCCCAGTTGTAAACCCTAAGAGCCTTAACTATAAAAGGAACCCATTAGCTCCCAAAATTAGCACCTATGATCTCATTGAGAACCCTAGCCGATTTTAGGAATCCCTAACCTCTCTCTCACAATTCTCCATTGCTACTTGGTGTTTGTGACTCCATTAGAGGTGCAACACTTGGGGTACTAAGCTTTCAAAGGTCAAGGAGTTCTTGTTATTGCTACATAACAAGTGAGGTAAGGTTTCTAACCCTAATCATATGTGATTTCGTAATTGGTATGATAGTATTAGGGTTTATGCTTTGGATGATTATTTGCATGTATAACTTGAGAAAAACCTAGATCCAAAGCTTTATGGTTGCATATACACCAAATGAATGTTGTATGTAACGACCGAAAACACAACAAATTTTGAATTTTTCAAAAACATCCCAATTCCAATAATTCTTTACAGAAAGGTTTTCAATTCAAAATATTTATCGTATTCCCAGAATCATAACACCATAAAATTTCGAGGAGCGGTACGATCACGCCTTCGCCTTGCCACGATCTCCTGAAGAACCTGAAAAACATGAAACCACAACTGTAAGCCCGAAAGCTTAGTGAGATACCCCCAAAATACCAACCACAAATACCATACACACATAACATGCCATAACATATCCGATCATAGAACAGCCATGCTCTCCGGGTCTACTGTGTGACTGGTCCGCCGCACCAGCCAACAGTCCACCTGGTCCACCCTCTGAGTCAATCCGCATACATCGAGTCTGCAGTGTGATTTGTCCGCCCGTTCTCGGGCCTTCAATCCACCTGGTCCACTCTCTGAGTCTACAGTATGACTGGTCCGCCCGCACCGGGCCTTCAGTCTGTCTGGTCCACTCTCCGAGCCTTCGGCACGTCTGGTCCGCCCCTACCGGGACCTACAGCCTATCCAGACCGCTCGCTGGGCCTACGGGACAACCGGTCCGCCCTGGGTATCTTGGCCTACTGCACACAGCAGGACCCGCCTCAACCCAATTCCAGTCCATACATCCATGTGCACATATACATACAATCATCTAACGATTCACAGATAACAAGCAGATCAATAAATCACATAACATGCCACTATCCTAACCAGGATACCGACCTAACAGGTCACTAACATAGCATCTCCCTATCTCTCTGGATAACGATCTCAATCAGGTCTCTAGCATATACCATCCTAACTCACAGGATGCAACATGATAAAGCAGCAACATAAACACAACTACCCGGATCTCAATCCGATAAGGGCCGGCCTTGGTGCCTTAGACCCCGTTAATATAGTGAGGATAACTCACCTCGAAGCTGCCGACTGAACAGATAACCCGAGCTACTCCGATCACTGATACGATCTCCACCACTGGTCAACCACCAATGCGCTGAACTCAAAACAACAAACAATAATTACCAAATTGCCCCTGGACACCATTGGTCAACCCTTGGCCAAAGACAAGGTCAAAGTCAACTCCTGACTGACCCTACTCGCCGAGTCACCCCGAGACTCGCCGAGTCCACAACTCAGAGACCACTCGCACACAACTCACCGAGTCATCCCTTGACTCACCGATTCTCGACTCAACCAGAGAATATCGGAACTCTTCGACAAGACTCGCCGAGTCCAAGAACAGACTCGCCGAGTCCAAGGCTATCATCATCCGACTCGCCGAGTTGTTCTTCCAACTCGTCGAGTCCCAGCTTATCTTCAAGCAACTCGTCAAGTCCACCCATGTGACTCGCCGAGTACCACCATTCTGAATCCATTCAGAAGCATTCCAGGCCATGCAAATGATCCAAAACATAGATCCAACCTCCTACAACTCATCCATCACGTAAAGTGGCAATCTTTACGTGAATCCAAAGAGATCTAGACCTTAATCACTTATAACTAGGGTTTGGGACTTGCAAGCCTCACTAAACACTCCAACACAGGGACTTTCATGCTCTCTGATTCTCCTCCCTTCCAAATCTGAGGTAGCAACCTCAGATCTACCCTCTAGACATCCATACATCCTTAAACATGATCCCACAACCCCAAAATAAAGAAACAACATACAATCGGACCAAGAACGAGATATTACCTCCAATGGACGCCCCCAACTGAAATGAAGTTGATTCCAAGCAAAGCCCCTTGCCCCAAGCCTTCAATTCCCACAAATTCCTTCAAAGATTACTTCTCCAAGCTTCAATCCACTCAACAATGGATCTCCTCTGCGATTTAGGGTTTCTAGCACTCAAGAAGGAAGTAAAGAGGCTGGGGAAGGAACATAATGTTCCTTATAAAGGGCTCAATCCCGAGAATTAGGGTTTTCTCTACCCAGCGCCTACTCGCCGAGTCCAACTCATCGACTCGCCGAGTCGGCTGCTTAACACGCGGTCCAGCCGCGACTCTACTCGCCGAGTCCATCCATGGACTCGCCGAGTCACTCTTTCCCAATTAACACTTTTGGCCCTTCAACTCTACTCTCGCTATTTCGGGATGTTACAATTCTCCCCCACTTATATTAGGCTTCGCCCTCGAAGCCTATAGCAGCTCAACTCCAAGGATACTCCCACAATGCTCCACCTGGTCTCAACCAGACCAGGTCCCACAAGGCACACCCAAACGAACTCGAATACACTTTCCTTCCCTCACGGTGTCCTGACCACCGTCTCCAATAGGGCACCGGATTCGTCCTCTAATAACTTCACTTAACCCCTGAGCATTACCCATACTGAAAACACTACTCCAAATCACAACCATCACTCGACTCATAAAGGCTAGAAAAAACCAGGAACCATCGGATCCCCGATCCGAATCCCACTCTATCCATTCCGTGACAACGGAAACCCATTCTCTATCTCAGAGCACTCCCACGAGTCCTCCTCTTGCAAACACTTACACATGCTGATCTAGCTCCCGAATCCTCAGGTTTGGAAAAACCCGACACACTGATGACACCCTCAAACATCCCCCAGGATGATCCACTAATACATAACCAATACCCTGAACAGAATCATACTGAGAGTCCATGACTCTCCCCCTGCATCCTTTCCAAGCCTCAGGGCTCTACACCTGCGGAATTCCTTCCACAACCTCAGCAGACATCCCAAACCGGATGAGCTCCTACTTCACTGCCGTGAACACGATGCTCAAAACCATACTCGAAATACTCTAATCATAATTCTGCTCTGCAGCTTTCACTTTCGCGAACTTGCACTCCCCTTCGGAGTTACACAACTTTCTCTCTTCCTTTTCCAAGGAATCCACTTGGCCACATAGCCACTCCAACACGTGCCATGGTGCTCGCCCAATGCGACACCACCCTTTTTGCGTAACCGCGATTCACATACTCTGGCTCTCATTGCAGGGGCTCTCAAGCCCATGCATTCTCTCAACTCCTCCAAATCACTACCCGGGGCCAGACCTTCCAATGCAATCACACTGCAGCATACACAATCCGTAATCTCAAACTGAACCAACAACACCCGCAGAGTCTTCAGCATGACTGGACCGCCCCACTCGGCCTTCAGTCCATCTGGGCCACTCTCTCAGAACCTTCAGCCAATCTGGACCGCTCTCAGAGCCTTCAGTTTGGCTGGACCATTCTCCGAGCCTTCGGTCTGACTGGTACGCCTTCCGGCCTTCAGTCTATCCGGACCGCTCACTATCAACCAACATTCCATGCTATCCCCCCCTCAGGATTCCTCCCATGCATACCGTTCTAGCCCTCTAGGGGTTTCGAACTCTAACTCCGTCGACACACTCGATCCCAGCCTGCTTCCAGGCCTCCATAACCAATGCCCTAGGTCTGTATCCCGTCCCGCGTGCCCAACACTCGCTCTTATCAGCCTATACTCTAGGCTGACAGAACACTGCTGAAACCCAACAGCTAAACACCCTCAAATACTCAACGATCTCCCGGAGAATTCTCCAATTCTCCCCCACTATAGCACTGACTAACAACCGCCAGCCGCCATCAACAACCTTCCCAAACAACCCTGCACCAAGAGACCACTTACACACGGGCCGCTTTCACAAGCATAACAACCCTTAGCAAAACACATCTCCTCACCTATCAATCCGCTCAAGAAGAATCTGATCTCCAATTATCCCTTCCATGAACGATGATGCAGCCTGACATAAAACCCAATGCCGCATCTCCACTAACAACCCTTACGAACGATAGCCAACGAAAGCACCAAAACACTAACCATAATCATATCCAACCCTCAAGAACAACGAATACCCAGACGAAAACCCGAAACACAAATCCAGAACCCGCAAAAATGAAGAATATCACAACGAAAATCCAAACAATTACCGGCTCATGAACATTACACCACAATAATCACAAGATAACAAGACATCAAGAAAGAAACATACCCGCAGCTGTCTCTGGCACTGCCCTGACCTCCTCTGCAACAAGCTGAAAAACATGACCCTGAGCCCTTGGGGGCTCCGCTCCACCCTGACCTCCACCTGTGATCCTCAAAGTGGCCGGTGCTGGAACCTGCACCGACCCAGCAGCAAACTGTGGACAGTTGGCCCTCAAATGTCCAACCTGATGACAATGATAGCAGATCCTCAAATCCCGAACTGACGCTGACTGCCGACAATCCCTCGCATAGTGCCCATCCCTTCCGCACTTGCGGCATGCACCACCGGTCCTACAAACCCCGGTGTGATCCTTCCCACACTTCCCACAAGTGTGGCTGCTCGAGTCCCCCATTCTAACATCAACGGTCTTGGACCGTTTCGGCGCCGGCTGCGACTGCACCGGAGCCTGCCTCAACTCACGCATCTGCAACTCAATCTCTAACTCACGCCGCCTAGCGGCCTCCTGCAACTCCAACAAGGTCTTGCACCTCTGCGCAGACACAAACTGCCTGATATCCCTCTTGAGCATGCTCAGATATCGAGACATCTGAGCCTGCTCTGAAGCGAACTCTGGGCAAAACATCGCCCTCTCAGTGAACATCCTGGTGATCTCAGTCACCGACTCCGAGTCCTGCTTCAGCTCAAGGAACTCCTGAGCCAATCTCTCCCTCTCAACCTGCGGAACATAACGAGTACTGAACATTTCTCTGAACTGATCCCATGAAACCGCAGCCCTCTGCGCCTCCGAAAATGACCCCGTGGTCAATCTCCACCAATCCTTCGCCCCGAGCCTCAACAGGTTCAGAGCACACCTCACCCTATGATCGGCAGGGCATGAACACGTGAAGAAACATCCCTCCACGTCGGACAACCACCTCATGGCAACAATTGGGTCCTGAACTCCATCGAATGTGGGAGGCTTCGTCCTATCAAAGTCCCGATACTGAAAACCCCGACTAGCTCCTCCCCCTGCCGCTGCTACAGCTGCTGTAGCCGCCGCGGTAGCCGTCTCGGTGAGAGCCGCATAACGCTCATCAAAATACTCAACCATGGCGGTCTTAATCGACCCAAACAGCTCTGGCAACTCAGCCCGGAACAACTCTGCAATCTCCTCACGCAGGATCTCACGAATCCTTGCGTCCAACTCGCTCGTGCTCATCTGACCGACAATCTCGGGCGGCACTGATTCGCCCGGAACCCTCTCTCCAGCTCTCGATCCCGACCCGGATCCACTCTCATCATGCCTCGGAATCTCCATACTGAAAGGAAACACCACACAAAATCTCAGACTCTTCCCACACCCTGGGATCCAACTCTCTCTCAACCCACCCTAGAGATCATGGTTTCCCTGATACGCGTATGGGTCCTGTGCTTTCAGTAGTACGGGCCCATACTACCTTCCACACCTACCCACATTTGTATGAAGTACTACCACAATACCCTAGAGAACAAGCATAACAATAATCAACCCTCACCACTAGAGAAACACTGAGAATCTCCCATAAGGGACCCTAGGCTACAGGCATCACAAATCAGGCAACATATCATGAAATCCTGAAGATCCCTAGCCTAACACTAGCATGCTGTTCTATCAAAGCTCAAAAACAAATAACATGCATGGTATTTTGGGGTTACTTACTGGCTCCGGCTGATCGTACCTCCGCGTCCTCCTTTACTCATTTTTGAAAACCATTTTTAAATACTCTTTCGAAAACTCTCCTCGATTTGAGACTGGAGTCACACGAGTGTTTCTCCAATTCACTCAAACCAAGGCTCTGATACCAACTTGTAACGACCGAAAACACAACAAATTTTGAATTTTTCAAAAACATCCCAATTCCAATAATTCTTTACAGAAAGGTTTTCAATTCAAAATATTTATCGTATTCCCAGAATCATAACACCATAAAATTTCGAGGAGCGGTACGATCACGCCTTCGCCTTGCCACGATCTCCTGAAGAACCTGAAAAACATGAAACCACAACTGTAAGCCCGAAAGCTTAGTGAGATACCCCCAAAATACCAACCACAAATACCATACACACATAACATGCCATAACATATCCGATCATAGAACAGCCATGCTCTCCGGGTCTACTGTGTGACTGGTCCGCCGCACCGGCCAACAGTCCACCTGGTCCACCCTCTGAGTCAATCCGCATACATCGAGTCTGCAGTGTGATTGGTCCGCCCGTTCTCGGGCCTTCAATCCACCTGGTCCACTCTCTGAGTCTACAGTATGACTGGTCCGCCCGCACCGGGCCTTCAGTCTGTCTGGTCCACTCTCCGAGCCTTCGGCACGTCTGGTCCGCCCCTACCGGGACCTACAGCCTATCCGGACCGCTCGCTGGGCCTACGGGACAACCGGTCCGCCCTGGGTATCTTGGCCTACTGCACACAGCAGGACCCGCCTCAACCCAATTCCAGTCCATACATCCATGTGCACATATACATACAATCATCTAACAATTCACAGATAACAAGCAGATCAATAAATCACATAACATGCCACTATCCTAACCAGGATACCGACCTAACAGGTCACTAACATAGCATCTCCCTATCTCTCTGGATAACGATCTCAATCAGGTCTCTAGCATATACCATCCTAACTCACAGGATGCAACATGATAAAGCAGCAACATAAACACAACTACCCGGATCTCAATCCGATAAGGGCCGGCCTTGGTGCCTTAGACCCCGTTAATATAGTGAGGATAACTCACCTCGAAGCTGCCGACTGAACAGATAACCCGAGCTACTCCGATCACTGATACGATCTCCACCACTGGTCAACCACCAATGCGCTGAACTCAAAACAACAAACAATAATTACCAAATTGCCCCTGGACACCATTGGTCAACCCTTGGCCAAAGACAAGGTCAAAGTCAACTCCTGACTGACCCTACTCGCCGAGTCACCCCGAGACTCGCCGAGTCCACAACTCAGAGACCACTCGCACACAACTCACCGAGTCATCCCTTGACTCACCGATTCTCGACTCAACCAGAGAATATCGGAACTCTTCGACAAGACTCGCCGAGTCCAAGAACAGACTCGCCGAGTCCAAGGCTATCATCATCCGACTCGCCGAGTTGTTCTTCCAACTCGTCGAGTCCCAACTTATCTTCAAGCAACTCGTCGAGTCCACCCATGTGACTCGCCGAGTACCACCATTCTGAATCCATTCAGAAGCATTCCAGGCCATGAAAATGATCCAAAACATAGATCCAACCTCCTACAACTCATCCATCACGTAAAGTGGCAATCTTTACGTGAATCCAAAGAGATCTAGACCTTAATCACTTATAACTAGGGTTTGGGACTTGCAAGCCTCACTAAACACTCCAACACAGGGACTTTCATGCTCTCTGATTCTCCTCCCTTCCAGATCTGAGGTAGCAACCTCAGATCTACCCTCTAGACATCCATACATCCTTAAACATGATCCCACAACCCCAAAATAAAGAAACAACATACAATCGGACCAAGAACGAGATATTACCTCCAATGGACGCCCCCAACTGAAATGAAGTTGATTCCAAGCAAAGCCCCTTGCCCCAAGCCTTCAATTCCCACAAATTCCTTCAAAGATTACTTCTCCAAGCTTCAATCCACTCAACAATGGATCTCCTCTGCGATTTAGGGTTTCTAGCACTCAAGAAGGAAGTAAAGAGGCTGGGGAAGGAACATAATGTTCCTTATAAAGGGCTCAATCCCGAGAATTAGGGTTTTCTCCACCCAGCGCCTACTCGCCGAGTCCAACTCATCGACTCGCCGTGTCGGCTGCTTAACACGCGGTCCAGCCGCGACTCTACTCGCCGAGTCCATCCATGGACTCGCCGAGTCACTCTTTCCCAATTAACACTTTTGGCCCTTCAACTCTACTCTCGCTATTTCAGGATGTTACATTGTAGTGCTCAAAACCCATAACTACAACCACAAATCGTCCACGTCAGGATACTTCCCGAAATTGGGAAACCATCAGTATATTATTAAAAACCTTACCTTAAGATTGATGAGCATCCATTCATGAACCTACCCCTAGTCCCTGACTGGGGACACCACCAAAGCATGTAGAAAGGATAATCAAAACATATTGATCGCGAACTTCATCCAATTCCAAATCCATAAGATGTCTCAAAACCCTTATATAAACCCTTGACTCCCTGACATGCCATTACCAACTACTGTTCCTATGAGAAAAGATGATCAATCCAAGAATTTTCAAACTGCATCCAACCTCTAACAGCTCAGGTGTACCCCCACCTGAAAAATCAGTCGAGACATTCACAAAGAACTTTATGAATCGAGACTTCATAACCAATACCCAACCTTGGTAACCAAACCCCTAATAACAACGCTCGAACAAACGGGATTTATAATCCAAACACTTCGCAAGATACTTTCTGATGCATGACTGATACTCCCAACAACCCTTAACTACTCATTTTATCCAAACCACCTGGTTTGTGAGTCTCTTGACTTCCAACCATGCAACAATATAGAAAGTACCATAAGCATGAGAAATGAACAATCATGATCATTAGGCCCACAGCCTATGTATGGAATACCCTTACAAGGTCCGCAGTATAGGTCTAGATTGCTTCTGAGCCCACAACATGAGTATGGAATGCCCTAGGGGTGGGAATCGGTTCGGTTTTTCAGTTTTCTCTAATTGGTTTCCTCATTTTGAATTTTTTTAGACCAATTCAAAAACCGAACAAAATCGAATTCAAATTCTCTAGACCAAACAGAAAACCGAATTCTTATTCGGTTTGGTTCGGTTTGAAAAGCGAGGAAACCAAATATTAACTTAAAAAAATTTCAAACATAAATTAAAATGTTTTAACATAGAAAACTAAAGTTGCAAATAGAAAGATCTAAAGTTTCATACAAAATGAATCAAAGAGTAAATAGTTAAAAATGATTTTTACTTTATAATTAAAATTTTTATTTAATATAAAATATAAAATATATTTTTAATTAATTGACTTATGAAATTCGGTTTTTCGTTTCGGTTTGGTTTCAACTTCATGAGACCAAAACTCGAACCAAAAGCCAAATTTACAATTCGGTTTGGTCTCAAACCAAAGCAAAAACCAAATTTGAATATGGTTCGGTCTAAAATCGATTTTGGTTTGATTTGGTTTCGGGTTATTTGGTTCTGGACCAAATAATTCCCACCCCTAGAATGTTCTAACCGGCCCTCAGCCCATTTATGGAATGCTCCTAATTTTACACCGATCTTTTCGACATTACATCATCACCCCGGGGCCTAAAGATACTCACCTCTTTCCATCGCCTTGAAGGGACCTAAGCAACATCCATCTTAACGCTAACCGAACACAATAATGTCATAATCTTACCACGCACAATTCCTGTCACAGAACAAGCTGCTACCAACGCATAACTTTACGAATTCATGCTCATGCATAACCCGGGAATAGGATAATCTGTCGCACTCTTGATCCAATTCAAAGGCTATAACCCAAAAAGAACCATGCATATAATTCAAACCAAATGGTTCATTGATATCTTTGACCAGCCCATATACATCCCTCTCGGAAATATCTAATGAATTTACCACACTGCACACCCTTAGGGAACCCATAACCTCATCGAAAAAAGGCAAAATACCAGAGTTCTATCGAAATGACAAACCTCAATCATTAACATATGACATCCTCATCAAAAAAAGGTAGAATACTAGACTGAACAGATCCCACCAATATGCAACTATATCACTAAAACCTTGGAGGTCATCCAAAAATGTTGCTAAAGCTCTAGCTAGGTCCATCTAATCACTAACCCCAAATTTTTGACTCCCAATAACCAATAACATTGTCCAAACTCAAGCCGAACTTGACGACATGTCAAAGAATATGTTAAACTTCAGCTGATACGGTCCAATACTTCTGAAGAATCTCCGTGTTGATGATTTATGAAGTAACTAATGGACGAGAACGCATTGGCACTTAATCTAGAGAACCAAAACCCACGTGGAGCTGAACATATCCGTCTCTGGAATTGATTTACCGATCGAAATTTGCCCACTCTAAACTGAAAATAACAATCCAAACAAAAAGCTGACAAATTCCATCTGCAACTGATACTCAAACTGAGTGATCCTAACGGCTCCTCGTCTATTCATTGGCACCCCAAAAGGAACTAATAGATGCAACGAGCTCTTGACCAGCTACTTTCTACTGAGAGACAACCCATGCCTCTTGAACACATGCATCCGATTGCCACTTATTCCATACCCATCTGCCTTGACCAAATCCCGAACCGAAATTCCACATACCCGCACCACATATCCATATGAGCCATTCTTCCAACATCACGAACTGGAACAAATCGATAATTCTCCGAGCAGAATACCCAGTTCTCCCCACTTATGGATCAAACCACCACCTATTGGTGTTGAAACCAACCATGTCTCGAACCAGCTCAACCAGGCACAAACCGTCCCTGACTCTTGGAATGCATAACACACTCAGGATTCTGGATTTCAGCTGAAGACCTCTAAAATTCCCAATTATAACCGCTTTAACATTAAGGATTTCATGCAAATACATACATAAACACCAACTTACGATCCAAAAGATACATTCCTTGCCTTCAATCCCAATCGTCAATCCAATACCTAAGTTTTTTATACACAAGGAAAACAGACCCTTACTCCCGTCACGAAGCATCCATACCTCAACAATCCTCTTGCACATTCCCATGCTGGCATACTGTCACCGAACACTTCAACTCACTGGCCCCATGTTGGGTTTACATCCCAACTCTGGAAGTCACAAGCCTGCTCACTCCTTCTCCGAACTCGGAAAACTAAAAGAGCAACATCTCTGATATAGATAGCAACATTCCAATCCATCAATCAACCACTCACTTACAGCTACAGTTCCCAAGCCGTTCATAACAATCATTTCCTTCTTGAGTCCTACGACTCGAATGTATGGCCTAGAGCAAAACCCTCGAGACCTCAAAACCAACAAACTTATATAGGTCTGCACCACTTAACCCAAATTGATATCGCCACCGGGTCCCGAAACAACTACCATACTCATCCTCATGCCTGAGTGACCATAACCACAAGATCGAAAGATACGGAACTACTGCCACGAATCATGGTATCAAACCATGCTATCTCTCATGACCAACCCTTAGAATCCTTGAAACCCTCCTCAATTCAAGTATGGATCCTATGCTTCCAGTAGTACGGGCCGAATACTACCTTCCACACCTATCCATACTCTCCTCAAGGATTATCTCGGGTCCTTTAAGACCTACTCATAAAATACTCCCGATACTTGCTGAACGGCGAAACAACCGCACTAAAATACTCCCTAGGCTCTCCTAGGATTCCCCAACTCCCATGTCATCAGCTGCTGAGGGGATCCAATCAATGCCAACTAACCACTTCATGAATATAATTACATTCAACAAAACTTAAATAATCCTTGTATTAAAGGACCCAACCCAATAATGGTTAGACTCAAAGGAGAGCTGCGCAATTGGGCCAAATCCTTCACTCTACGATTATTTAACCTCCATAGCATGTAACTTAATGTATTCATTTGATAGTTAGCTCCCATCAATGTTATTCCCACAAAGCACAAAGCAAGCAACATTCAATTAGTAGAGTCGACTGGCACTATAACACAATAAAATCAGACAAATCCTCATACAAAATTCTCCGTCTCTATCTCCCAGCATCTCTATCTCCCAGCAACTACAATAATGTAACACCCAAAATTTTCAAATAATTTTTCACATTTTAAAACACACTTTCATTCATATTTATTGTAAAAATTTCATAGTATCACATAACAATCCATAACAACACATCCCAAGATCATAATATGTAAAAGCTCCTCATGTGTGTACTGATGATGCCGGCACCTTCTCGCGATCCTCACTGGTACCTAAAACACATAACACAACACTGTAAGCATAAATGCTTAGTGGGTTCCCCAAAATACCACACACAAAATATATTAGCCACTCGAGGCTATAACTCTGTTTGACCCCCTAGTCAATGTGTCTCAGTGGGACCCTCTGTTCCCATAACTCTGTGGACCCTCTGGCCCTAACTCTGTGGACCTTCTGGCCCTAACTCTGTGGACCTTTCGGTCCTAACTCTGTAAACTCTGTAACATACATCGCATAAATCACATAGAAATCTCATCAAGCAAAAGCATACAAATACTCTGTCACATAACTCTAATTGCCACTCTAGGTAAAGTATAGTGAGAAGACTTACCTTGGGTAACTCGATAATCTCGAACTCGGTAAAAATATGGTCTAGCCTCCGCCTAATCATATGAAATAAACACTCTTAATCAATATATCTCTCAAGGCTAGACTATTCCCTCTCTTAGTACTCTTAGAAGGGTAAAAGACCATTTTACCCCTCTCATGGCTCAAAGACCCTAAAGTTGACCAAACCCTAAAAGTCAACAAAAGTCAACTCTTCGGGCTACGCTGCGCGTACCAAACATGTACGCTGGGTGTACCCGGCGTCCTCATAGAAACGGGGTACGCGACCCCTTACGCCGCGCGTACTGGGATTACGCCCAACATAATACCCAATTTCAGACTCTAAGCTCTTGAGGTCTTAAACAGTTAAGACCCACGTCCAACTTCTAGATCTGACCATTTCTAAGCCTCTTAATCCATAAAGTTGGCGACTTTAAGCCTTTGCATGGCTGGACAAGTCACTAACACCCATAACATTCCATTTTCAACCCTAGAAAGCTCATAACTCAAGCATGACCCCATAACAACGACCAAGATGGGATTTTTATGGATCTATAACACAAATATCACTGAAATGGGACAGATCTAGGTCCATGGAGTCCATTACACTCATAAAGTCTCCACCTTTGGGACTTTTAACCCTAGAAATGGTCCATGCAACATCAACCAAAATAAAGAGGAAAGTTTTGAACTTTATACCTCTAAATGAAGCTCCTTCGTCTATAGATCTTAGATCCAAACTTGCACTTCAAGCCCTAGCCTCCACAAGCTCCTCTCCTTCTTCTTCACTAACACACCAAGGCACTTTTAGCTCTAAGACACACACACTCAAGCTAAGGACGATGGAAGGCTCTCTTAGGGTTTCACTCTCTGATATGGAGGCTGAAAAATGAGCCTTAGTATCCTTTAAATAGTGCACAAGCCAAAATTTAGGGTTTGCATCTGGACCCTTTACGCCCAGCGTAACCCTGGCAAGTCTGCGTCCATTTTAAGCGTATGAGTACACGTACATCCCGGTACGCCCAGCGTACTCATGTGCTACAAGAACTCACTCAAGGACTAATCTTGACCACTTGAAAAAAAAAGGAAGGGCTAAATAGCCTTACCTAAATTTCGAGATGTTACAAATAATGATGTCAATTTCATATAAGGAAGACCCTAGGATATCAGGCATCATATAATCAGGAAATTATATCATGTAATTCCAGAAGATCCCTAGTCTATCACTAGCATGTTGTTCTAACATATCACAATATCAAGTAACAATGTGGTAATTTGGGCTCTACTTACTGGCTCCGGATGATCGTACACATCACATCCTCTTTTGGTTATTTTGAAAGCAACTTTGAAAATTATTTTTAAAACCCTTACTATCAAAATCATTTTTAAAACCCATTTACTTAGTTTGAGAGTGGATTCACACTAGTGTTCCTCCAATTCACACATACCAAGGCTCTGATACCAACTTATAACATCCCTAAAAATTACAACAAATTTTAAACTTTTCAAAACACCTAATTGACTAATAAAAGTGTTTACAAAACCATTGTTTCCAGAACATTATTTAAAATTAGAGTCTCCCAAGATCAACAACATAAAATCAGGATGTGTACGGTCACGCCTTCGCCTTGCAAGGGTCCTCTAAATTACCTGAAACCATAAACTAAAATTGTAAGTACAAAGTTTAGTGAGTTCCCCCAAAGTACCAACACAAACAGATAACATCTACAAATACCAGCATGTACTGGGTCCACAACTAAAAGAATGGATTACCCCTGAGCCCATAGTATGAGTTATTGATTTTGGCTTGTCTATCAGGCCCACAGCTCATATTTGGCCTGCTCTTGAGCCCACAACATAAGTCTGGCTTGCCCTCGGGGCCGATAGATTATGTTTGGCTTGCTACCTAACCCAATCAGTCATCGAACTGGAATACCAATGTTCAACCCTCAGTAAGAGTCTTTCATACATGCACCATGTATCATCCAACCTTTTTGTAGGTCAAAAGTGAAGAAATGAGCTTCAATCTTTCATACATCTATACCATATTTCAGATCTGAACAATATTACGGTCTAGGAACTCTTAGAGTCCATAAAGTTGCTAAATTTATGGATTTACTTCACTTAAGTAAGCAATAACATGAATATGATGGACAAAGCTCTAAATCTATCCCTAATAATAAATAAAGTTGGAGCCTTTGATACTTACAAAGGTCCAAAAGCAGGAAAAGATGGTGATGATGACGATACTTTGCCCACCCCACCACTAGAGTACTTCTTTCTTATTCTTCTCTTCTTCTTCAAGCTAGAAATGCACCAAAATATTCATAAATGGAAGGAAGAGGAGATGGGAGGCTCAAAATGGTGAAAGGGAGGATAGGGTTTCTCTCAAGATGATCTAGACATGATGGAGGCTCATAAAATACACTAAAAACACGGAACCAACCCTTATATATGTTGAAAACCCTAAAACTTCATGGGCTTGGGTTGCATAGTTCTCATGTCATGAGCCCCTAATGCTCACATCACGAGCACAGTTGAAATCAAAATTTATGTTTAATCGCTTCTCACACCGTGAGCTCAGATTTCCCCCAAATCCTTGCCAACTTCAAATAGTCATAACTTCTTCGTTTCAACTCCGTTTTCGGCGATCTTTATATATACGGAAAGCTATTAAAGAGTTCTAAAATATCATCTAGCTATCTTGGACTAGAAACATCTTGAACAAAAATCCATATTTCATGCAAGAACACGACCTATGACTTTTCCCTTTCAACCCTTTGACCCAAAACACAATTCAATGGTTAAATCTCTTAACCAACCTTATCTCCTTCCTCAAGGACTAAACTTTGCCTCCTTAAGGCCCAAAGCCTTACACAATTGAGTTCCAATCCACGGCCTAGAAATGATAGGAAACTGGATGTTATAGAAATCCCATTGGCTTCAAGATCTTTATGCTTCAAAAAAGTTATGATTTAATATGTTTATGATCCTTAGTTTTTTATGATATTAAAATATTTTGAATCAAATATTTATGATCCTTAATTATTATACCTTTTATGATTCAAAATTAAATGATTTAAAAATATACTGATCCAAAATTTGTTATGAACAAAAACTTCATTTAATTGAATATAATATGATCCAACAACATATGATTAATATTATGACCCTAATTCAAAATGACATGATCAAAAATATTATGATCCAAGATGATATGATTTAAAATTTATGATCCAAAATTATATGATCTCAAAGGAGTAAGATCTGAATATATTATGATGAATAGTATCTTTGTATTCGAAACTCTTATAATTGTTAAACAAAAAAAACACGAATCGATATTTAATAAAAATACACACAGGTAACATCAAAGATGTACTAACCTCAATAAAAAAATTTGAAAATAAAACAAAAGAAAACATTAAAAAAAACAAAAATAATTAAAAAATAAAAATAAATTATAAAAATAAAAAACCGAGATTATGTTGTTCTATTTTTTTTTATTTTTTAAAATAAATCAAAAAACGAAAAAGAAAAGAAAAACACACTTAAATGATGTTCATGGATGATTGTCGCACATGATTATATCCCCGAGTCTGTATTACGTTGCAAGAGCGTGCGTCGAATGCGAACAAGTCACATCTAAGTAATTATGTTTAACGTTTGTACTTTGACGAAGTCGGTGATGGAGAATTTTCCTCATAGTTTCTATTATTTTTTGGGTTCCTACCGGATGGAGACTCTCTCTCTCTCTCAAATATATATATATATATATATATATATATATATATATATATATATATATATATATATGGGTAAAGTGAATATACCTAACAACCTTATATAAGCTTAGGTACCTAACCTCATCAAACTACGTCATTTTGCATTAAATTTTCATTGCAATCATCCAAGGTTCTTAAACTTCATCCTTAAACTTGATTTACTTCAAAAAAAATTTGGAAATTCATCATTATATTTCTCCTACATCCTTTCATTTGTAGCGGTAGGATATGAAGCTCATCATGTGATATTCGATAGAAAGACGTGATGTAAAAGAAAGATATTGGTGAAAGTCCAAAGATTTTGGAAGTAATCAAGTTATGGGGTTGAAGTTTAAGAACCTTAGACAATTACAATGTAAATATGATACAAACCGATATAGTATTATGGAGTTAGGTACCTAAGCTTATATAAGGTTGTTAGGTATATTCACTTTACCCTATATATATATATATATATATATATATATATATATATATATATATATATATATATATATATATATATATATATATATATATATATATAACACATACACACACGCTACAAATGTGCTCGCGCAAACCGACTGCGACAAAAAGCTATTTTAACAAATAGTTTTTATTACGTGAGAGTAATTATTAGATTTAATTATTAGTTACTATGTAATAAAAAATTTAGCATTTTTAATTGTCATTTTGCTCTAAATTAAATTTATTAATAATCTCTTTAGTTTAAGTATTCAAACTTTTGGCAAGTATTAATAATATATTTATGCATAATTAATTTGTCTAAAAAGTTTTGTATTTTGTATTTGGTACCTTTTAAAATTCAATATATATATATATATATATATATATATATATATATATATATATATATATATATATATATGTGTGTGTGTGTGTGTGTGTGTGTGTGTGTGTGCGCGTGCGTATGGGTCTATATATATATATATATATATATATATATATATATATATATATATATATATATATATATATATAGTTTCCACTCAGATTCCGAAAAAAATAAAGATCTTGAGATTTCACTCCATATATATATATATATATGTGTGTGTGTGTGTGTGTAGGGGGGGGGGGAGTCATAATGATCTTTTGTGAACCAATATTTTTCCACGAATTCTCTGAACTTTTTCTTGTGATTTAAAAAAAAAAAAAAAAAAACTTAAGACATTAAGTGGTTCATTTAGAAATGTATTTGCAAAAAAAAAATACCAAAAAAATGTGCACATATGAAAGTTATTTTTGACGAATACATACCTTTCCGACGTTTGTACATATATGCATTTTTTATATGTGCAAATTTTTTCGAGATTTTTGCGAATGCACTTCTATATGACTAAATTAATGTCTTAATTCAATTCTTTTTCTAAAAAAGTTACATGAAAAAGTTTGTGGAGTTCAAATAAAAATATTTGTTTGTAAAAGATAGTTATATCAGATGCTACTAACTTAAATTATCATTCTTTACTTAATTTATCTTTTTTAAATTATTGGCAACAATACATACGTACAGGTCAATACATAATTTATACATATCTGTATCAAATCCAGAAAAATTGTTAAAAGTCTGCCATCCATCCATTTAATTCATTGTGGTGATAGAATACCCGAACAAATACTTATTGGTTACCTTAAATTTCTGATTATTTTAGTGTGTAGAGACAGTTATTATTAAAGAATAAACTTAGTCATACATCAACTAGGAGAAAAAGAACTCAAAATATCAACACTTTGAACAAAGGGTAAACGCTTTTGATGTTATTGGGATTTAATTTAAGAAAATAAAGTGCACACATAATTAGCTTTGTATTTCTTTACGCATATTATATGATTATTAATATGTTGATAAAAATAAAAAGAATATGCCCGCAATTTACAATTGATCTACCCCTTCACGATTGTATCGGGACATTAATGTTACCTTAATACCTTCATGTGTGATGTGAGGCCCCTACAAATTTTGATTCAAAAAAGCCCACCATTTTGATCACACTCAGCGGAGTATCTTAAATATTCTAATATAATAGTTGCATTTTATTATAATAAAAATATATGGGTCGTTTGATGTGCCACAAAGATTAATGACTTATTATGGATAAATGGGGAAACACAAATACAACTAAACGAACTTTAACTTAAAATCAACACAACTTTTAATTCGTAAGTAAATTCTTTCAATTTCATCTAACTTTCGTGTTTTATTTTATTTTGTTTTTATATCATAATACTAGTATTTGTTTTTCATCATTTTTGTTTTTTCTTTATTTATTTTGGAGGTAAATTAGGGAAATATAATGTCAATTTTATAGTTTATAAATTGTGTCTTATCTATCAAATTTAGCTTCTCCTTTTATATATCTACTTTAAAATTTCAAAAGCATCTTGAAATTAATAAAATAAAAGGCATCATTTTTGGTCCGTGTGTTTTTTTAGATTTGAAGTTTAGTCTCTAAGTTCAAAAAATTTCATAAAGGGTTCCTGTGCTCTCAAAACTTTTGATGTTTTGTCCTTAAGCCTTATTTCGTTAAGTTTTGTCCGTTAACTGAAGGACATTTTCGTCATTTCACTACCACAGAGACCATTTTATGAAGTTTTGCGTTATTTAATATATATATATATATATATATATATATATATATATATATATATATAGAGAGAGAGAGAGAGAGAGAGAGAGAGGTTCAAATGTTTCTAATATCTATTATATGCATTTATTGTTGATTATGGACCAACCATTTTAGTTATTTTATGAAAATAATTAATGTATATTAAATGCTAAATATTTAATTAATACTCATTATATATTTGACATATAATATGCATTAATTACTTTTTTAAAATAACTAAAATGATTGGTCAATAATCAATCCTACATACACACAAGAGATAGTTAGAACACAATAACCTCATCCTATATATATATATATATATATATATATATATATATATATATATATATATATATATAAGGGTCTCACCCCTTTTCTCTCTCTCTCTCTCTCTCTCTCTCCGCACATAGGAAGACACACAACACACGCATACCCACACACGTATAGATCAATGATGAACACACACACACACACAAACACTTCAAAATGAATCAAACATTTGTCTTAGTATTGGCTGATAACCGAATGGGGAAGTAGTACATCTATTCTTCATCTTTTTACTCAAAGAATGGAGACTTAGTTGGATTTAAATTCGTTTTCAGGTATGATTTCCCCTAATTTTTCTACTTTCGAATCGCTTCAGAGACTCATTCTTGCTAACAACAATCTCACTCGTACGATACCCGATTATCTGAGAAAAACCATTGTTCTAATTTTAGTTCATAAACAACAAAAAGAGGAACATGAGAAGTTGACTTTTCTTATGTTAAGATCAAATGGGGGATTTAGACATAAACTTATATATATATATATATATATATATATATATATATATATATATATATATATATATATATATATATTAAATAAGACAGAACTTCATAAATGGTCTCTGTGGCAATGAAATAACGAAAATACCCTTCAGTTAACAGACAAAACTTAACAGAGTGAGGCTTAAGGACCAAAAATCAAAAATTTGAAAGCACAGACCATTAATGAAATTTTTTGAACTTAGTAACTATGTTTCAGATCTAAAAAAAAGCATAGAGATAAAAAAAATGTTTTCTCTTAAAAATAATACCCACTTGAGTTTTTCAACATTTTGGGTCCGTTTTGTTTTGCACAACCAAGTTTGATAAAATCAATACCAAGATTAGAAAAAAATATGAATGATGATTCATTTTGATTCTTTTGTGAAAAAGAGTACAATAATCAATCTTTTTTAATATAACTAATAAATCAAAACCGTCTTAACTTTAATAAATATTACATAGTAATATAGTTACAACATATATAATCTATCACTTAGGTTTGTTAAGCTTGAACTATGACTTGATGCCTTGCGTCATAACCCAGGCTGCCCATCGCTTGGACCAACTTTGACTCTCATTTTTTTTTGAATCGGCAAATCTAATCTACTCTTAAACTAATACCACCTAATTCCACCTATGTCCACAACGAGACTTGAACCCTCGACCTTAAAGAGGGAGGGCACCACCTGATACCGCTGGGCTAGAAACCATTTGGTTGACTCTCATCTAACACATAGATTAATGAAGGAATCATACACTTTCATTCAAAAGAGATATAGAAAATGCTACTTAAAAATCCAAAATACTTTCATGTGCATAGCACATAAGTGGTTTTACGGGTTCCACCTTAACACTAGTAAGGACTTAGGGTACGGCCATACGGAACCCTTAACAATAGTTAAGGTAAGGGACCAAGTATGCAATTCATCTACGAAATTGGGACCAAAATGAAAGAAATGAATCATATCGACCAGAAATGATATTTTAGAGAAACTACAGCAACCAAATATGTAATTTAGTCAAGAAAGCAAGTGCTTAAGTGCAGTCCGAATAGAAATAAAGGAATTAATGAGTGGGCTGACGACAGCCTAAAGAGAGACACTCACTGTGCGCATAAAAACATATATTCTCTTTGGATATTCTCTATTCTCTAATTTTGCTTGTAACTGCGTCGTGTCGCCAACTCTACTTTACATATCTTTTAAATTTTAGAATTTAATAAAATATTTATGTACTTTTATTATAACATAAATAAATCAAATAATTTTAATATTTTAAGAAAATAATTATAACCTATGTATATTTCGTTTTTTTCTTCAGTTTTTAATTTTTCTGGAGACCTGCAAAGTGGCCATCAAATGTTGTTGGTATTCAAATATTCGTGTTCATTTATGAAAAGATTGAAAAACTTATAATTTATATTAAAGGAAAAACATTTATTAAAAGGTTTTTGGTCTAGCGGTAAGAAGTGATTATCTTAATTAAAAGGTTATGAATTCAAATCCACACTTGAGACATAAGTGATGATAGTTAGAAGTAGATTATTTTGTTGTTTAAAAAAAATATAAACATATAAAGTATGTGAATCACTTAAATGTCATATTCCATATTTGATGGTTATATATGTTGCTTTTTTTTTCTCTTGATTTAAGAACTTTGCTTTAATTTCCATCTTCTGATTTGTTAGCCGCCCATTAATTATGTTTGCAAAACTTAAACAACTTGTGTTTCAATAATAAAGTAAACTATTTTAGGTTTACTCCAAAAATATTTAATAGTTGTTTCATAGTTGTTGATCGAATGAGACTGAATCAGAAGTGTTAGCCGAATGTGCCTTTGAATGAAACATGGTTGTTTGATTATGTATTTATTGTGCTGAATGATGAAAAGATCATACTACCCTTCTATTATATCTTGTGTTGGATAAAATGTATACCCTTAATAAAATATTTGAATGAAATTGTTGAATAATTATAAAAAAAATACAAAATATCATATAGAATCCAAATTTGTCTTGATTTGACCATTAATATGGAACTCCAACACTAACATCAAAATTCAACAATGATGCAATGAATAATGTTGATAAAAACATATAATTCAAAACATCAAGATCCAACTTGTAACTTACCTTTCTTTGTAAATATTATGTATTTGAAATCACCCTTATGCCTACAATAATTACTAACCAAGAATGGTCAGTCCGATTTCATTCTTACCCAACAATTCCATTCCCACTCATCACAAGAGTTATGCGGATGATAGTTTATGATAATTTGATTATGAAGTGTATGCATAATTATCGGCCTTGTATGATAACTTTGTTAAGGTTATATGGATGATGGTTAATGATGGCATGATGTTGATGCAAAATCTTACTTACCATTTGTATAAATTTAATGAAAAGATGTGTAACATCCCGACTCATAGGTATAAAATTTAATTAATTTATATTCATTTTGACAAGGCAAATTGACAAGTTGGAGGCTCCCAACCCGTCGAGTAGAAATTGAGATAACCACGTGGATTTTAGAGTCAATTTGACGAGTTGGAGGACCCAACTCAACGAGTAGGAGTTGAGCGAGAAAACCCTAATTTTCAGGGTTTGCACCCTATTTAAAGGACCTTAAGTCCTTTACCCCGCCTCCCTCACCACCTTAACACCAGAGAGAAACCCTAATTGAGTTATTATCATATGTGAGAGAGAGAGAGAGAGATAGGCTAAGAGTGTGTGTTTTGGTGCATTCTTTGAAGGAGATTGAGGAGCAAGATGCTTGGAACAAGAAGGAGTCTTTGGATCCGACATTTATTCCGTAGTAGCAGCCATTTGGAAGTAAAAAGGTAGTACCTTTGTAACACCATAAATTTCCAAACAAATTTTTCATTTAAAAATCACATTAATCTCATTAACATAAATCACAAAATCTCAAAAATCTCAATTTATCAAAACACGTGTCTATAATAACAAAATCCAGGATCCATAAAACATAACTCAGTCTCATGTGTACAATCAAGTCGGCGCCTTCCCGTGATCCTGAGAAGTACTTGAAATACATAACACATACACGGTAAGCACGAAGCTTAATGAGTTCCCCAAAATACTACACATATCTCATTAGCCTCTAATGGCTATGCTCAAATAAGACCCTCCGGTCAATGTGTCTCAGTGGGACCCTCCGGTCCTAACTCAGTAAAGTTAGTATAATACACAACATAAATCACAAAGACATAATGCAGGATATCACAATACTCAATATAAGCACATATGACCCTCTGGTCATACATAGATTACCACTCAAGGTAAGTATAGTGAGATGACTCACCTCGGATGATGAACAGCTCCTATAGATGCTGCTGCTGCACACCGGCCTCTAACACTGAACCAAAACCCATAATTACCCAATTAAGATCTAAGACCAAACCTCACTCATTAGGTCTAAAGATAGCTCACTACCTGACTTACAATTTACTCAAGCTCATTGGGCCCACCAAGGCCCAATACTAAATGGGATCTCCCAAGGTCCAAATCCTAAACTTAAGTCCCAAAGGCAAGACCATCACAAGGCCCAAAACATACACAATATTTCTCTGATCAAAGTCTCCAGTACAATAAGCCCAAAATCCAGGCCCAACACTCAAGGCCCAATATGAGATTTAGCCCAAAAATCCCACAGCTAGATTACGCGGGGCATACCTCCCTTGGTATGCTCAGCGTACACAAGCGTCCATATAAATCCTGATCGGGGACATTGGATCAGTACTCGGGGCGTACTAGGATTACGCGGGGCGTACGTCCTAGACTTACACTTCCCACTCTTTTGGTCTTAATCCGTTAAGACCATAGCTCTACTCTCAGATCTGGACCTCTTAAAGGATCATACTCCATAAAGTTTGTGACTTTAAGCCTTGGCATGGCTGAGGAAGTCCCAAACACAAAAACTCTCACCCTTTACTCCCAAAAATGCTCATATCTCATGCATGGGGTGTTTTTAACAACCAAGACCTCTTTTTTATGAATCCACTCCATTACTAACACTTAATGGGGCATATATTAAGCTCTGGAGTTCAACAACTCATAAAGCTTCAAGCTTTGGGACCAAAACCCTAAAATGGACCAAAACCCTAAAATGGACCAAAATATGCTCAAATCAAAAAGGATGAGAAAGCTTTGAGCTTTATACTGTCAAATGATGCTCCAACCACAGAAAAGCTCAGATCCAAGGCTTGGACTCCAACTCCATCCTCCTCAATGCTCCTTGTTCACTTCAAGGATACCACAAGAACACTTGGAAGTTCACAAATGGACACTCAAGATAGAGAAACGGATATTAGGGTTTTGAGAGGGTTGAGGGTTGGAAATAGTGGCCAGAAATTAGGCCATCATGTTCTTTAAATAGGGTCACACCCTTCATTTAGAGTTTTCTCTTTGAGCCTACTACGCCTAACATACCCACTGGTACGCCTAACATACTAGGTGGCTCCGCGTCCAAATTAAGCACATGAGTGCGCTGAGCGTACACATACGTATGCCCCATGTACTCAGTTGCCACCTTTTCTCAAATAAGGGACCAAACCTGCCACCACTTCGAACTATCATAGCTTCCTCACTATAAGCCTGATTCCAAAAATCCCCACATCCATGGAAAAATGGTAAGAAGCCCAAAGTTTCTAGTAACTCGTTGCAGTCTCAAGGCTTTCTTATGCCTGGGTTGCAGCCCATGAACCCTAAATCACAGACGATCCGAAACAGGATGTTACAATTGTAACACTCGGTCCATGGCATGTATTTAATTCAAGTATTTTTCATGTTTTGGCCTGGGACTCGGCGAGTTGGAGGCCCAAATCGTCGAGTAGACTCGACTTTGGACCCGGAGGTTTAGTGACCTACTCGACGAGTTTGGGGACCGACTAGACGAGTAGGAGCTGTATGGTGGAAACCCTAATGTTATGGTTTGCACACTATTTAAACATCTTATTCTGCCTCAACCCAGCCCCCATCGTCCCTCCCAACCCAGAGAAACCCTAACTCGAAACCCTAAGCCCCTTTTGAGTGTTCTTGAGCTTTTTGGTGACTTTTATGTGCATTTGAAGTTAGAAGAGAAGAAGAAAGCTTGGGAGTTCAAGTGGAAGCTAGTAGATCCATAGTTTTTGCTTCATTCTCAGTTCATTCAAGGTAAAAAGCTTGAACCTTGACCATCTATCTCCTAGATCTTGTTTTGGGGCTATTGTCTACCTTTTCTAAGCTTTTGAGAGGCTATACTCGGATTAGTATGTATATGTGGAGTTACACTTTAGATCTAGAACCATTGAGTGTTCCCATGGCATAAAGGTGCCAACTTTATGGCCTTGGGAGGCCCATGCAACATATAAACCCCCTTTTATGGTTTTTTGAGCCAAAGGCCTCATGCATGGACATCAAGTTTGTAGCTTTACATGTAAAATGGACTCTAGGAGGCCATATCTATGTTTTGATGCATCAAGACCCATTATAATCAACTGAATAGTTTTGGACAAATAGGGACTCGGCGAGTCAGGTCGCATTTTCCTTAAATGCCTTCTAGAAAAGGCCTGCGGTTGAGTGGAAGGAACACTTAGCCTGTTAGGATTTTGTTATGGACTTAAAGATCAAAGGACTCGACGAGTTCAACGAGGAACTCGTCGAGTTAATGGCAATGTCCTAACCACATGAAGATGGACTCGACGAGTTCAAGGATGAACTCGGCGAGTCGTAGACTATATAGATGAAGATGAACTCGACAAGTTCAAGGACAAACTTGGCTAGTCGGTTGAAGATAGTCTGATGTGTCGTTGAAGGCGAACTCATCGAGCTCTTGCTAGAATCGACGAATCGGGTCGGGATTATGGCATTTTGTGGTCATGGGGACTCGGCGAGTTGGTGGACCAACTTGGCGAGTCGAGTCAACTAGATGTTGACTTTGACCAAGGTTTTGACCTTGACGTTGACTAGGATTTGAGTGACCCTTGTAAGGGTTATGAGTATAAATTGATAACTTAGAAAAGTTGTTGTATAGGGATCGAGGAGTCGAGAAGAGTTGGTTTCCGTACCGAGGACAGTGCAGATAGTACACGACATTGAGGTGAGTTATCTTCTAGTAGAAGTTGGTCTAAGGCACCAAGGCCAACCCATTAGTAGTTGATTACAGCAGAGATGATTGTCTATGTGATAATTGTCTAGTTGCTTTTATTAGATGTGTTCTATGTGCCAATATGATATGTTCTATGTGCAAGTGGTAGTGGGAAGGGGAATAGTCCCCGATTCGGTCGTTAGGACCGAAGGGTAAGGTCAGACACCCCATATATGTCTAACAACATGATTATGATATGTATTATTATGTGATAGTAGTACGGGGTGGAATAGTCTCCGCGAACGTGTGAGATAGATTGGAGGGTAGGCAGGCACCCTAAAATGGCCTGACACGGGTAGGTCAACACTGTAGAATGGCTTGACATGGGTAGGTCAGCACCCCAGAATGGCTTGACACGAGTAGGTCGGGTACCCCAGAACTGCCCGACAGTATGTATGGTTGTATGGCATGCGGTATGATGGGGAAACTCACTAAGCTTCGTGCTTACCCTTTTTAGTTTTGTTTTTAGGTACCTCTTTAGCTAAGGGGAAGGAGAGGGCAGGGTAGCAACGCATTGCACACATATGATTTCCGATTTGAGAACCTTGGGATTGTACTCTTACATTTTACTATTTGATGTATGGTTTTCAAGACTTGTGATTTGTGACTTGGTGATTTGAAATGATAGCAACGATGTTTTCCGTAAACTATTTTTTTAAGTAATGTAATTAAAAAAAATTGGGTCTCGATTGTGGGATGTTACAAGTTGGTATCAGAGCCTTGGTTTGAGGGATTCAGGCATACCATCGGGGGTGTCTGGACTCAAACCGAGGGCTTGAAGGATTTTTACAAGAAAAAGAGTTTTCTAAAATTTAAAAGTAAGGAGTTTGGGAAAGAACAAGGTGTGTGATGCGTGGGACCGGCCGAGCTCAAGTAAGTTTTCCCCAAGATACCCATACATGTTATGTTATGTTATATGATATGATTATGAGAATTGCATGCTAGATTAGGGCAAAGGATCTAGGAAGGATGCCTTATATGTCTGTTGTATGAGTTTATTGAGCTATATGCTAGGGCTGGTTAGTCAACAATATGGTAGCCTGATTAGGTTATGCTTGGTAATGGTTACTTAATGCACGAATGCTGCTTTCTTTGTGCTGATAGGGGTTCCAGGTAGCTTTAACTAACTAGTAAGCGAATATGTAATAGTATCCGCAAGCTAGTTAGGGAAAGATGGTAGGGACTCCTTGTGCAGCTAATGGCGGAGAGTAGGTTGGAGAGTGCCCTACGACAAGCCTAGGATGAGATGAGCTTGCAAAGCAGTAGTAGTAGAAGGGACATGGTGAAGTCGAAGCAATCCTTGAGGAAAGTACGGATTGATGTTGAAGGTAGTATGGGCACATACTACTGGAAGCAGAGGATCCGTACTCGAATTAAGGAGGGCTGAGATAGAACCAGGAAACTTGGAGAGTGTGTGAGACCTCTCGAGAGTATGTCTGACCTTGACGTTTATGTGTTTTATTTGAGTATGGAGATTACATGACATAGAGCAGGAGGTTCAAGGTCTGGATCAGGATCAGGATCAGGCTCGGGTGCGGGATCCGAGCAGGTTGATGACGGGCTATGCGAGTTCATAGCGTCGGAGATTACGAGAGGTATCTTTGAGGCGACCCCGGTCATTTTCGGGTTAATCAAGGAGGGGATTATTGAGCTGATGGAGGATCGCCTTCGGACATTCAGGAGTGACTTGGTGTCCAGCCAGTCGGATCCGTGCACATTATCCTTCAAGGATTTCAGGGGAAGTGGTGCACTAGACTTTCATGGGGCGAAGGACCCCATTGCTGCCAGGAGATGGATCGCAGACATTGAGTCTGCCTAGTTGATGAGCTTCTGCCCAGAGGGGTCGAAGGTACGCTTTGTTGCAGGTTGTTTGAGGGATAACGCTAGGCATTGGTGGGATTCAATTGGTGACTCGCTAGGAGCCCCAGCCATTGAGGCTATGACTTGGTCAGAATTTGTGAACAGGTTCAGGGTTGACTTTGCGCCAGCTGTGGAGCTTCAACAGCTGGCCAGGGAGTTTCTCGACATGAGACAGACTATGGAGTCAGTGGGAGAGATCACCGCCAAGGTCCAAGAGAGGGCCTTGTTGGTACCTCAGTATGCAAGGGATGAGGAGATGTGGAAGACCCGCTATCATGATATGTTGAGGGCTGATATTTGGGAGCATGTTAGCTACTCAGCCTGTCCGACCCTGGAGTCCATTATTGCCAAGGAGAGGGAGATTGATTTGGAGCACCTCAGGATGAGGAAGGTAGAGGCAGAGCAGGTTATTGGGGTTTTGGGGAAGAAACCCAAGGGATCCGACACTAAGGTCGAAGGGACAGTCGGGCCAGAGCCGCTACAGGAAATGTGGCAGGCCGCAAGAGGGAGCTTGTAGAGCGGGATCATCGGGCTGCTACAAATGCGGCAAGACAAGGCACTTTGGCAGGAATTGTACTACTCTTGCACGGTTCAGATGTCAGAACTGATTTGCTTTCATTGCAATCAGAGGGGCCATAAGAAGGCCAACTGCCCCAGGTTGATAGTAGCAGCAGCAGCACCAATGGTGGCGCCAACACCAACGACTACACGGGTTATGGATTGCCAGAAGGTTAAGTCAGAGGCTCCAATGGTGAGGAGTTGAGCTTTCCAGATGACAGCCGAGGAGGCACGCGCCGCACCTGATGTGGTGATGGGATCATTCCATATGAATGGTATCCCAGTTCAGGTGTTGTTTGAATCGGGTGCTACCCGATCATTTGTCTCTCTTGCGCTTAGCATGAGGTTCCCTGAGTCTTCAGGCATGTTAGATTGCCCTCTAGAGGTCGAGATTGTGGATGACAGATCAGTGCGAGTGTCAGAGGTTTTCAGGGAGTGTGTTTTGAGGCTGTTCGAGTAGTGCTACTTGGTAGACTTGGTTCCCATACCGTTGCGGGGGAACAAGGTTATTATAGGCATGGATTGGTTGAGCCTCAATGGGGCGGTGATCGACTGCGCGCAACAGTTGGTTCGGTTCAGGACCCCAAGTGGGGGAGAGCTGGTGATTTAGGGTGAGAGGCCACAACGTGGACCAACTTTAAGTTCAGCAGTGATGGCTAGACGCTACCTCCAGCAGGGGTGTGCAGGGTATGTCGCCTATGTCTTGGATACTCGGGAGATGGGCGGGGCGGTAAGTGGTGTGCCGGTGGTACTAAAGTACGTGGATGTATTTCCAGAGGAGCTATCTGGAATACCTCCGGAGAGGCAGGTAGAGTTTAGGATCGACCTAGTCCCTGGTGCGGCTCCGATAGCCAAGGCACCGTATCGGCTGGGTCCTCCTAAGAGGCAGAAGTTGTCTACAGAACTATAGGAGCTGTTAGACAAGGGATTCCTTAGACCGATTAGTTCACCCTGGTGAGTCCCGATTCTATTTGTGATGAAGAAGGACGGGTTGCATCGGATGTGTATAGTTTACTGAGAGCTGAATAAGTTAACGGTGAAGAACCGTTACCCACTCCTGATGATTGATGATCTCTTTGACCAACTTCAGGGAGCATCTTGGTTCTCCAAGATCGATTTGCGTTCAGGTTATCATCAGATGAGGGTTAGAGAGGAGGATGTGCATATGACTACCTTTCGGACGAGATATTGTCACTATGGGTTCGTGGTGATGCCATTCGGGCTCACCAATACTCCTGCCGCATGCATTGATCTCATGAACCGCCTGTGCAGACCGATGTTGGATCGGTCTGTGATAGTTTTCATTGATGAAATCTTGGTCTATTCCAAGACACAGGAGCAACATGAGGAGCACTTACGGGAGGTGTTGGATACTCTTAGGAGGGAGAGCTTGTATGCTAAGTTCTCCAAGTGTGAGTTCTGGTTGCGTGAGGTGCAGTTTCTTAGGCACCTTGTCAACCAGAACGGGATTTCAGTCGACCCGACCAAAGTGGAGGCCATGATGAGGTAGGAGGTTCTGAGGTCTCCATCTAAGATTCGGAGCTTCCTGGGATTCGCAGGTTACTATCGGAGATTCATTCAGGAATTCCCCAAGATAGTTGTGCCTTTGACCCGGTTGATAAGGAAAGTCGTGGTCTTTCGTTGGGGGCCAGAGCAGCAGGCCGCATTCGAGACGCTGAGATAGAGATTGTGCGAGGTGCCAATCTTAGCCCTGCCGGAGGGCATGGATGATTTTGTGGTGTATTGCGATGCGTCTATCTCGAGTTTGGATGCGGTATTGATGCAGAGGGGCATGTTATCGCCTACACTTCGAGGAAGCCGAAGCCTCATGAGGTGAACTATCCGACACATGACTTAGAGTTGGGGGCAGTTGTTTTCACCCTCAAGATTTAGCGTCATTACCTCAATGGGGTCCGTACACTACTAGAAAAACAGCCTTTTACGACGCGCAAACCACGACGCTCATTGATCTATGTTACGAAAAGAGATCGACATTAAAAAAGTGTCATCTCTTCAAAAAATTTAAGGATTTAGGTCATGCATTATTGCGTGCTCTTAATTTAGTGTTATAAGAAAAAAAATAAAAACACGGAGGGCACCGTATCTTAAGCGCGCGTCATCTGTGAGTGTCGCTTTATAATTTTAATGAACGCGCGTTCGTTTAGTAGATAGGGGGAAATGAAATCCCCAAAATTTTGAAAACCCGCCTTGTTTTTTTCTACCTTTTTTCTATCTTTCATCTTCACAATCGATTCTCTCCTCTCCCTCCTCTCCAATCCGCTTCTCCCCTACTCCTAACCTTACTTGTTAATCGTCTCATTGGATCTCTGCTCTAATGTCTCTCTGAAGATCAAGAAATTTCAAGCCCTAGTCTCCCTCTGAGGCAGAGACGAAAAGAGAAAGAAACATGAAGAATGCACCTATCGTTTTTACGACTTATGATGCTTCTCAAAGCTTCTCAAAGCTTTTGATAAGAACACTGGCTCAGTTGCTTCTCAAAGCTTTTTATAAGCACCCCGTCGACTTTACATACCGGAAATCGACCCACATCCTCAAATTAGGGTTTTTTTCATCCTTCAAATTACGACCCACATCCTCCATAGATCGATCCTTATTGCTTCATTTCTCACAAGAAATTGAACACTTTACATTCACAGGGCAACAAAATCAACTATTTCTAGAACTTGGGTTTCAGTTCCAATTGAAATTGAAGGGTTTCTGGTCACCATGATCAAAGGGTTAAGGTCTCGTTTGTCAATGAATGCTCACAGGGCCACAGAAGCTAGGGTTTTTTGGGCAAAGCTAGAATCGATCTTGTCTCGTTCCTTCGGAATCACGAAGACGCTGATTTCCATGGAGTTCACGCGGACTATGGTTCAGAGAGTTCTAAATTAATTTATCTTCAAATCCTGTTTGGAGAACTTCTAGTTTACACTAATGAGCGTTGTGGAATAGATTGCATATCTGCTTTGGTAGTTTCCTTCCAAAAATGATGCTGTTCAAGTATTCTACAAACATTATATATGATTATTAATAAAATCATTTACTCCAAAATCATTATATATGCTGTTTACCTGTTTGATCCGTTTGTTCTTATTTCTCAGGAGGATTAAAAAACTGTTCGATATTTATGGCTACTGGCAAAGTCCGGACAAGTAGTTTCTCAAAGAACTTTTCAGTTGCACCTACCTCTTCTGTCCCTGGTCTCAAGTATGGACCAAATGGAACAATCTTTCTTTCATCAGGCATACCGGATCTTGATAGTAATCCCAATACCCCCTTTTTATATTTTATTAAAGCATCAGAACAAGTATGACAACAATTTCCTAATGGATGAATTGTTTCTGTAATATCTAGAGATTTTAGGTGGGGGATTCCATTTAGGAAGTCTGGTAATGATCATGGAAGACACTGAAGCACCTCATCATATGCTTTTGTTAAGGACTTTCATGTCTCAGTGACTAGTACACAACCAACCTGTTCTTTATGCAAGCCCAATCAAAAACCCTAGAGCCTTTCTTGGAACCTTGCCAATTACTTTAGTCCCCAAAGATGACAAATCTCGTAACACTGATGCAGAACAGGTACTACTTTACTTTTTCCTATTTTGCCCTTAGGAACATGCATCTTTCTCTTTACAAGTACAACTGTATTAATGTAAATTCTGCCTTTTTATGAGCTTGTAGAAGGATTTGCGGATTGCTTGGCAATATAAGAAGTACCTTGGGGAAAATAAGCAACATAACGAGGAGCGAGGTAATTTTGTATCTTTTTATCCATTGTGGGGATTTTTAGAATAAAAACTAAACATCTTTTGTGTTGTGATAATGTGATGCAGATGGGAAACTGTGTGGAGTGTTTTAGCCTTTTAGATTGTTCAAATCTTGATGGATTCCGAGATAGTTGTTCAAAGTTCATATCTCAATTTCCAAAGTACTGATGTTATTATTAGTAGTGGATTGATCTTATTAAACATAAAAGTGGTCTTCTTCATTGACTCTTACACCTAATTTTCATAATTCTAATCAGGTATGATGGAAATATCACAAGTGTAGGAAGAATTGCTATCCAATCATTTTGAAGCCTGTAGTGTTCGAGGGATATCAAATAGATGGTGCAATCTGTGATGGAGCTACAGGGGCGACTGCCAAAACGCTTAAATTACCTCGTGAAGATGAGTTTTGGAGTAGGGGAATTAGTGCCTGTGCAATCTGTGATGGAGCTTCACCAATTTTTAAGGGTGAAGTTCTTGCTGTTGTTGGAGGAGGTGATACAGGAACTGAGGAAGCAATATATTTGACTAAATATGCAAGACATGTACATTTACTTGTACGCAGGGATCAATTAAAGGCCTCACAAGCTATGCAACAAAGAATCTATTTGTTCAGGTGTATATATATATATATATATATATATATATATATATATATATATATATATATATATATATATTATTTTGTGTAAAAGTAAAATCATATATTTATGATTGTTCATATGTTATAAAAATAAAAATAGCCGAAGAGAACCAGAGGAACCTGATGATGCAACCAAGGGTAGGGATGTCTTTAATGAAAAGCCTCCTCCTGATGAACTTATGGCTGCATCAGATATTGGAAAGTCTGTTACAACATCTCTTCCAGAAAATGTGGTAAGTAGCCTACTTTTTGCTTTTAAAATGATTTATTTGATTTTAATAAATAATAATTAATATCCTTGATGATATATATTTACCAGATTATGCACACAACATTTCACATATTATTTTTTGTTTTTTGTATGCCAAGATTCAATTTTTAATATTTTTTTATACCTTGGCAAGATTTATTGACTTTCCAACTCTGTTACAACATAAGGAGTGTTGCCTTTCTAGACTGAATAGACCATCTAAACGAGACTAAATGACCATTAAAAATGCTAAAAACAAAAAAAAATACGAGTTATAAACTAACCTTTGGAACATGGATGAAAACCATCCTTTCTTCTTTGAATCTACTTTCTTATTTGTCTCTGCTTCATCATCATCTGTGCATCATTCCTCTGATTTTTGTTTATTCAACTACATTTATAAAGATCTTGTCATATTTTTTTATGTTTTTTTTACTTTTCAGCTCTAGTGGAAGCTCTGTCTGCATTAGTTCTTGTTGTTCTGTTTTTTGGTTCAAAAATTTGGAACTGCAAGAGCGAGCTTTTTGTTCTCACCTATTATGGGTGCATGGACATTGACTACTCCTTTTATTGGAATTTACAACATCATATATCATTACCCTTCTATTTTCAAGGCAATATCTCCACATTATATCTATCAATTCTTCTCAAGGAATGGCCATGAGGGATGGTTGTTGCTTAATGGTATGGTCCTTTGCATAACAGGTAAGAGCTTTCTTCCTTTTTTTTTTTCTTTTTGTAATTTTTTCTGTTAAATTTCTGGATGGATAAATGATATTTGTCTCTTGAAAGTAATGAATGAACATATAGACTGGTTATTTATTGAGTAAATGACCATTTTACCCTTCTACCTAGAAGTGATGCTGAATAGAGGTTAAGTGTTTTTGAATTGAAGGTTTAAATGATAAAAATTACTATTTTTTTGTTGAGAAAACTACAAAATTGGTTTTGGTCCCTGAAAGATTTGAAATGACTGTTTTGCCCTTTTAATTTATTTTTTTATGTTTTTTCATATTTGTTTTAATATTTTATTAATTAAAAGTAAAAGGGAAAAATAGTCATTTCAACTTTCTTAGGACCAAAACCATAGGAATTTCTTGATTTTAGAACAAATCAATAAGAGTATGTTACTATTTTTTGCATTCAACTCTCTAAATAAATGATTATTTATTTTTTAGATAGTGTTTTACCTCCTCAAGTTTTGATCATTAATTTGATTGCTAAGTGTGCTCATAAGGGCACAGAAGTTAGCTTATAGTTCTCTTTCTGCTTTTCTACTCTTTTAATCCCAATTTGTCCTAACTATTTCTCTACGCCTGTTCATACTACTTCTTAAGGTATGGGCAATTGCAGATTCTAGACGACAAGGCTTTCTTGGCTTCAAAGAGTTTATTACTACAATGCAGGTAGTTTTTTAGCTTTATCTTCTTTCTCTTCTATCCACCATTTCTGTATACATGACCCTTTTCGGTGTGTGTGGTGATTGTAGTTGATTTCTATGGCACAAGTAGGACATACATTAAGTAGCGACCTCTTAAATTCTGATGGTAAGCCGTGTAACCACATCATCTTTTCTTTACACTTTTAACATGTAAATATGTAATATTTTAACCTTTGATTACCTTTCTTGTGTTCATGTTATCTTACAATGCAGTTGATTATGAAAATTTGAAACCACCTGTTATGGATAGTCTGGATGTCTTACTAGCTATATGTATACCTTTCTCTCACCTTAGCTATATGCATGCCACTATGAGCCTAAAAACTAAATATATTTCTTGAAAGTTAACATGTTTGTTAATGTATGCAGAAGAAAAAGCGTCCAAAAAGTGATCCTTAAACTAATGGTAGTCCTGCAGTTGAAATAGAAAACTCAGATCCTGATGTTATGGGGCCTCAAAAGGTTTACAACATTTATTGTGTTCATTATTTAAAGACATCATTTAAGCTTCATTTATATAAAGAATTAAAGATACATTTGATTATAATCAAGATTAAGGGAGACTTGTAATCATGTTTGGCATTCCTTTCCAGTAAGAAACAGAGTTGTATGATTATTTGTTAGTTTTATAGGAATGTATAACACATGTTAGCAATGTATTATTTTTGTTTAACATTTGAATGATTCTTTGTATGACATTATAATTTGTGCAATTTATTTTATATTATGCAATGGATTGTATTTTTTGTATATGGTATTTTATTTCTGTTATAAGAAATTAAATGAAAATTTAATGTAAAAATTAATAAATATATAAATTTATTTTTTTTTAAACATTTAAATTTACGATACGCAAAAATGTATGTCATCTTCATTTATGACATGGCCTTTCTTGACAGGGGCTTTCTTGATACGCATTGCGTGTCATTAACACGCGCGTCGTAAGGTTACGACACGCGAATGCGTGTCGTCTTCCTTTATGACAGGGCCTTCCTTGATACGCATTGCGTGTCGTAACCGCGCGTCGTAAATGCGTGTCGTCTATAGACGACGCGCAAAAGCGCGTCGTCTCTCTTTATGACAGGGCCTTCCTTGACACACATTTGCGCGTCGTCTGAGCGTTTTACGACGCGCAATGAGCGTCGTAAAAGGCCTTTCTTCTAGTAGTGGTAGTACTATTTACATAGACCATAAGAGTTTGAGGTACCTTATGGATCAACCGAATCTGAACATGAGATAGCGTCGAGGGCTTGATGTAGTGAAGGATTACAATTCTGAGATCCTCTACCACTCGGGGAAGGCCAATGTCGTGGCCGATGCACTTAGCCGCAAGGAAGCACTGATCAGAGATATTTGTTTGCGGATGACGGTGGTGACCCTGCTGTTGGAGTAGATTTGAGAAGCCCAATAGGAGGCTCTGAAGGAGGAACATCGCAAGAGTGAGCATATTGTGGGTCAGGTTTCCTCCTTAGATTATGCCAGTCGTGGATTGTTGACTCTACACCGTAGAGTGTGGGTCCCATATCATGGGGGTGTGTGTCGGGTATTGGTGGAGGAGGCGTGTGACAACCCAAAAAGTTCCATTCGGTAAAACCATCCACTACAATTGAAGTCAAATTAGTATCAACTAACTATCAAACTTTTCGGATAAGTTTGAGTGTTTTAAGGTTAGTGCTCCAGAGGATATCAGGAGAGAGGATACACTAGGGTTTAATATGTTGCAATAAGTGCCCAAACCTTCAAGAGTTTGGAATATTACAGTCCAAAAATGGTATTCGGACCAATAACCCTCAAGGCTACATAAAGAAAATTTAGCCATTTTGGATTCATTTGTTACATTTCTAGCTAGAGAAAACTCGATTTTCTCTCTCAAGGATCTTCACCCGATCACCCCCAACTGTGAGTACTTCAACCTAGAGTGTATATAAGTGTGTTATATGCCTTATTAACATGAAAATCAAGCCAAAACAACAAGATTTGGGAGTTTACCGTCCAAGAACATCTTGGAGAGTAAACTCCTTTATACGGGCCAAAGTGTGCCCAGTGTCCCTCAAAGCCTTGGGACTAAACCTAGGGACTACCATTACTTGTTTTAGACCCCCAAAACATTAAGAAACAAGGCAAGAAGTGAGTTCACGGCCAAGGAAGTTCTTGGGCCGTGAACTCCATTTTAGGGTGCCTAAATGCCCTAAATGCCTTCCACAAGCCAAGAGACAAGCATAGCCCTTTACCATGATGTGTCTAGGACCCAAAACAATCAAAATATCATCACCGATAAGTGTTTACGGCCGCAAACACATGACCAAATGGTCCATAAGCCGTAAACTCAAGATAGAGGTGTTTTGATGCCACAAACACTTCCAAGGGCTTAGGCATGAATTTAGAATGCTTCTTTATGACCTTTAGGACCCTCATAAGTATATTTGGCCATGAGTTTATGGTAGTAAACTCATTTGGGCCGTGAACACCCCAAAAGTGCCAAAAGAAGTGGTCTTTCTCATCCATGGTTAAAGCTAATGTCCCTAAAACATTCCCTAGCTTTCAAACTTGCTTTCCCACATGTGTAGCCATGAGTTTACGGCCGTAAACTCCCTTGGCCCTTGAACTCATGGTAGTAAACTCATATAAGTGCCCTTATACCCTCCTATGTTGAATCACATGTGATTCCAACACTTGGTTAAGGTGTTTCCTAGTCCCGGAAGGTGTTTCCTTTCATATAGTTGTTGTAAACACTATATTTATGTCAATATGTGTACTTAAATATCATTTAGGACTTATTGTGTCTCGGAACTTCATTCGTGGAACTTCTCATCCGTACGCGCATACCCATTTGAATCACCCACATTAGGTGAGTTCATACCCCGTAATGAATCTTTTAACTATTTTAATTGTTTTTAGGGAGGGAATACAAGTTGAACACAATGATCATTGTGTAATTATTTGTTGTTAAACATTCTTTCAAAATGTTACTTATGTTATTTATAAGTTGTTAAAATATTTCAAAACTCTTCTAAAGGTTATGTTACTTTATAGTTATACAAAACTCCATTTTAAAGTATAAGCATAACTTTGTAGATAAATGAGTCTTTTTAGTAACAATCCAGTTAGAGCATTAGTAAACTATTATAGGTATAGTTTAGGAGAATGCTATTCATTACTTCTAGTACAATGAAGCACACAAAGAGTCAATATCAGAACAGAACAGAACAGAACAGAACAGAATAGAACAGAACAGAACTAACAAGTTAATTTGCTATAGCATGACAACACGCAGACATGATCTAACTTTAATGTGAATTACACGGCTTGCATGGATTTGCTCGGGTCACGTTTGGTTCCCTCAATCTCCATACATAAGAGCGGTTAGTAGGGGTTCCAACTTTCACATTATGACCGTAATAAAACAAATATGTTTTTAGGTTGATAGTACCTCCGTATGTCATTATCAACGACATCAGGGTACTCATTTCTCCCATTACTTTCATAAAGTGTCGGTAACACTTGAAGGTTAATCTATCATCTATTCGAGATAGGTTATAAACTAGGGAGAATGTACTTTACAGTTGACGAAGGAACAATAGAGTCTTGGTAGAAGACTGCTTTCATAACAGTAGAGTCTTGGTAGAAGACTGCCTTCATAACAGTAGAGTCTTGGTAGAAGACTGCCTTCATAACAGTAGAGTCTTAGTAGAAGACTGCTTTCAAAACAGTAGAGTCTTGGTAGAAGACTGCTTTCATAACAATTGAGTCTTGGTAGAAGGCTACTTTTAAAAAGTTAGAACCATGATGCTAACCTTATGATTCCGTAATGTATACCTATAGGATACATATATGCTAAGTAGATTCCGACAGCTAATATTTATTATGATGCTAACCTTATGACGTTTAAAAAGTTAGAACCATGATGCTAACCTTGCACAGTTTTTCTAGTACAAAACTTTCGTTTCAAAGTCAGTACTTTTGATATACAAAACTAGCGATTTCCCAGTTAAGAGCTTAATCCATTTTATTAAGCCAGTACAGTTTTAAGGACTTTAAGTGAGTTAACTCTATAACACCTTAGTTTATACACCATGTTTATATATAAAACTAATATCCGACAGCTAATAGGATGTGTGTTCTTCGCTATACGTCCTGTTCCCGTTGGATGTGGGTTTACACCGAGGTCATCCAATCTATTATCTACCCGATACCAAATTATATATAGCAGTATAAACAAAGCTATTATAAAAGTAATCACCATAGTCAATATTTTATTATAAGAAATATAGGTTTTCTTAAAAAGAACTCTCCATTAGACATAAAGGAACCATTACAAATAACTCCATGAGTAACAAGTGAATACACCAAGGTTATATATGACAACGATCTAACAACCAATGGAATATGTGCTATCCGCCTTACTTACTATACCCCGTCGGGTTGTAGGTTGAGTGCAGATGCGCATAATCGATTGTTTGTCTACTCCAAGTATTTATAACTTGTACCCACTTATTACGCATAGAAAGGCTTGTAGTGTCATTTTACCGAACTCCCGTTTTAAGTAGGAAATATATGATTTTCTAGAGGAACAGGCAAACTTTACAAAACAACACTTTACAGCTTATAGCACATTACATATACATTTTTAACCACATTTTTATAGCTTACACACATCACTAAAATCTTATGAACTCAGCAGCTTAATTGCTGATCAACTCTTTCAAATAATTTGTATTCTCAGGAGACTATTAGACAGGTGCTCGTGCTGTGACTTCAGAAGATGGAGCATTACAGCTTCAAGTCTTGTTTTGTTATTTGTTTATGAATTCTATGTTTTGTGAACAGATACATTGTAAACACTTTCTTTCTAAATGAAATGGTTGTTCATTACTTGCTTACCATATACATATCTCGTGATACTTGACATGACGTCCTCCACCCCCGAACGTTTCCGCCGTTCCGGTTTGGGGGTGTGACAGATTGGTATCAGACCATTGTTTATAGTGAACTAAGTATATCAACCGATAAAAGATATACGTCTATAAATACAATGGGGCTTAAGTGCTCTGGATAATGATATATTTTAGATTATAACTTCAAGTTATAAAAATATACCTACTTGCTCATACATGTACATAATAGAACTAGGATCACGAGGAGAACAGAACTAAAAGTATTTAGAGGTTGGACACTGTCGTCAACCTGAACAGTTATGTAATCATAGCTAGGATCAATATAGCCTAATCAACTATATTCGTTTGAGATGTGACCGACATGTGTTTGGGAATGATGTGGTGTTGCAACAGGGTTAAAACTTACCAGAACACCAGTCAAGAGAATGCCAGAACAAGTACAGTTAGAATTAGAGTACTATGGGAGTATTCTATGATACGATAGCACGATAACAAGGTTAGAACATAACAAGTACTTTACGTTAGGATACTATAGGAGTATTTTAGTCCAGATACATAACTTATGTGATAACTTAAAAGACCCTTACGGATAGGTCTATAATCTTACAAGGTGTATTCATAAAGTTTTATATATAATCAAGACCTTATAGACATAGAATCTGTGACCGACGCTTCGCTATCCATTCCTTTTAAGGAAGTAGTGTTGAGGTGGGATCAATTGTTTAAAGTTCTATTTGATCTTCAATTATATACAATACCAACTGGTATACCTAGTATAATTATAGGAAGATTTTGTAAGGATCACCCCATAAAGTTACCTTAAAGCTCATAGGTTCTTTAGTCACTTTCATTCTCGCACGACAAGCCCAGATAAACGTAACCACCTCCTCATAGTAGACAACAGAAGAGTTCAGGAGGAACAAGGCCAAACCAATGAGAAGATTTCAAGGAAAGATTAGCCGAAGTAACCAAAAACGTCTTACGCGTCACACTAATAAATATTAACTAGGTTAATTTAGCGAGCGAGTGGAAACACTGCTCACATTACATGTGTTAGAATTATTTCCATACATGTAGCTGGTAACAGTTATTCAGGAAACAGATATTCATTCGAGGATAGTTATTTCAAATTCATAGAGTTTATTTGGTATAGACTCATTTATGAATTATTTCTAGAACCCTGTGGAAGTCAGGACCCGATACATCCAGAACTAGGATAACTTTGTCTTTTCAGTTTTCGTCTTGTGTTCGTCGCTATAGACTTATTCCGTCTCATCTTTGTTTTCTTTTAGCAAAGATGCCTCCTCGCAGATCACCCATGACACGCTACTCCGATAACTCCCATACCTTCTCCACAAATCGATGCAGAAACTTTGAACGCTGCAGTGGCCGCGGCTGTGGCAACAGCTATGGCACAATATCACTCCACCAGTATAGGTGGAGGCGAAGCGCCTACCGATTCTACTCAAGGTGAGGTCCCCATGCGCCAAGGAGAGTTCTCCTACAAGGACTTCACCAGATGCCAACCATTGTCCTTTAAAGGGACTGAAGGAGTCATTGCCCTTCTGCAATGGTTCGAGAAAACAGAGTCGGTCTTCGAAATCTGTTTATGCCTAGAAGGAAGCAAAGTGAAGTTTGCTGCCTGCACCTTTGATGGCAAGGCCCTAACATGGTGGAACAGCCATGTTAAGTCACTGACCCTATCAGTGGAAAACTCCATAGGTTGGGAAAACCTAAAGGAGTTAATGCGGGAAGAATATTGCCCGTTAGGCGAGATTCAAAAACTGGAACAAGAGCTGTGGGATCTCACTATGGTCGGCTTAGACATAGTGACCTACACGGACCAGTTCAGTGAGCTAGTAGCTCTATGTCCCGAGATGATTACCTCGGAGAGCAACAAGATAGAAAGATACATTTGGGGTCTGACTGTTCTGACCCAAGGAAATGTGTTGTCTTCTAACCCAGCCACGTTCGCTAGTGCTAAACGCTTGGCTCAGCGACTCATCGATCATGGAGTCCGCCACAGCGTAAAAGTACCTATTCCCGAGTCATCAAGGGAAGAGGACTATAATCAATAGTCGGAGAACAAGAGAAAGAAGAAGTGAACAACACAAGACATCCCACAAGAGCAACAAGCGAGTACTATGTACGCCGCTACGACGCCTACTGCTTCAGCATCTGCCAGTCCTTATGCTGGAAACCTTCCAAAGTGTGGAAAGTGCAACTTTCACCACACTGGAGTGTGCCGAGAAATGCAGTGTCTAAACTGCCACAGAAAAGGACACACAGTCCGTTACTGCAGGGCACCGGCTCAACCGATCTCCCAAGTCCTCGGAGTTGAAGAAAACCAAGCCTGTTATGGCTGTGGTGAGAATGGACACATTAAGAGGGACTGCCCAATAATCAAGAACTCAGGCGCAGATAGACGTATTCTGATGATCACCGCAGGAGAATCTACCTCGGAGTCGTCGTCGAGTAGTGGTACGTTTTCAAAATAGTACTTACTTTTAAAAATTAATTAATATTCATATAAGATTAAAATTTGGGGATGACACTTAAAAGTAACTATAATAACTCACATGTTGAAATAGGTCGTAATATTCAAGAGAATTAAAAGATCCCTTAGAGAAGCTATTATGACTCACCATATACATCAGGATTGTGCGCAACTGAGATGTTGCACACCTAGAGTGAGCGACTCCTCTTAGGTCCCCTTTCCTTAATTGGTTGAGGATTTGAGGCAGACATTCTCAGTCGACTGCCTGAATCATCTTAAGTATTCACAACTTGTATATGACGGGCGATGGTAGTGGTACCATGGGGGATCATAGTATAAAAGTATCCTTTAAGTTAGTAAAGCACTTTTATTTGTATGTATGCGCAGATAGCGGTATGATACATAGGAGTGTTAATTTCAAAATAGAAAACAGGAAACTCGAGATTAGTTACAAGGAGTACCTTGTTGAAAATACTAGGAGTACAATACTAAGCATACCAGGGATACATCGTCGTTCATCAGACGTTTCTTTCACTTGACCAAAACTTTGTTCAGTATAGAGTCCGTTGTTTTCTTTCGTCTTGGCGTGGTCCTCACCATACTGAGTTCATATGTTTCTATCGCCTCGATCGGCAAGTTCTCGAAACTTTCGTCATTCGTATAGAAGGTCCGACCTAAACCTAAACTTTATCTTTCGCATTCTAAACCCTCGAAGTACTCGTGAGAAGAGTACTTTGTCCTCCGAAGCCTTATCGTCAGACGTCCGCAAACCGGCACGAAATACCACTCGTCCAGCAGACCAATGTTCGAGCATAGAGGTAGTGGACGAATACAGCCCGCCTATTATTTTTGAATGTATACGCAAGGGTGGTATATGAGTGTGATTACGCAGACCTAGTATGTGTGTTTCCGCCCTATCTCCTGTTTTCCCCGTGGGTTGTGGACCTGGGGCAGTGTCGCACATACGACTTGTATACGCGAGGTAATGATAGATGGACCAAGTATGAATCCTATCAAGAACACCAGGGCAAAGTTGTCAGGTCTACGAGTGAGTATTCTCCAAAGCAGAAAAGCTCAACCCCAGTAGTAACGTTAAGAGAGCGAATTTCGGGACAAAATTCATTTTAACGGGGGGATGATGTGACAACCCAAAAATTTCCATTCGGTAAAACCATCCACTACAATTAAAGTCAAATCAGTATCAACTAACTATCAAACTTTTGGGATAAGTTTGAGTGTTTTAAGGTTAGTGCTCCAGAGGATATCAGGAGAGAGGATACACTAGGGTTTAATATGTTGCAATAAGTGCCCAAACCTTCAAGAGTTTGGAATATTACAGTCCAAAAATGGTATTTGGACCAAAACCCCTCAAGGCTATATAAAGAAAATTTAGCCATTTTGGATTCATTTGTTACATTTCTAGCTAGAGAAAAGTCGATTTTCTCTCTCAAGGATCTTCACCCGATCACCCCCAACTGTGAGTACTTCAACCTAGAGTGTATATAAGTGTGTTATATGCCTTATTAACATGAAAATCAAGCCAAAACAACAAGATTTGGGAGTTTACCGCCCAAGAACATCTTGGAGAGTAAACTCCTTTATAAGGGCCAAAGTGTGCCCAATGTCCCTCCAAGCCTTGGGACTAAACCTAGGGACTACCATTACTTGTTTTAGACCCCCAAATCATTAAGAAACAAGGCAAGAAGTGAGTTCACGGCCAACGAAGTTCTTGGGCCGTGAACTCCATTTTAGGGTGCCTAAATGCCCTAAATGCCTTCCACAAGCCAAGAGACAAGCATAGCCCTTTACCATGATGTGTCTAGGACCCAAAACAATCAAAATATCATCACCGATAAGTGTTTATGGCCGCAAACACATGACCAAATGGTCCATAGGCCGTAAACTCAAGATAGAGGTGTTTTGATGCCACAAACACTTCCAAGGGCTTAGGTATGAATTTAGAATGCTTCTTTATGACCTTTAGGACCCTCATAAGTATATTTGGCCATGAGTTTATGGTAGTAAACTCATTTGGGCCGTGAACACCCCAAAAGTGCCAAAAGAAGTGGTCTTTCTCATCCATGGTTAAAGCTAATGTCCCTAAAACATTCCCTAGCCTTGAAACTTGCTTTCCCACATGTGTAGCCATGAGTTTACGGCTGTAAACTCCCTTGGGCCTTGAACTCATGGTAGTAAACTCATATAAGTGCCCTTATACCCTCCTATGTTGAATCACATGTGATTCCAACACTTGGTTAAGGTGTTTCCTAGTCCCGGAAGGTGTTTCCTTTCATATAGTTGTTGTAAACACTATATTTATGTCAATATGTGTACTTAACTATCATTTAGGACTTATTGTGTCTCGGAACTTCATTCGTGGAACTTCTCATCCGTACGTGCATACCTGTTTGAATCACCCAGATCAGGTGAGTTCATACCCCGTAATGAATCTTTTAACTATTTTAATTGTTTTAAGGGGGAATACAAGTTGAACACAATGATAATTGTTTAATTATTTGTTGTTAAACATTCTTTCAAAATGTTACTGATGTTATTTATAAGTTGTTAAAATATTTCAAAACTCTTCTAAAGGTTATGTTACTTTAAAGTTATACAAAACTCCATTTCAAAGTATAAGCATAACTTTGTAGATAAATGAGTCTTTTCAGTAACAATCCAGTTAGAGCATTAGTAAACTATTATAGGTATAGTTTAAGAGAATGCTATTCATTACTTCTAGTACAATGAAGCACACAAAGAGTCAATATCAGAACAGAACAGAACAGAACAGAACAGAACAGAACATAACATAACAGAACAGAACATAACATAACTAACAAGTTAATTTACTATAGCATGACAACACGCAGACAGGATCTAACTTTAATGTGAATTACACGGCTTGCATGGATTTGCTCGGGTCGCGTTTGGTTCCCTCAATCTCTATACATGAGAGCGGTTAGTAGGGGTTGTAGCTTTCACATTATGACCATAATAAAACAAATATGTTTTAGGTTGATAGTACCTCCGTATGTCATTATAAACGACATCATGGTACTCATTTATCCCATTACTTTCATAAAGTGTCGGTAACACTTGAAGGTTAATCTATTCTCTATTCGAGATAGGTTATAAACTAGGGAGAATGTACTTTACAGTTGACAAAGGAACAGTAGAGTCTTGGTAGAAGACTGCTTTCATAATAGTAGAGTCTTGGTAGAAGACTGCCATCATAACAGTAGAGTCTTGGTAGAAGTCTGCCTTTATAACAATAGAGTCTTGGTAGAAGACTGCTTTCAAAACAATAGAATCTTGGTAGAAGACTGCTTTCATAACCATTGAGTCTTGGTAGAAGGCTACTTTTAAAAAGTTAGAACCATGATGCTAACCTTATGATTCCGTAATGTATACCCTATAGGATACATATATGCTAAGTAGATTCCGACAGCTAATAGGATGTGTGTACTTCGCTGTACGTCCTGTTCCTGTTGGATGTGGGTTTACACCGAGGTCACCCAATCTATTATCCATTCGAATCTATATATATTTATGCTTAGTATACATTAAGTCATCATAAGGGTACCAAGTATGGATCAGGTCATAGGACACTAGAGTTAATGCATAGTTTTTCTAGTACAAAACTTTCGTTTCAAAGTTAGTACTTTTGATATATAAAACTAGAGATTTCCCAGTTAAGGGCTTAATCCATTTTATTAATCCAGTACAGTTTTAAGGACTTTAAGTGAGTTAACTCTATAACACCTTAGTTTATACACCATGTTTTTATATAAAACTAATATCCGACAACTAATAGGATGTGCGTTCTTCGCTATACGTCCTATTCCCGTTGGATGTGGGTTTACACCGAGGTCACCCAATCTATTATCTACCCGATACCAAATTATACATAGCAGTATAAACAAAGCTATTATAAAAGTAATCACCATAGTCAATATTTTATTATAAGAAATATAGGTTTTCTTAAAAAGAACTCTCCATTAGACATAAAGGAACCATTACAAATAACTCCATGAGTAATAAGTGAATACACCAAGGTTATATATGACAACGATCTAACAACCAATGGAATATGTGCTATCCACCTTACTTACTGTACCCCGTCGGGTTGTAGGTTGAGGGCAGATGCGCATAATCGATTGTTTGTCTACTCCAAGTATATATAACTTGTACCCACTTATTACGCATAGAAAGGCTTGTAGTGTCATTTTACCGAACTCTCGTTTTAAGTAGGAAATATATGATTTTCTAGAGGAACAGGCAAAATTTACCAAACAACACTTTACAGCTTATAGCACATTACATATACATTTTTTAACCACATTTTTATAGATTACACACATCACTAAAATCTTATGAACTCACCAGGTTAATTGTTGATCAAATCTTTCAAATAACTTGTATTCTCAGGAGACTATTAGACAGGTGCTCGTGTTGGGACTTCAGAAGATGGAGCATTATAGCTTCAAGTCTTGTTTTGTTATTTGTTTATGACTTCTATGTTTTGTGAGCACATACATTGTAAACACTTTCTTTCTAAATGAAATGGTTGTTCATTAATTGCTTACCATATACATATCTCGTGATACTTGACATGATCTCCTCCACCACCGAACGTTTCCGCCGTTCCGATTTTGGGGTGTGACAAGGTGCACAAATTCAAGTTTTCTATCCATCCCGGGGCGACAAAGATGTACATGGATCTTCATCTTGATTATTAGTGGCCCTGCATGAAGAGGGATGTAGCTTGGTTTGTTGAGAGATGCATGGCCTGCAGGAAGGTCAATGCTGAGCACCAGAGGCCTCACGACAAGAACCAACCATTGGATATTCCGCTGTGGAAATGGGAAGATATCACTATGGATTTCATCACGAAGCTTCCCACGACCGTGCGGGAAATAGATTCGATTTGGGTCATCGTGGATTGGTTGACCAAGAGCGCCCATTTCATTCCGATTTAGGAGAGCATTTCGGCCAAGAAGTTGGTCAACATCTATATCAGAGAGGTAGTGGCTCGGCACGGGGTGCCAGTTTTGGTGATTTACGAAAGAGATGTGCGGTTCACTTCCAGATTCTGGAAGAAGTTTCACGACAAGCTGGGTACTCGTCTGCACTTTAGCATTGCTGTTCACCCACAGACGGATGGTCATAGTGAGTGAGTCATCCAAACTTCGGAGGATATGTTGCGCGCGTGTGTTCTAGACTTCAGAGGTAGTTGGGATACTTCATCCAAACTTCGGAGGATATGCTACAGGCATGTGTTCTAGACTTTAGAGTTAGTTGGGATACTTACCTTCCTTTGGCAGAGTTTTCCTATAATAACATCTATCAAGCGAGTATCGAGCATCCCCCCTTCGAGATGTTGTATGGGAGGAAGTGCAGGACCCCGATATGCTGGGGTGAGGCTGGCCAGAGGGTCATGGGGAGTACCGAAGTGGTACTCAAGACTATGGAGAGGATCCAGCAGGTGCGGAGCAGGCTTCAGACTGCTCAGAGTCGGCAGAAAAATTATTCTGACAGGCGTCGTTCGGACTTGGAGTTCCAGGTCGGCGATATGGTGCTTCTGAAAGTGTTGCCTTGGAAAGGTGTCATTCGGTTCAGGAAGCAGGGCAAGTTGGGCCCCAGGTACATTGGACCTTTCAAGGTTTTAGTCCGGGTGGGCAAGGTGGCATATAGGCTGGACCCGCCTGTCGAACTCAGTCAGATTCACAATACTTTTCACGTCTCCATGTTGCGGAAGTGCCTGGTGCACGACTCGGCAGTGGTGCCTTTGGAGGATATTCAGGTGGATGACAGCCTGAACTACATCGAGCGGCTAGTGGTTTTCCATGACAGGAAGTCAAAGGATCTGAGGAACAAGAGGGTACAGCTAATGAAGGTGAAATAGTAGCACCGCAAGGGCTTGGAATGGACCTGGGAGCCGAAGGACGAGATGAGGGAGCACTACCCAAAGCTTTTTCCGGACTTTGCAACAGACTTCAAGGACGAAGTATAAAATAAGTGGGGGAGATATGTGACACCCGGTCCATGGTACATATTTAGTTCAAGTATTTTTCATGTTTTGCTTAGGGACTCGGCGAGTTGGAGGCCCAACTCGTCGAGTAGACTCGACGTTGAACCATGAGGTTTAGTGACTTACTCGACGAGTCGGGGGACTGACTCGACGAGTAGGAGCTGTATGCAGGAAACCGTAATGTTAGGGTTTTCACCCTATTTAAACGTCTTATTTTGCCTCAACCCAGCCCTCATCGTCCCTCCCAACCCAGAGAAACCCTAACTCGAAACCCTAAGCCCCTTTTGAGTGTTCTTGAGCTTTTTGGTGACTTTTATGTGCATTTGAAGTTAGAAGAGAAGAAGAAAGCTTGGGAGTTCAAGTAGAAGCTAGTAGATCCATAGGTTTTGCTTCATTCTCAGTTCATTCAAGGTAAAAAGCTTGAACCTTGACCATCTATCTCCTAGATCTTGTTTTGGGGCTATTGTCTACCTTTTCTAAGCTTTTGAGAGGCTATACTCGGATTAGTATGTATATGTGGAGTTACACTTTAGATCTAGAACCATTGAGTGTTCCCATGGCATAAAGGTGCCAACTTTATGGCCTTGGGAGGCCCATGCAACATATAAACCCCCTTTTATGGTTTTTTGAGGAAAAGGCCTCATGCATGGACATCAAGTTTGTAGCTTTACGTGTAAAATGGACTCTAGGAGGCCATATCTATGGTTTTAATGAATCAAGACCCATTATAATCGACTGAATAGTTTTGGACAAAGAGGGACTCAACAAGTCACTTGGGTGACTCGACGAGTCGGGTTGCATTTTACTCAAATGCCTTCTTGAAATGGTCTGTGGTCGAGTGGAAGGAGCACGTAGCCTGTTAGGAGTTTGTTATGGACTTGAAGACGATGGAATCGGCGAGTTCAAGGAGGAACTCGACGAGTTCAAGGAAATGTCCCAACCACATGAAGACAGACTTGACGAGTTCAAGAATGGACTCGGCGAGTCGTAGACTGAACACCTTCATATAGATGAAGATAAACTCGACGAGTTCAAGGACGAACTTGGCGAGTGGGTTGAAGATAGTCTGATGTGTTGTTGAAGGCGAACTCATCGAGCTCTTGCTAGACTCGATGAGTAGGGATAGGATTATGGCATTTTGTGGTCATGGGGACTCGGCGAGTTGGTGTACCAACTCGGCGAGTTGAGTCAACTAGATTTTAACTTTGACCAAGGTTTTGAACGTGACTTTAACTAGGATTTGAGTGACCCATGTAAGGGTTATGAGTATAAATTGTTAACTTAGAAAAGTTGTCGTATAGGGATCGAGGAGTCGATAAGAGTTGGTTTCCGTACCGAGGACAATGCAGATACTACACGACATTGAGGTGAGTTACCTTCCAGTAGAAGTGGGTCTAAGGCACCAAGGCTGACCCACTAGTAGTTCATTATAGTAGAGATGATTGTCTATGTGATAATTGTCTGGTTGCTATTATTAGATGTGTTCTATGTGCCAGTATGATATGTCCTATGTTATAGTGGTAGTGGGAAAGGGAATAGTCCCCGATTCGGTCGTTAAGACTGAAGGGATGGTCGGACACCCCAGATATGTCTGACATCATGATTATGATATGTATTATTATATGATAGTAGTAGGGGTGAAATAGTCCCTACGACCAGGTGAGATAGACCTGAGGGTAGGCAGGCACCCTAGAATGGCCTGACACGGGTAGGTCAGCACCGTAGAATGGCTTGACATGGGTAGGTCAGCACCCCAGAATGGCTTGACATGGGTAGGTCGGGCACCCTAGAACTGCCCGATAGTATGTATGGTTGTATGGTGTGCGGTATGTTTAGGGAACTTACTAAGCTTCATGCTTACCGTTTTTAGTTTTGTTTTCAGGTACCTCTTCAGCTAAGGGGAATGAGTCGGCAGGGTAGCAGCGCATCGCACACATATGATTTCCAATTTGAGAACCCTGAGATTGTACTCTGACATTTTACTACTTGATGTATGGTTTTTGAAACTTATGATTTGTGACTTGGTGTTTTGAAATGATAGCAACGATGTTTTCCGTAAACTATTTTCATAAGAAATGTAATTAAACAAAAAAATTTGGGTCTCGATTTTGGGACGTTACAACAATCCTCCCCTACTTAATTTGATTTCGCCCTTGAAATTGCTCATCAACAACACATACATCGAAACCAATAAACCTTGAAGCATCACCAAAAGGATATTCTATCATACAACAATCCCCCTCTAAAGGCACCTGAACCCAAACAGGAACTCCCAATCCCGGAAAATATGGACCCCTTTGCCGCTACAGTCCCCGTTCTGACTCTCCCGAACTAGAAAATTCTAGTGGTCTATCTCCCTTCCAGACCGCCCTTGCAATATATCATCATGTTAATCGCTCTTCGAATAACAGACCCTAAGAACACACTACCAAATTTGATGTTCTTGTTGCGACTGATGGAAACAAGTCATTGCCATCAACTGGCTTCCGATCACTCATACCAGATATACCAATCGATCCAGATTGTAGCTCAAAAGGAATGGAAGGGTCACATCCCACCAAGGACCCATCGCCTGAACAGCTATCAGAATTCATCTGAAAGAATGAACCTCAAAACTCTTTCCTCAGACAAAAGAATTCGATCATGCCTGCTCGGAATGATCCTCTGACATCTATAATCATAAGCCCTAGCTTCCTTTCAAATGTTCCTTCTGACAACGAGCACCAGGTCAACTACCGCCCCAACAGTTGAACTTCCAAAGGCTACTCAGTGCACACCCAACAAGTTAGCTTTATAAAATCCTTCTCGCAATAGCTATCTCAGCCCACCATGTGACACACAAGTCATGAAGTTCGCCTTACCTCAAGCGAACACTACAACCCCTTCCGAAGTCGTCTAACCTCCAACATCTATCGTCTATCACTCACTAGTTCTATGCATTTCGTGGTCCTCCCCAAACCAACGAACTGACCCACTCAGGTCTATGACATTAGACAAAAATCATTACCTCTAGAAATGAAATCCATATGAACCAGTGAAAGCTAGGGCCCCCCACAGTTTCACAATACTCTCTCACTCTCCAGTGAAAGCTACGGCTCCCCGAAATTTCATAATAGTCTCTCGCTCGCCAGGGGCTCACCCCATTGTTTTCCCTGATAGTCTCAAGTGATTACTCCCACTCGGATCCACTCACTCTCTTATCACCCCATAATCTCATCCTCGAGTTATCATCCTACTGACTTCACTATCGAATACTCTACGGTCCAACATAGATAGGTACATACACCCACCCAGGTTAAGCATCACTACTCCTGACATCAACCATCGTGACAAAACACTTTCTCTCACTGCAATTCACATTCTTGGATAATCCCATTTGATGACGAATAGCTAAAGGGCTCCCACCGGAACCATAGTCACTTGGTAACCCACTTGCCATCTCACAACTCTAGTCTCAAAATAATCCGAAAATTTAGGGCATCATGCTTGGATACCTCGGTACACCATCACAGAACCTCACGATGTCTTGATTCAATCACTGATCTCCCACTCACGGCATCATACTCGGATACCATAATGCACCCTCTCAGAATCTCACAATGTCTTGCCTCGACCGCTAATCTTCCTCTCGCACAACTCGTAACTTCGAAATACTCCAACTCTCAATTTGAAACAAGGAGGAATCGTCAATGAATCAAAACACATTGACGAAAATCCGAAACCCCATCATCTATTGCTCAAAAAACCATGCAAGAATACTCACATTGACTCTAAAGTTGGTTGCCAATCAACTTCTGCCTTTCCCAAAGTGCATATAACAACCCATACATCGAACTAGAAATTCTCAACCGTCGAAACTATCCTTAATGATACAACCGCCTCGAACTCAACTATTACAACCTTGAAGTGTTCCTAACCACTATAAGGTCCTTGACCAATGGCTACTCGCCGTGGATACACCCATCCTTTCCTGAACACGCACAACATGCATTATCTCGCTTTGCACCTTGCCTCATCCACCAATAACCCAAGTCTCACGAATCCATACTGTAAATCTCCATAACCAGTTCTCCAACCGCACTTGAAAAAATCTATGATCCTCTCAATAAAACACCAGTTCTCCCTTACTCAGGGTTCGAACCATCACCAGTTGGCATACCAATAATCTACTCCATAGGTTGTTTCACTAGGTACATCGCACTTGACTCTTGGAACGTACTACGTAACACTCGATGATCTTCCCAATAGAGATCAAGTGACTCCAAATATCCCAAATCTCAGATAAAATCCTCGGAACTTCCCAACATGACTGCCTCTAGTCATCCAAAATCTCATACTGACACACTACCAAACATCTCAACTATCCCGTAGTAGCCATGACTCTCAGTCTGAAAATTATGAACTATCACACTCCTCATTTGCGGCTCCTCAACCATCGTTCTATCATGAGAATTATCATGGAAGCAAGAGACCTCACTCCCACACTCGATGTCTGATATAACCCACAAGGGCTACCACCCCGATACGTTCCCCTTGAACCTTGAACTGCTACTAATTATACCTTACTATACTCAACGAAGGTATACCCTTGTCCTCGTCTATTTTAGTCCATACTGATGACTCTCTCATGGTATAAGAAATATCTGTCAACAGACATACTGCCCAAATACTCTGGCAAAAAGGTCACAACCATATGCTACCCTATGGGGTTTACCTCCAAACTTGGAAACCAAAAGCTCAATATCTCTTCTGCTTCTCACAGGAAACGGAAACAGTGCAACTCTGGTCACTTGCTCAACTCGGACCACAATCCTCCATAAAGCACCATCTCTACTAATCCCTAAGTCTTTCGACTCCAACTGACATGTCACTAGTAAAATCTGTCGGAAACTAACTCAATTTCCCTCTCAAGGTACGCTCTAATTAAAGCTTGCTCGACATGGACCTCGGGCCCCACACTCTATCATATTAGTTCTCTATCTAAACTATTAAAAAGGGACTACTGGTAAAGTCAGAAGCACTATCTGCTACAAATCATGGTACTCGAGCCATGTTATCTCCCCTTAAACTGCTACTTAGAACCCCCTGGAATTCTCCGTATTTCGAGTATGGGTCCTCAGCTTTCAGTAGTACGGGCCCATACTACCTGCCACATCTACCCATACTTTCCACCCGGATCATCCCAGATTTCCAAAGTTGCTACTCAACCTTCTCGATCACCAATCTCATTATACCTAGTCGCTTTCCATTGAATACTCTCCTCTATCAGCGTACTCATCTGACGAAGGTCACTACCTAGGCTCTTCCTAGGTTTTCATACTTCTCTGTGATCAGCTGCTGAAGAACTCCTTATGATGCCAACCATCTACCTCCTGAATATCGTCATATTCACTTAGTAGCTGACTCCCATCATCAAGAGTTCCCCAAAGCATGAAGCAAGCAACATTCGGGCATTGAATAATCTCCACCGACACAAAATACTACTCGAGTACACAACTCCACTTGCTCTATTGACAACTAAAGAGCATCACCGAACTCAGGATATCTTACCTCTCATGGTATCTAATCACTCTTCTCAGTAGACTCCTCAAATGCTCATCTAGGTATCTCTCGTAGATAACCCTGCTACTCAAAGCTCTCTCTCTCTGAAAGATTCCTGTTAGGTACTCCTACTCGATACATTCACAGAGCAAATAATAGATAGCAACACCTCCTAGGCTAAGGCATCACAAATCAGACAACTCTAGCCCTAGAATCTGAATTACCAAGCCTATCTTCTAGCATGCAATTCTAATATCTCATAAACATCTTATAAATATCTTATAAAGTAAACAATTGAGGTATTTTGGGAAATCACCGTTCAGGCTCTGGCTGATTGTACACACCGCTCCTTCTCTTTTTTCTCTTAGAAACTCTTACTCATTCTAGAAAAATCATTTCTTTTGAAAACTTTTCTCAAATCCTCAGTTTGAGTCCAGACATACCCGAAGGTGCATCCAAATCACTCAAACCAAGGATCTGATACCAACTTGTAACACCGTAAATTTTCAAACAAAATTTTCATTTAAAAATAACATTAATCTCATTAACATAAATTACAAAATCTCCAAAATCTAAATTTATCAAAACACATGTCTATAATAACAAAATCCATGATCCACAAAATATAACTCAGTCTCGTATGTACAATCAAGCTGGCACCTTCTCGTGATCCTGAGAAGTACCTGAAACACATAACACATACATGGTAAGCACGAAGCTTAGTGAGTTCCCCAAAATACCACACATATCTATTTATCCTCTCATGCCTATGCTCAAATAAGACCCTCTGGTCAATGTGTCTTAGTGGGACCCTCTAGTCCCACAGCTCGGGTGGACCCTCCGGTCCTAACTCAGTAAACTCAGTACAATAAACAACATAAGTCACAAAGACATAATGCAGGATATCACAATATGCAATATAAGCACATCAGACCCTCTGGTAACACATAGATTACCACTCAAGGTAAGTATAGTGAGAAGACTTACCTCAGATGATAAACAACTCCTATAGATGCTGATGTTGCACACCGGCCTCTAACACTGAACCAAAACCCACAGTTACCCAATTAAGATCTATGACCAAACCTCACTCATTAGGTCTAAAGATAGCTCACTACCCGGCTTACAATTTACTCAAGCTCATTGGGCCCACCAAGGCCTGATACTAAATCGGATCTCCCAAGGTCCAACTCCTAAACTTAAGTCCCAAAGGCAAGACCATCACAAGGCCCAAAACATACAAAATATTTCTCTGATCAAAATATCTAGTACAATAAGGCTAAAATCCAGGCCCAATATGAGATTTAGCCCAAAAATCCCACAGCTAGATTACGCGGGGCGTACCTCCCTTGGTACGCTCAGCGTACACAAGCGTCCACATAAATCCTGATCAGGGACATTGGACCAGTACTCAGGAGGCACTAGGATTACACGGGGCATACATCCCAGACTTACACTTCCCACTCTTTTGGTCTTAATCTGTTAAGACCATAGATCTACTTTCATACTTGGGCCTCCTAAAGGATCATACTCCATAAAGTTCGTGACTTTAAGCCTTGGCATGGCTGAGGAAGTCCCAAACACAAAAACTCTCATTCTTTACTCCAAAAAATGCTCATATCTCATGCATGGGGTGTTTTTAACAACCAAGACCTCATTTTTATGAATCCACTCCATTACTAACACTCAATGGGACATATATTAAACTCTGGAGCTCAACAACTCATAAAGCTTCAAGCTTTGGGACCAAAAACCTAAAATGGACCATAATATGCTCAAATAAAAAAGGATGAGAAAGCTTTGAGCTTTATACCTTCAAATGATGCTCCAACCACAGAAAAGCTCAGATCCAAGGCTTGGACTCCAACTCCATCCTCCTCAATGCTCCTTGTTCACTTCAAGGATAACACAAGAATACTTGGATGTTCACAAATGAACACTCAAGCTAGAGAAATTGATATTAGGGTTTTGAGAGGGTTGAGGGCTGGAAATAATGGCCATAAATGAGGCCATCGTGTTCTTTAAATAGGCTTGCAACCCTCATTTAGGGTTTCATCTCTGAGCCTAGTACGCCCAGCGTACCCAATGGTACGCCCAACGTACTAGGTGGCTTGGCATCCAAATTAAGCACATGAGTACGCTGAGCGTACACACATATGCCCCACATGCTCAACTATCACCTTTTCTCAAATAAGGGACCAAACCTGCCAACGCTTCGAACTATCATAGCTTCCTCACTATAAGCCCATTTCCAACAATCCCCACATCCACGGAAAAATGGCGAGAAGCCTAACACTTCTAGTAACTCGTCGCAATCTCAAGGCTTTCTCATGCACAGGTTGCAGCCCACAAACCCTAAATCATAGACGATCCGAAACCGGACATTACAATCTTGACCACTTGTTTGTTAGATCTCTCCATTAGAGATTTTATGGCCATTTTTACCTTCTTTTTGACTCATGTGGTTGTTTAGACATGCTACGAAGATGAGACTTCAGATCTGAACGTTATTAGGCCCTTTAGGCCTAACGATTCAAGCTTTATCAAGCTTTGGCCAACTTCCATACCTTGAACCCTTGTTGAGCTTTTTTGGCCAACTTAGCCCCTATATCCCATGCATGGACATAAAGCTTGCAGCTTTACGTGGTATTCCAGCCCCAGGAGGCTAGATCTAGAGTTTAGGGCCTTATTTCTGCTTAAAAGTGTCTGAATGAGAGAATGGTCTGAAGGAACTTGACGAGATGGTGAGCCAACTCAACGAGTTGGTTAGGGTTTTCCCCCGATAGTTTGGACGCGTTATAAAATTGGTGAGTTAGTGAGACTACTCGGCGAATTGAGTTGGATTTTCCTGATATGTTAGAGAATCAAGGGAACTCGATGAGTCACATAGATGCACTTGATGAGTTAGGTCAACATGGACTGTTGAATTGAGCGTTGACTTCCGTTGACTATTAGGGTTTGGTCAAGTTGTGGACTTTGGATACCATGGAGGGGTAAAATGGTCTTTCACCCTTTCCGAGAGTTAGTAAAAGGATTAGCTTAACATCTTTGGAGTGTTGTTATAAATTGTTAATTACACATGATTATGATATGTAGGCAGAGTCTAGACCAATCGTTGAGTACGAGACCTATTTGCTTACTTACGAGGCGATTCTTCTCACTATACTTACCTGAGTGGTAATATTTTGTGACCGAAGGGTCTTATTTAAGTCATTGACCAGAGGGTCTTATGTGCTTATACTGAGTTATGTGATGTCATGCATTTTGTGTTTGTTATTTATGTTGTATATTATTATGTGCCTTATTGAGTTAGGACCGGAGGATCCCAACCGAGTTGTCAGACTGGAGGGTCCTCGTTGACATACCGGACTGGAGGGTCCAACTCGAGTTATGAGACCGAAAGGTCTTCACTAAGACATGTGTTGGATTAGGTGTCTAAGCCCATAACTATAATTGGTATGTACTTGACCCGAGAGTAGCATGGTCCATTTGAGTTGCATGGCACCAAAACAATTTGTAAGGATGGACTTTTGAGAAGAGGATATTCATGATTTATTAATATGTTATAAGTTCTAATATATTAATATGAAATCATATTATTTAATTAGTATTGATCAAGTGTTAATTTGGAATTAGTTTTGTGATTAAAAGAGACTAATTAAATATAAGGGGTTGATTTGGTAAAATCATTCATTCTTATAGTGTGGGCTAATGATCCATGATTCCTTAGGGTGGGCTAAACCCATGTGACAACCCATGGATGATCCGTGGAGGTTTTAACCCATGGAGCCTAAGGAATATGGAAGGTCATGCACATTAGGGTTTACATGGTGTGACCCTGGTTTTGCCACACAATATAAGAAACCCATTAGCTCCTAAAATTGGAACCCATGTGTTCTTGGAATAGCTACAACCAATTTTAGACCCTAGTATTCTCTTTCAAGTCCTCCATTGTTAGTGGTGTTGTGTGATTCCATTTGAGGTGCAACACTTGGGGTACTAAGTTCTTAAAGGCCAAATTCAAGAAGTTCTACAAGCTACAACAAATAGGTAACACTATAACTCATTTCTATGTTGTTTATGTCATTTCCATGCTGGGTGTAGGCTTAATGCTTTGGAAACAATAATTCATGTATAATTAGAGGAAACATAGATCCAAAGCATTTAGGGTTGTATGTACACCATAGGATGTTGTAGTATACTAAAACCCATCAGTGGTTAGGTGGTTTGTAACATTGGGTGTACCAAGCTAATTTGCATGGTTATTTAGACCTTGTTTGGGATCCTCGACATCCCAATCACAAACTTGAAGGGCACCATTGAGATTTAAGCATGCCATTGAAAAGTTCAATGAATCTCAAAGGGTCTAGGAATTTCAATCCATTAGAACTTAATTATCAATTTCATTTTTCATGGTGGAAATTGGTAAATCGTCATTTACCTACCTTCAGATATTTTGCATTGGGATTACGACATCCCTCTTCCAAATTGTAAAATATTGTGTTGGGTCCTAGCCTTAATATTTTATTTGGGTGTTATATTAAGGACTTAAATAAACTAACTTGAATTTCTCCCATTGTAGATGTGTAGTTTAGACAACTATGGTCTTCCCAAATCTTTTGGAGCAAGCTTTCCTCTTAAAGATGATATCCCACATGGCGATCAAGGTGAAAGATTAATCCCTTTGTCGTGTATTAGTGGAAATGGAAATCACACTTCACTTCCTCCACCTCCTCCAATTATTATCCCTAACCCACAAGTTCAAAGTCTTGAAAAGTTCAAGATGACTCAAGCCCTACTGGTGTAACAGCCCAAAATCTCAAGTATTGCTAAATTGCATTTTAGGGTGTTTTAAAGGGGGGACTCGGCGAGTTGGAGCCGGACTCGCCGAGTAGGGTCGCAGATGTGATCGTGGGTTCGCGACTGGACTCGACGAGTCCAGGTATGGACTCGGCGAGTCGACGCTGTTCAGTGGAAACCCTAGCCGTTCAGTTGGGAAGTATATAAGGGATCCTATGCCTCCATTGTTCGCCTTTTGGCCGACTGAGAAGGGTCCTAAATCGATGGTGGGCATCCAGAACAAGGATTGAAGATCATTGGTGATTTGAGGAAGTTATTGTCCAAGAAGGAGAAGGTTTTGGCTAATGGGACAGCAAGGGAATCACGTTTTGAGGCTTGGGGACACTGAGGGTGCATGATTCAGGTAATCTTTCGGATTATTTCCTGTTATGTGAATGTGTGCATGGATTTAGGGTTTGTGAAACCCATTTGGAGTCTAGATGGATTGTTATGTTGTTATACAAAAGTTTATACGCTGGTAATAGGGTGATTAGAGGTCCAGAAGTTCCATGAGTGTGTTTTTCGGGAATATATGTATCTCAGGAAGCAGTTCGATCGACTGCATGGTGTGGACTCGCCGAGTCGGATGATCAGACTCGGCGAGTAGCTTGAAGATTCACTGGGACTCGCCGAGTTGTTCTTCAGACTCGGCGAGTGGAGTCGGGGTGGCCCCGCGATTCTTCCAGGGGTGACTCGTCGAGTCAAAGAGGATACTCGACGAGTAGAAGGGGACTCTTAGAGGACTGAAGGACGACCAGACTCGCCGAGTCGCCAGGGAACTCGCCGAGTCCAGTCGAGCTGACATTGGTCTGTTGACCAGAGTTGACCGATGTGATTTCTTAGGGTCAGTTAACGTGGGAGATAGAAGTATTATTAAGGGATATATGATGTTACAGGGAGCTTGTAGCTCGGAGGATCAAGTGCAAGAGATTTCAGGAGTTGCTATCTTCCAGTGTCCGCGAGGTGAGTCTTCTCACTATGCTTCACCCGGAAGGGTTTGATTGTGTGACCGGAAGGTCAAGTATGTTATGTGTTATGTTTATATGCTATAAATGGAAAGTTAGCTGCTACGCGTGATATACATGCTTATATATGGGCCGGAAGGCAAAGTATTATGTGACAGAAAGGTCAGGTATGATATATGGTGTATGTGCTTTATGTGTTAGAGTATTTGCATTATGTGTTATATATATGTATGGGCCGGAAGGCGATTATATTGTGGACCGAAAGGTCCGGGCCGGAAGGCAATGTTATGTGGACCGAAAGGTCCGGGCCGGAAGGCGATATGTTATGTGGACCGAAAGGTCCGGGCCGGAAGGCGATATGTTATGTGGACCGAAAGGGCCGGGCCGGAAGGCGATATGTTATGTGGACCGAAAGGTCCGGGCCGGAAGGCGTATGTGCGTAAGGTATATTGGGGAACTCACTAAGCTTCGTGCTTACGTTGTTTATGTTATGTTGTTTCAGGTTCTTACAGTAACGCGGGATGGCAACGGTTCGATTGTACACACCGAAGAAAGAGTTGTGTTTTGGAGGATCCTGGTTTTCTATTATAACGAAAATGAAACTATGTTTTGTAATTCGAATGTGAATAAGATTTTAAACAAGTGTTTTAATATTAAATTGATTATTTAAATGAAAATTTTATTTTTTGGAAATCATGGTGTTACAACTGGATAGCAAACACAAGGATGGAAAGTATGTGTGCTCACATGTCTTGGATATGAAGTCACACATTGACAGGCTGGGAATGATGGGTGTCGTGTTCCCAAGAAAGTTGGCTATTGACTGGGTTCTTTAGTCACTTCTCGAGTCATATAGTGAGTTTGTTAAAGACTACTATGTGACAGATCACGACCTGACCCTTATTGATCTTACTCATTTGTTGATTGCTGCTGAATGAAGAATGATTTGGCGCAATGGTCAGGAAAATTTGTCTGGAAGTTCTACCTCTCAAGCTGACATGGGCAATAACAAGGATATCCAAGAAATGATTCCTTATCCTAAAGGAAAGGAATTGGCCATGATCAAAAGTTTTGATCGTAAGGGAAAGGTCAAATATGAGATTGTTCCATATGCCATTCCCAATGAGCCTTTTTGTTTCTATTGCTAAGGAAAGGAACATTGGAATCGAAGCTGCCGTGACTACCTGAGAACTTTAGTCAGATTGTATGGTTCTGCTTCAGGTAAGTCCACTATCTAACTCTATTAAGTTCCTAATTGTTGATTCTTAATACATGATGTGACAAGGTTGAATTTTGATGTTTTGTAGGATCATGTAGAAGGAAGGAAGCTTAAAGGAAGAGTATGTTGAATCTGGTTGCAAAGATGGAATTCCATCGCATGGTTCGATGATCGGATTTTTGAGCTGCTACTAAAGAGTTATGATAGATTGGCTAGAAATATGTAGTAACATAGTTTTCATTTGTAATTGCATTGTAAGGAAAAGTTTTTCCGCATTTTATAAATAAATAACATTTTGTTTTTATTTTATTATACCTACTTTCAATGGCTTTTGTGAAAATTGATTTTTGTATGTTTCTATGTTAGCAATATCAATTTGATTCTTTCGTTTGTGGTAGTGTCGAGAATTTGCCAAATAAGGAAAGATTCTCATCACCCAAGTTTCAATTGGATAGAAGCTTGGAATCATGCAACTTGTAGTGTGTGATGAATGAGAACCTTTGCCAATGGGAAATTAATACTAATTCCTTGTTCACATGATTATGTGAGTCAAGTGAAAGACTAGGGGATCGGGTACATTGGGTGTGTGCTGGTCAGGTCCACCACAGAGAACGATAAGACTATTCTTCATGATTTACTAAAGTTTAGTAAATATGGTTATGCTTACAAGTTTAAGTATAATTTTGAATCATTGGAAAAGTTTCAATGTATGGCAGAATGAATGAGAAAAATCAAATTAAGCAGAAAGATAGAAGTTTCTCCAATCTGAAAAAAATGGGAGAGTACTTGAGTATTGTTTTTTATGATTATTGTGACAAACCCGAAATTTCCATTTGTACGAACAATATCTAATCAATAGAAGTCAGTCCAATTTCAGTGATTTTTAGACTTTTCCGAACAAGTTAGTGTACATTAGGGTTTACACTTTAGGAAATATCAGGAGAGTGGATGCTCCTGGGTTTGTGAAATTTGAACATTTCAAGTTTCATAAAGTTACAGCCCAAGTTCAAGAATAAAAATATTTTCTGTCAAAATATTTCAGGACTATAAATAGTTTTCTGAATTTATTTAATTCATTATTCACAATTCCAGCTAGAGAAAAGCCATTTTCTCTCTAACAGATCTTCGGGTTTTTATCCCAGATTGTGAGTAACTCTTTCTAGTAGTGTTAGAATACATATTAGATGCTTATAACATGATTTAGTGGGCTAAATCATGAGATCTAGGAGTTTACTCCCCAAGGTGTTCTTGGGTGGTAAACTCCCGAAACAAAGCTAAAACTGACATTGGTGCTAGGATAAGGCCTTAGAACATTAGGGATACATGTTAGAGACATGAAAACAGACACAAAACCACCCAAGATTGGGATTTTACGGCCTAGAACTCTCTTAGGCCGTAAACTCCATTTCAAAGGCCTAAATGGTGGTTTTTGGACTTAAGGACTTTAAGGCTTGCATCTAGGTTATTTCCCCAAGTAGCTTAAGGTCTTAAACACATCAAATGACTCAAATAAAAGTGAGTTTACGGCCCAGAACTCTCCTAGGCCGTAAACTCCATGTAAATGGTCACAAAGGGTGTTTTCATGACACCTAAGGCCCTAGCCCTTTACAAGAAATTGTACCCACTAAATGGAAGGACAAAACCACACCAAAATCACTTAAACAAGTGAGTTTACGGCCAAGAAATGGTTCTTGGTCCGTAAACTCCTAAAAAGGGCACTAAGTGGTGCCTAATGCCTTCATATGCTAGGATTAAAAGTCTAGAACACATCCCACTAGTACAAGAGGCTTGAAAGCAACCAAGGAAGCACCCCAAGGGAGTTTACGACCGTAAACTCCAAGGGGAAATGTCCTTGAGGCCGTAAAATCCTATTTGGATTACCTCTAGGCCTTAAACCCTTCCAAGAACATAGCCACTAGGTTAGAATAATTCTAGAAAGCATATTGGACTTCAAAACACACCAAACACACATGTTTCGGAGTTTACGGCCGTAAACTCAAGAGTTTACAACCGTAAACTCCATGTGTGATGGATTATGGAGAGTAAACTATCTTGTAGGGTCCTTTGGAAACCCTAAACTCAAGTACCCTGTCCCACAATAGCTTAGATGAAGTCCTTACGGCTTAAAACACTTACATAAAGTGTTATCTATGTCTAGGATGTCTTAAACATTATCAATTAGTCTTTTCTGTCTAATTGAGTGCATATATGTGTGTTTATATGTTCATTAGGATCGTAGTGTGTGCACAAGTCCTCGCTTGACACCTAACAATCCGATACCGTTCAGTTCATTCCAATCACCAACTGCAGGTGAGTTCATACCCCGTAATCAATGTTTTAAAGGATTTTAAATGCTTTAATGGGGGGGGGGGGAATACAAGTAGAAACAAACATGTTATTAAATCAGTTTCATGTATTTTATAACTGTGTTTTCACTCAGTAGATTTCACATATTTCAAAAGGAGTCACGTGAAATGGTTTTCTATCTTAAAATACTTGGACAACAGAAGTATTAGTTTTGAATTGTATAATGACTTCTAGTCACTTTAAATTATTGTTCAAAGCTCTTAGATATCTTTCATAAACCTACTTGATCAATCACATACTTTCCAGTTAGCTATCATAGGGATAGTTAGAAGATATCAAACAAGAGTCAGTTCATTCATGAGTCTATACTAATGCCTTACATGATACATGAGTACACGCACTTAGGATTATATGATACATGAATATGTTTACATATACTTACTTGTTACATGAACACACCTACATGAATTCTATACAGGGACACTTCTTCATAAGTACATTATTCAGTACTTACTTACCTTGGATACTTGAACTTAGATCTAAGAGGATGATTTATTAGTATTTACTGTATAAATTGTCTTTCCTATCCCCGTTCAATGGGATGTTTCGGCGGGACTTACCATTCCGAATCTCACTGATTAGCACCAGTGATCGATGACGTCTACGGATGTCTAAGGTAGTCACTTGATTTGTGGTCAGTGACGGGACTAACTATCCCTCCGCCCACTGTTGCAACAGTGGACGAGATGTGAATCTTCGGAGGATCATTAGGTTGATGATCTACGTCAAGAGATCGATGCAAGGACTAACCCTCCTCCCATCCTGCTGCTGCTACAGAGGATGAGGGGACACTCTTCGGATGTTCCTTAGGGTCTATCTTTCGCTTCATGCGATGTAGTGTTGGTCCTAGTACCCAGTGACAACACATACCATATTATATTTTTCCTGTTCACTTTATTCTGTGACACATTCACATAATCGATGAGTTAGACTAAGCACTTTAAGTACTAGTCTACACAAAGGAAAAACTATCATTTTACAAACAGAACATTCGGGTCTTGGTAGAAGACTGCAATTTATACTTACAAAACATTCTGGTCTTGGTAGAAGACTACACATCATACATACAAAACATTCGAGTCTTGGTAGAAGACTGCACTTCATGCTTACAAAACATTCGGGTCTTGGTAGAAGACTACAATTCATACTTACAAAACATTCTGGTCTTGGTAGAAGACTACACATATTACATACAAAACATTCGAGTCTTGGTAGAAGACTGCACTTCATGCTTACAAAACATTCGGGTCTTGGTAGAAGACTACAATTCATACTTACAAAACATTCTGGTCTTGGTAGAAGACTACACATATTACATACAAAACATTCGAGTCTTGGTAGAAGACTGCACTTCATATATACAAAACATTCGAGTCTTGGTAGAAGACTACACTTCATTCATACAAAACATTCGAGTCTTGGTAGAAGACTACACTTCATTCATACAAAACATTCGAGTCTTGGTAGAAGACTACACTTCATACTTATAGAAAATAAGGGTTTTTCTAGGGATTTCATACTTACCTCAACAATTTCACTTAAAGGTTTTTCATGGCATTCATAGCAGGTTTTCACAAACAAAGCAATGACACTTATATACTTATGAACTCACCAGCTTTAAAGCTGATACTCGCTTTCAAAATAACTTGTATTCTCAGGTCGCCAGTAGACAGGTACGGAGGCCAGGTTTTGAGAAGACGGAGCAGTCAAGTCTCGTCTTTTATTTTGATTGTATATTTTTGGTGTCTTATTACATATAAAGAACGCACATGTATAAAACTTTACTTATAATGCAATGGATGACGTTGTTGCTTGTTTATTATATTACACTGTTGTGATACTGTACATGACGTCCTCCACCCCTGAACGTTTCTGCCGTTCGTGGTTTTGGGGTGTGACAGATTGGTATTAGAGCATTGTTTATAGTGAATATAGTATATCAACCCATAAAAGATATACTAACTATAAATACATGGGATTAAAACACTCTGTCTCAGAGTTATGCTTTTAAAATAATAAAATATTTAACAAAGTATACGTGCCTGCATTCATACTAAAATCAGTGTCACAACGACAAGAACAAAAGTATTACGATTGTTGGATATCACAAGTAAGCCTGGGGATATATAGTCAGTCTTGGGAATGGCATAGCCTGATCAACTATGCTGGTCCAAGGAGTGATTAGCATATGCCCATGAATGGTTGTGATGTGGCAACAAGTCTAAAAACTTACCAACACAACCATAAAGAAATACCATATGGGTATTTGATCTTACTGTAATTATCTTAGTTAGTTCGTCTATTTTAGCTATTTCTTATATCCCTTTTCTCGCGTAGATTAAGATGGCTGGATTTCACCACGGTGATCCGTACTTCCCAAACCAAGGCAATGCGGGTTGGCTAGAGGCAGAGCCAGAAGATGATCACCAAATCCCTTTGGATGATCACCATGCTGAGGGCTTTTCCGATAGTTCCGACTCGGAGCCAGAAGTCAACAACCTACCCCCAGTTGCACAAAACCCAAACCTGAACCCTCGCCCTATGTTTCAAGGACCCACACCTCTGTGGGCCACTAACTTGATAACATGGAGTCATGAACAGGGTCAGCCCATTCCCTAAAACGGAGACCGAAGTTTCTACAACCTCATAGAAGGAGGTTCTGCCGATAGAGTCCTACCAATCATGGTGCGTAGGATGTCTAGGAACTCGATAATAGCTCAGGCGGCTGTCAATCAAGTCTTGGAAGTTGACGCCAACTCAGGTGTTAACACTGTCCACATTCGCCAGCTAGAGTCTGCTCATGAAAGGACTCTGGTCCGTAATGCAAATCTGCAAAGGGAACTTGCTGAAACCCGAGCTGAAGTTAGAGAACTTCGAGCTCAACAAGCAAGGTCGGACAGGCGTATAAGGGACATCGAACGTCCGCTGTCAGAATCAAGGACTCATGCTAGTAGTTCTCGTCGCCGATAGAATATCGTTATCTCATCTTTTGGATATAACCTAGTTTATGTAAAACTATGGTCTAATTTCCTGTCTATATAAATCTTAGACCTGTTAGGTCTTTATCTGATCTTAAGTCTGTCAAAATTTTCCATCTTGGTTGATGTAAGGCCTACTCTTAGGCCATTTTTCCCGAACTTGTTACATCTGTAATTCCAGTATTATTGACAGATATCTAATCTTATGGAAATTATTATCCAAATGCTATCCTCTTCATTTAGTCATACTATTCCTTCTGTTGTTGGACTATGGTGATTTAGTCCATGAGACACATTCATTTATCATTTATTCTTATCCACGTCGTCATCTTTTAAACGTATAGTTAAAGATGCCGCCACGCAGGAATCCTAGGAGGAACCCAAACAACGAAGCACCAATACCACCACCCCCACCACCACCTGTACCTCTTCAACCACCAAATCCTTTTGATGCCACTATGTTCCAGGCAGCTTTCACAGCAGCAGTTGCAGCTGCTGTGTCGGCAATCAACGCTCCTGCCCCTAGTGGATCAGGAACAGGTGCACCACCCTCAAACCACGGAGAAAGCCATGGACACCCTCGGGAATGCACCTACAAGGATTTTACTAACGCCAAACCCCGCAGCTTCAATGGGACTGGGGTGTTATGGTGTTGAGACAATGGATCGAGAAGATGGAATCTGTCTTCGAGATCTGCGCATGCCAAGAAGGCAGCAAGGTCAAGTTCGCAGCTTGTACCTTCTCTGACCGAGCACTAACATGGTGGAACAGCCATGTTAACTATCTACTCTGGTGGTGGCGTATTCCATCAGCTGGGAAAAATTGAAAGAAATGCTCATGAAAGAATACTGTCCTCGAGGCGAAGTACAAAAACTCGAGCAGGAGTTCTGGGGTCTACAAATGGTTGGATCCGACATCACTACCTACACAAATAGGTTTTGTGATTTGGCAAACTTATGCCCCGATATGGTTGCTCTCTAGAGCAAAAAGATCGAGAGGTATATCTAGGGACTGTCACCCCAGATCCAGTCAAGTGTGATCACTTCCAGGCCTATTACCTTCGATAGTGCCAAGGAACTGGCACAGTCTCTTATCGATCACCGGAAACCTCAGAACATCACAATCCCTACCCCTGTACCACAAAAGTCCAACCCCGACTACCACAAGAAGGGGTGGAACAAGAGGAAAGGAGGGGCCTCACAAGGGTCCTCCAAGAAACAACAATATGTGGCAATCAATGCTGCCACAGTTACTCCTGTTGCCCCTGCCAACCTCTTACCAGCAAGGGCATATGCTGGAACCCTCCCGAAGTGCACCAAGTGCAACTTCCATCACAACGGACCTTGTAGGGAGATGCATTGCTCTAACTACAACAAGAAGGGACACACCGTCCGCTTCTGCAAAACTCCAACAGCTCAAGCTGCTCAAGTTCCTAACGCCGGTATGGGCCAAGCTTGCTACGGATGTGGCGAAGTGGGCCATTACAAGAGGAACTGCCCTAAAGCAGGGATGGCTGGAGGAGTGGGAAGAGTTATGGCTCTAGGACACGAGGAAGCAGTAGCTGATCCAACGATAGTTACTGGTATGTTCCTCCTTGATAACTCTTATGCTTGCATACTTTTCGATAGTGGAGCCGAGAAAAGTTTTGTAAGTCACAAATTTGCACACCTGCTTAAACAAAAACCATGTGCATTAGATAGTTCATTCACGGTAGAAATGGCTAACGGGAAAACAGAGAGTACAAACTGCATATACATAGGTTGTACTTTAACTTTAGATAGCCATACTTTCAAGATAGATCTTATGCCAGTTACCATTAAATGTTTCGACGTTATCATCGGTATGGATTGGTTGAGTCTTCTGCGTGCCGACATTATGTGCTTCGAAAAAGCAGTTCGTCTTAACCTTCCTAACAACGAAACTTTAATTATCTACGACGACAAACCTAGTACCAGCCTTCACATCATTTCGTGCATTCAAGCACAAAAGTGTTTGCAGAAGGAGTACCATGCATTTCTCGCACACGTCGTCGATACCAGCCAAGAACAGAAAGACATCCAGAAAATCCCAGAAGTACGCGACTTTCCCGACATATTCCCAGAAGAACTTCCCGGGTTACCACCACAACGCCAAGTCGAGTTCAGAATCGACTTAGTGTCAGAGGCTACCCCCGTAGCCAAATCTCCTTATCGTCTTGCACCGGCTGAAATGCAGGAACTTTCCAGTCAACTTAACGAACTTCTCAAAAAGGGATTCATTCGACCAAGCTTCTCACCATGGGGAGCACCGGTCTTGTTCGTCAAGAAGAAAGATGGATCGTTTCGCATGTGCATTGACTACAGAGAACTCAACAAACTTACCATTAAAAATCGTTATCCCTTGCCCCGCATTGACGATTTATTTGATCAACTTCAAGGAGCCAACTACTTCTCGAAGATAGATCTGCGATCCGGATACCACCAGCTACGAGTGTTAGAGGAAGATGTTCCCAAGACAGCCTTCCGAACTCGTTATGGGCACTACGAGTTTGTAGTGATGCCATTCGGATTAACTAACGCGCCCGCAGTATTCATGGATCTGATGAATAGGGTGTGTCGTCCTTACTTGGATCAGTTCGTCATCATCTTCATTGATGACATACTCATCTACTCTCGAAGTAAGGAGGAGCATGGTCAACATCTCCGTAAAATCTTAGAAACATTGCGAGCGGAGAAGCTCTACGCAAAGTTCTCGAAGTGCGAATTTTGGATTCGGCGAGTCGAATTTTTGGGCCATGTGGTTAGCGAGGAAGGTATACACGTGGACCCTTCCAAAATTAAGGCCATCGAGAACTGGTCAGCACCAAAGACACCTACTGAAATTCGTCAATTTCTAGGTCTAGCTGGCTACTATCGCAGGTTCATTCAGAACTTCTCCAGCATAGCAAAACCTCTTACAACCCTGACCCAGAAAGGCGTGGCCTTCGACTGGGAGGAGAAACAGGAAAGAGCGTTCCAAACGCTCAAACGAGCCTTGTGCACCGCACCGATACTATCCCTTCCCGAAGGAATAGAAGACTTCATTGTCTATTGCGATGCATCCAATCAAGGACTCGGTTGTGTTCTGATGCAGCGAGGTAAAGTTATAGCCTATGCCTCAAGACAACTGAAGACACATGAGGTTAACTACACAACCCACGATCTCGAACTAGGAGCAGTTGTGTTTGCTCTGAAGATCTGGCGACATTATCTATACGGTACAAAAAGCACGATCTTTACAGAGCATAAGAGTCTGCAGCACATTTTCGACCAGAAAGAGCTCAACATGAGACAACGACGGTGGATCGAGCTACTTAGTGATTACGAGTGCGAAATTCGTTATCATCCGGGTAAAGCCAATGTAGTAGCCGACGCCCTAAGTCGGAAAGAATATACTGGTCGTAGGGTCAAGTCTTTGACTCTAACTATCCATTCACACTTGTCCATGCAAATAAAGGAGGCTCAGCTCGACGCTTTGAAACCTGAAAACGTGGCGGGTGAATCCCTTAGAGGAATGGATAAGAACTTGGAAGTCAAGGGTGGCGGGGCCTTATACCTCATGGATCGGATCTGGACACCGAAACACGGTGGTTTTAGAGACTTGGTCATGACGGAACCTCACAACACTCGTTATTCCGTCCACCCGGGTTCAGATAAGATGTATCTGGATCTTAAAAAGTTATACTGGTGGCCTAACATGAAAGCAGATATTGCTACCTTCGTGAGTAAATGCCTTACTTGCGCAAAGGTCAAGGTCGAATACCAAAAACCCTCCGGTCTTCTACAACAACCGGAGATATCGGAATGGAAGTGGGAGCGGATCACTATGGACTTCATAACCAAGTTGCCTAAGACGACGGGTGGACTTGATTCCATATGGGTCATCGTCGATAGACTGACCAAGTCTGCACACTTCCTACCGATCAAAGAAACAGACAAGATGGAGAAACTTACTAGAACTTACATTAGGGAGATTGTAAGACTGCACGGTGTTCCTTTATCTATCATCTCAGACCGAGATAGTAGATTCACTTCGAGGTTCTGGCAGTCACTACAAAGTTCCCTAGGAACTAGGCTGGACATGAGTACAGCCAACCATCCAAAGACCGACGGGCAAAGTGAGAGGACTATACAAAACCTAGAAGATATGTTGCGTGCCTGTGTGATTGACTTTGGAAAATCTTGGGATACTCATTTACCCCTTGTCGAATTCTCCTACAACAACAGTTATCACACAAGCATAAAGGCAACTCCATTCGAGGCCCTCTATGGCCGGAAGTGCAGATCCCCTCTGTGTTGGGCTGAAGTGGGTTATACCCAGTTAGCTAAGGGACGAGTTCCTGAAAGCACTCTCACGGGTCCGGAGATCATTCGGGAAACGACAGAGAAGATCGTTCAAATTCGTGAACGATTAAAAGCCTCTAGAGACCGACAGAAAAGCTACGCTGACAAGCGTAGGAAACCATTGGAGTTCCAGGTGGGCGATCGAGTCTTACTGAAAGTCTCACCCTGGAAGGGCTTAATACGCTTTGGGAAGCGTGGGAAGCTCAATCCAAGATACATAGGGCCTTTCGAGATTCTCGCAAGAATCGGCCCTGTGGCTTACAAGCTCAATCTACCGAAAGAACTCAGTAACATACATCCTACCTTCAACGTGTCGAACTTGAAAAAGTGCCTATCTGACGAGACTCTTGTCATTCCACTCGATGAGATCGAGATCAACGTGAGCCTCAACTTCGTGGAGGAACCAGTAGAAATCATGGACCAAGAGGTCAAGCAAACAAAGCAAAGCCGTATCCCGATAGTGAAGGTGCGCTGGAACGCAAAGCGTGGACCGGAATTCACTTGGGAACGTGAGGATCAGATGAAACTGAAATACCCTCACCTTTTTGCTTAGTTATTTGTAATTTCTTATTTGCTTACATTCTAATTTCGGGACGAAATTCCTTCTAACGGGGGGATGATGTGACAACCCGAAATTTCCATTTGTACGAACAATATCTAATCAATAGAAGTTAGTCCAATTTCAGTGATTTTCAGACTTTTCCGAACAAGTTAGTGTACATTAGGGTTTACACTTTAGGAAATATCAGGAGAGTGGATGCTCCTGGGTTTGTGAAATTTGAACATTTCAAGTTTCATAAAGTTACAGCCCAAGTTCAAGAATAAAAATATTTTCTATCAAAATATTTCAGGACTATAAATAGTTTTCTGAATTTATTTAATTCATTATTCACAATTCCAGCTAGAGAAAAGCCATTTTCTCTCTGACAGATCTTCGGGTTTTTATCCCAGATTGTGAGTAACTCTTTCTAGTAGTGTTAGAATACATATTAGATGCTTATAACATGATTTAGTGGGCTAAATCATGAGATCTAGGAGTTTACTCCCCAAGGTGTTCTTTGGCGGTAAACTCCCGAAACAAAGCCAAAACTGACATTGGTGCTAGGATAAGGCCTTAGAACATTAGGGATACATGTTAGAGACATGAAAACAGACACAAAACCACCCAAGATTGGGATTTTACGGCCTAGAACTCTCTTAGGCCGTAAACTCCATTTCAAAGGCCTAAATGGTGGTTTTTGGACTTAAGGACTTTAAGGCTTGCATCTAGGTTATTTCCCCAAGTAGCTTAAGGTCTTAAACACATCAAATGACTCAAATAAAAGTGAGTTTACGGCCCAGAACTCTCCTAGGCCGTAAACTCCATGTAAATGGTCACAAAGGGTGTTTTCATGACACCTAAGGCCCTAGCCCTTTACAAGAAATTGTACCCACTAAATGGAAGGACCAAACCACACCAAAATCACTTAAACAAGTGAGTTTACGGCCAAGACATGGTTCTTGGTCCGTAAACTCCTAAAAAGGGCACTAAGTGGTGCCTAATGCCTTCATATGCTAGGATTAAAAGTCTAGAACACATCCCACAAGTACAAGAGGCTTGAAAGCAACCAAGGAATCACCCCAAGGGAGTTTACGGCCGTAAACTCCAAGGGGAAATGTCCTTGAGGCCGTAAACTCCTATTTGGAGTACCTCTAGGCCTTAAACCCTTCCAAGAACATAGCCACTAGGTTAAAATAATTCTATAAAGCATATTGGACTTCAAAACACACCAAACACACATGTTTCGGAGTTTACGGCCGTAAACTCAAGAGTTTACAACCGTAAACTCCATGTGTGATGGATTATGGAGAGTAAACTCTCTTGTAGGGTCCTTTGGAAACCCTAAACTCAAGTACCCTGTCCCACAATAGCTTAGATGAAGTCCTTACGGCTTAAAACACTTACATAAAGTGTTATCTATGTCTAGGATGTCTTAAACATTATCAATTAGTCTTTTGTGTCTAATTGAGTGCATATATGTGTGTTTATATGTTCATTAGGATCGTAGTGTGTGTACAAGTCCTCGCTTGACACCTAGCAGTCCGATACCGTTCAGTTCATTCCAATCACCAACTGCAGGTGAGTTCATACCCCGTAATCAATGTTTTAAAGGATTTTAAATGCTTTAATGGGGGGGGGGGAATACAAGTAGAAAAAAACATGTTATTAAATCAGTTTCATGTATTTTATAACTGTGTTTTCACTCAGTAGATTTCACATATTTCAAAAGGAGTCACGTGAAATGGTTTTCTATCTTAAAATACTTGGACAACAGAAGTATTAGTTTTGAATTGTATAATGACTTCAAGTCACTTTAAATTATTGTTCAAAGCTCTTAGATATCTTTCATAAACCTACTTGATCAATCACATACTTTCCAGTTAGCTATCATAGGGATAGTTAGAAGATATCAAACAAGAGTGATGGGATTAAAAACAATAACTTTTAATCTATAAAGATCGATTAGATCGTGAACAGGTATATGAATATGAAACTGCAAGATCACAATATAAATAACAAGGCAAAACGCAATAAAAAGAACAAACAGCTTGAATCAAACGGGTTGAATGATTAAACAAAATCCTTAGAAGAGCTCGATTAAGAACATCAACTGTAAAGGATTGGAAGATTACAAGAGAACAATATCGTAAACTCTGAAATGCTTAAACAGCAATCTTCAATCTTGAATCTTAAAACTTGACCTAATATGCATGCAAGCGATAACTTATATACTATACATAAAAGGCTCTCGGTTGGACAGGCCCAAACCGGAGAATACTAGGCTAATCTACGAGCCCAAAAGACGCAATACAAAACAGAACTTCAGCCCAACAATCTCCCCCTTTGCGTCGATTTGGAGCGAGACCATCACTTCGTACTTGGGCCGGCAGCTGAAGCTGGTACCTTCTTCTTCACGGTACTAAACAGACACTTGGTTATGGAAAGGATGGTCTGTCTAAACCGGATGTACCAGTTGATCATATCTTCAAAATATTTGATGTCATCAGCCGAATTGTCCTTACACCGCTTGACGATAGATAGAACGTGTTCCAAGCAGGGAGTGGTGTAGAGGTGCTTGTCAGCTAACGCGAACAGACATTTCTGTCCTTCGGCTCTGGTGAACATCACAGAGTTTCGCCTCGAATCTATCTTGCCCATTTTCATCGTGTTTAGATCACTGGCCGATCCCACAGGCTTGACTTTCGGTTTCTTCTTAAACACTGTGGCAACCTCCTGATCCATTAGGGCCACCTCCATGATGTAGCATGCCAGCATCCTTTTGACATGGTCTAAGATGGGACCATATTCAGCTTCGTTTGTCAGCAAGATGTTGTACAAGACTATCCAATCATGAGGGTTCAGATTGGGCAGATCCGCCAGAGAGATCATGTGAGCAGTTCTTGCAGATCCTCGGATTAGCTTGAACTTGACGTTCGTGAATCTCCCCACGGTAAACGGCTTCATCACCCGAACATTGACTATCTTCTGGGCGCTCCATGTAAGGAATTGAGGACGAGCGGCCTCCAGATAAAAGTCAATGAGCTCCCTGTCAAGCTCATCGTTCGGATGCGGGACTTCGAAAATGTTGGAGAAGGCGTGGAAGATGAACGCCTTTCGAGTCAGCGGCATATCAAATTGAGAATCGACCGAGTTGTTGCAGTCGAATGATATCACCGGCTCGAGCCATAGTATGCTTGGAGTCTCTATGGCCTCCTTTATCAGTCGATCCCTGGTCCAGGCAGGGAAGAGCAGCTTTCGGCTCTCAAGGAGATCGTTGGCTTCTTTTTGTTTACGTTCGGCTTCTTCAGCTTCACGTGCCACACGACTGACATCGTCATCAGTATTGCGACTGTTCTTTCTCTTTAACATGTCCGCAATAGTCTCCTTGTCTTCATCTTCATCTTCATCTCCTCCCTCTGCAATGTTTTTGCCCTTGTCCTTCACACCCGAACCCGAGGCATGACCAGTTGGGGTTGGTTCGGTTGTGTGAGTTGCATTTGAGGAAGGAGGTGGTTTCGATCCTTTCTTCTCATCTCCCCCTTGTTTCGGAATGGACACGAAACTGGGTAGGCCTTCAATTTTACTCAAGAGAGCCATGGCCGGAGAGAGTTTCTCAGCAAGGGTACGCCTCACCGAGTGGTTCAGAATGGGGTCGTGTGCTTCCAGGATGTTGGATAAAGCGGCGTGGACATCCGAAACACACGTCTTGATGATTTCCCTTTCGGATCGAAGAGCCTCCAATTGTTGTTCGGAGTGGGAAAGTTGGGTGCTCTTGACCTTGAGGGCAGTAGTCTTACTCGCCAGGACGTCCATCAGTTTATTTTCAGCCGCAAGATCCTCTTGTAGCTTTGCCAAGCGGGCTTCAATGGAGGCACGGAGTGCCGAGTTGTCGTCGCTAAGGTTTTGTCTGAGGGTAGCGAACGAGGATAACTCCGTCTTCACAAACTGGGCCAATTGATGAACAAGTGGTTCCAGTGTTGTTTTGGTGGCGTCGGCGCTTTCCTGCATAGACTGCAGCAGGATTGTAGCGTCATGGAATAGTTTATCGACTTTTTCGGTCGCCGCCGCACAAGCTCGGGTGGAGGCGTCTATTGCAGCAGTAGCAGAGGCCACTGAGTCATGTTGAGCCCTAGAGAAGGCATCAACAATTCTCTGAAGGGCTTCTTCAGATAAGGAAGACTGCTGATAGGAGGAGGAGGCGAGAAGTTGATCCACCTTCTCGTTCAGCTCGCGGAGATGCTTCTTGGTTACAGGAGCATCATCCTCCTCATCACTTTGAACTTGAAACGGACTATAGTAGACCGAATCAAAGTTCAGGTGGTCACCACCGAGATATTGATCATCGCCATCGGAGGCGTCTTCTGGAGATTGAGGTGGTGGGGAATGTGGGGGTGTTATCGGTTTGGTTGGTGCAGGTTGAGTAGGTGGGGGGTTAGTTTCGGGTGGTGGTTGTGTATGGGTTTCGGTTTGTGGAGGTTCGGTTACAGGAGGGGTTTCGGTTACAGGTGGTGTTTCGGTTGAGGTGGTGAATATGGGTGGTGGTATAGCGAATGAGGTTGGTGGTATAGTAGGGGTTATGGTGGGAATGGAAATAGGAATTGTGGGTGGAGGGGAAGGAACTGGGGATTGGTGAAGTTCCATCTCCGGGGTTGGGGACCGAGGGGGTGTGTTGCCTCTTTGTGGAGATTCGTCTCCTTGTGACCTCTCAGAGTCCGAACTCCTACCTTCGGATTCACTGGAGGATGACGAAAGGACGAGCGTCCGTTTCCGTTGGGTCTTTCTCCTTTTCGGTTTTGGAGAGGAAGCAGCCTTCGGTTGTTTGCGTTTCTTGGGAGTGGGTTTTGGGGCTTTTGATGGTTTCTTCCCCTTGTCTGCCTTCTTACCCCGTACCATCGGTTTGTCAGCATCATGAATTGATCGCAGCATGTCCGGTGTCAGTTCCCTCGGACCAGATGGCCCTAACTCCTTGATTGCCTTGATGAAACTGCTCTCTGATGGCACACTACCATACATCGACTCCGGGATAGAGCCAATGAAGGAGAATTTCGCTGCAGCAGATACGATGATCTTGGTGGTGTGGAACGTACCAACCGAAGACATCGGTGCACCGTCAGCAGTTTGGACGTCAAACCTGTCCATGGCCCATCTTGTGATCAAGATCCAGAACCGGGCCAGCGACACTTCAGAGTGTCGAGAAGTGGAAGAAAGGCTCTGAATCAGCTGCTGCCAGAGGACAAACCCGTAGTCCAGATTGATCCCGTTGTATACCGCATACATAATCGACAGGAAAAGACGACTGGCCCCGTCCGATCCTGAGCTTCGTTCTGACAGTCCCTTGAAGAGAACTGTGAATAACCCATTCCATTGGGGCGGTAGGCATGACTTCTTGAATCTGGCAACGGAGGTGAGAACTTCCGTGTAGCCCATGTTGTAGAACATGCTGTAGAGCATACCAACCGGAATTGTTTCCGGGTGAACACGCGATGGGTCAGCAGCAAACCCAAGCATAGAGCAGAAGCGGGAACGAGAAATCGATGTCTTGTGTTCCGCCACTTCGAAAAAGATCCTGTCGACGCCCTTGTCGTAGTAGGCCGTCGCATAGACCTGAGAAAGAGCCACCATTGGCACCGTTTCAATCTTGGACAATGCCGGAGCAAGTTGGGAGTACTTGAGGCATTCAATAATCGGCGACATGTAGGGATCATAGGCTAGTGGGTTCAGATCAATGACAAGGCATTGTTGAGGTCTGATGGGGAGAATCTGAGAAGTAGCATGGACGGAAGAGGATTCAGCCATTGTTGCAGGTTAGAGAAGAAGATAACCGGGAGAGAGTTTGGAAGTATTTTTGCTTTGGAAATTATGGGGCAGTAAAGAGGTAAAAGGTGGTCTGGATGGGTTTTTATAGTAGGTGATAGGAGAGAGAAAGATCGATTCAAATCTTTTATGGGAATATGGAAGGGTATTTGAGTGACAGATTGATGACAGTTGGGACGTGCGATGATCACGTAGGAGAGAGAGTGTCAGTTTCCTAGGATCACGCCGCCCAATAAGCGCCGGTTCAGAGAGATGAACCGTTTCCATTTCCACACGCGCCATTAATGCCTGATGGATGACGCTTCAATATTGTACACGCGTCCAATAGTGTCAGAAAAAGCGCGGCCTCTTCAAATTCACGCGCGCCTTTGTACCGTCGTTTGAATTTCTATCCTTTGAACTTCCGCCGCGTCAGCATCTTTTGTCTTTTCCCCTTTTTAACCTGCTGTCTTTTGAAGAAAACACCCACGTGGATTTTTGGTAACCACAACTTCATTATGAACCACCCATTACTTATCCAGCCTGTAAAATAATTAGTAACGGAATTTTTGAAAATCTAGGATTTTCGTGCAAAGAGTGTAAAAGATAAGGAAATAAAGCAACTCTTTTTGGAATAATCTGTGATGTCAATTATGACACGAAACTGATGATCCCGGGCACGAATCTCTTCCTTCAAGATCAAGAGAGACCTTAAAGTGTTAGTGTGGAATCCCGTTGAAGTACGATCAAACATTTATTAATAAATGTTGAAAGGCTTCTTTTAATAAGATAAAAATAAGGGTGGTTTCGCTTCGATTCGTGAATTCAATTCTTGATATAAGAACGAATGTGAACAAAGTACTTGTGAGACCAGTGTAGTCTGTTGAACAAGTAGGTTGGAGTTGATTTTTAAGTGACTTGGATGAATATGAAATCTCAGAGAAAAAAATTAAAACTGGATCCCTTGGGAAGAAATGTTATGGTGTGTAACAATTTCATTGGAACCACGCAAAAAGAAAAGAAATTGAGATTTCATGAAGGTACATTCGTCAATGCATTGGGAAAAACTTGATCAAATTAATTTGTCACCGTCAATTCGTTGGTGTTGAATTTTGGGTTTCACTCAGCTCGTAGTGGCACGAAACTAAGATCATAAACACAGATGTTGCGTAACCATAAACCTCAGTGGTAGTTTCTGAGAGTCTCTAGGGTTACAATGATGAAACGAATGTTATGGAGAAGTGTAATGGGGATGGTGAAAGAAGACATAGTACCTCTGCTGTGAAAGAAAGGACCAAGCAGGAGACTCTTAACTCATGTGAGAAGAGTGTGAGGTAGCTCACGATTAGAATAAATAAGTTAGCCTTATTGGGAAGACAAGGTCTGTGTATACCAAGTCATGAAGGCAATTATTCAAAATCTTATGAGGCTTGGGACACATACAGCAGCATGCTTCTAGGGACACTTAAGTAAGTCAGCAAATATATCCCCATAAGTAAACGAATCATAAAAAAAATATATATTTGGAGTGTTTGAAATGTATATAAAAAATAATAAAAAAAAATAAAAAATAGAATAAAATAAAAAAAAATTAAAAGAAGAAAAAAAAAAAAAAATAAGAAAAAAAAATAAGACAAGAAAAAAAACTTTTGATTAAGAAAATGGAAAACCGAACCCGAACGTTCAGTTGGTTTCGGTTCAGGAAAAATTTGAAAAACCGAACCCGAACCTTCGGTTGGTTTCGGTTCAGGAAAATTTTGAAAAACCGAACCCGAACCTTCGTTTGGTTTCGGTTCAGGAAAATTTTGAAAAACCGAACCCGAACCTTCGTTTGGTTTCGGTTCTTGAAAATTTTGAAAAACCGAACCCGAACCTTCGGTTGGTTTCGGTTCTTGAAAATTTTAAAAAAAAACCGAACCCGAACCTTCGGTTGGTTTCGGTTCTTGAAAATTTTGAAAAACCGAACCCGAACCTTCGGTTGGTTTCGGTTCTTGAAAATTTTAAAAAAAAAAAACCGAACCCGAACCTTCGGTTGGTTTCGGTTCTTGAAAATTTTGAAAAACCAAGAAGTTTAGATATGCAATAAAAAAATTTTACATCAAGAAAAACAAATTTTGCACAAGAAATATACAACTTAGAAAATCTACCTTTGAATTAATGAGCGAGTGAAATGGTTGAACCGAACCCGAACGTTCGGTTGGTTTCGCTTCTTACGTTTGAGATTGAGAGGTAGTGTGAGGTACTGACTCTGATTCCATCATACCTAGGCCTTGCAAAATTTTGTTGAATGAGGCTTCTGGAAGAGCTTTGGTGAAGACGTCAGCCAGTTGATCAGTGGTTCTTACGAAGTGAACTTCGACATTTCCATCTTCCACATGATCTTTGATGAAGTGATACCTCAGTGCTATGTGTTTGGTTTTAGAGTGTTGCACCGGGTTATGACAGATCCTAATAGCACTTTCAGAGTCGCAATATAGAGGGATCTTCTTCATATTGAGTCCATAGTCTCGAAGTTGACTCTGGATCCAAATCACTTGTGATGTGCAGGATGCAGCGGCAATGTATTCCGCTTCAGCAGTAGACAGCGACACACATGTTTGTTTCTTGGATTGCCAGCTGACCAACTTCCCATCAAGAAATTGACAGCCACCAGTTGTGCTTTTGCGGTCGAGTCCACATCCGCCAAGGTCTGCATCAGAATAGGCTTGAACGAAGAAGCCAGAGTTGGATGGATACCATAGACCCAAGGAGGCGGTTCGCTTGAGATAGCGTAGGATGTTCTTCACTGCCAGCATGTGAGGTTCGCGTGGGTTAGCCTGAAATCGAGCACAATAACATACTGAAAACATGATATCAGGCCTGCTAGCAGTTAGATACATCAGTGAGCCTATCATTTGACGATAGAGCGTGATGTCGACAGCCGGTTTATCCAGTGAAGGGGTAAGTTTGGTGCCGAATGCCATAGGGACTTTGACTTTTGAGTCTCCCATCATGCCAAACTTTGCTAGGAGAGTCTTCGTGTAAGCTTCCTGATTGATAAAGATGCCTTCGGGTCCCTGTCTTATATTTAAACCAAGGAAAAAATTAATAGGACCCATTGAGCTCATTTCAAACTTAGTCTCCATCAACTTTCTGAATTCAGCTGTTAAGCTGGGATTCGTAGAGCCAAAGATGATGTCATCGACATAAATTTGAACTATCATAAGGTGGTTACCTTCCTTTTTGCGAAAGAAGGTTGGGTCAACCGAGCCTTGTTTGAATTTGGACATCTTTAAAAATTTTGTAAGCGTTTCATACCAGGCTCTCGGAGCTTGTTTGAGGCCGTACACAGCTTTGTCCAGAATGTAGCAATGATTTGGATACTTTTCATTCACGAACCCAGGAGGTTGCTCCACATACACCGTTTCTTCAAGTTCTCCATTGAGAAATGCGCACTTTACGTCCATTTGGAAGACCTCAAAGTTTTTGTGAGCAGCATAGGCCAGAAATATTCTAACCGATTCTAGCCTGGCTACTGGAGCGAACGTCTCTTCGTAATCTATTCCTTCCTCCTGACAGTATCCCTTGACTACCAGACGAGCCTTGTTTCTTATGACATTACCTTCCTTGTCCATTTTGTTTCTAAAGACCCATTTAAGACCAACAACCGAAGCATCTGGAGGAGTTGGAATGAGGCGCCAGACTTTGTTCCTTTCAAACTCATTCAGTTCGTCTTGCATAGCTTGAACCCAATCAGAGTGATCGAGGGCAGTGTTCACTGTCTTCGGTTCGACTTTTGATACAAATGAGTTAAACATACAAAACTCAACTTTTGAGAATAAGGATGTCTGTTTTGCCTTCAGTTGAGATCTGGTCAGAACCTTTTCAGATACATCACCAACTACTTGAGAGATAGGATGATCTCTGGTCCATTTTGTAAGAGGAGGGTAATTCGGATCAAAGGATGGATCTAGTTCAGCGTTGATCATCTCTTCAGGTTCAGATTGGCTATCAAAATCAAGCGTCATATCATCATGCTCCCCCTCAATTGATGAGTCTTGAGAGACATGAGTTTCAGGGGTTTCTTGTGGTGCTGGAGTTTCAGGCATTGAAGCACCTTCGTTTGGAGAGGCACCTTCGGTTGATGAAGGACCTTCGGTTGAAGTAGTAGAGCTTGGCTCCCCCTGGACTTGTGAGCTAGGCTCCCCCTTGACAGGAGAATTTGGCTCCCCCTCGACTGAAGCATTGTTGGTTGGAGATTCATCAGTAGGCGATTCTCCTTCATGCATTCTTCTTGCAGCATCTTCGACAATCTGCTTCATGTGATCTATTTTGTTGTCGGCTGCATCTGCTTCTGAGAGAGAAGCTTTTTCCGGTTCGTCAAAGAGATCCAGAAAATTCTCGTACATATTGGAGATTGAGACTGTGACTTGACCAGTTTGAGGAAAGATTTCCCTGGCAGTGTCATCTATGGCCTGTAGCTTCTTGACATAGCTATCGTCGAAGGTCACATAGTATGTTTCTTCAATCCTTCTTGATCGTTTATTTAGGACCCTGTACGCCTTTGAAGTGAGTGAGTAACCCAGAAAGATTCCCTCGTCGGCTTTGACATCAAACTTGTTGCGGTGTTCTTTAGAGTTAAAGACGAAACATCTTGAGCCAAAAACGTGGAAAAATTTCACATTGGGCTTCCTGTTGTTTAGTATCTCATATGGTGTGAGCATGAATCGCTTGTTGAGATAGGACCTGTTTTGTGTATAACAAGCAGCAGAAATAGCATCAGCCCAAAAATAAAGAGGTAAGGAAGCGAAACTTAACATAGTTCGAGCAGCTTCACACAGAGATCGGTTTCGTCTTTCGACTATCCCGTTCTGCTGTGGTGTGTAGGGAGCTGAGAAATTATGGCTAATTCCCTTTTCTGCAAGAAACTCTTCAAATTCCCTGTTCTTGAATTCGAGACCATTGTCGCTCCTGATGTTGCGAACGACCTTCTTGAGCTGGACTTCAATTTGCTTGATAAACACTTTCAGCTTTTGAGTCGCTTCAGATTTGAGCTTTAGAAAGAACACCCATGTAAATCTAGAGAAGTCATCAACGACAACAAGAATGTACTTGCTACCACCGATGCTTTCAATAGATGAAGGACCACATAAATCGATATGAAGCAATTCAAGTGGTTCAACAACTTTTGTGTTAACAATGGATGGGTGACTTTGACGACTCTGCTTTCCCATTTCACATGCAGCACATAAATGCTCTCTGTCAAACTTGAGCAATGGAAGACCCCTAACATGACCTCCAGTGACAAGCCGGTTGATATCTTTGAAATTGAGATGAGAGAGTCTTCTGTGCCACAACCAGCTTTCGTCGGATTGAGCCTTTGATAGCAGACAAATAGCTGGGTTTCCTTTGATGGGTTTCATGTTCAACGGAAACATTTCACCCTTTCGCTCTGACTTTAGAATCACCTTCTTTGTTGTTTTCTCTATGATTTCAGAACCTTCATCATCGAAAGAAACTATGAGACCTGTACCTCCAACAAGCTGAGATACACTGATGAGGTTGTGCTGAAGTCCTTCCACATAAGCCACCTTTCTTATGGTAAAATCACCATTCGTTATCATCCCATATCCCTTTATAGTGCCGAAAGAGTTATTTCCAAACTTAACGTTGCCACCATTTGCAAGAGATCTGTATTCCCTGAGTTCCTCCTTCCTCCCTGTCATGTGACGCGAGCAGCCACTGTCAATGTACCATTCTTCGTCAAACTGCTCGTCACTTATAACCTGCAAAGATTAAGCAGATTTAGGAACCCAAAGTTTCTTGGGTCCATGTGAGGTTTTCATGGGAACAGGAATAGTTAGAGAGATATCAACAAGATATGTTCTTTTAATTAAAGTTGTTTCATCTTTCCTTTTAATGGTGAAAACTTTTATTTTGGTAGGATTGGATTTGTTCGCTTTAGACTCAGGTTTGAATTCACCGACTTTCTGCTTTTCCTTCTGTTCAGCGGATGGACTTGTTTTTTGAGAACCCATGGAATTAGAGTTAGTGCAAGATGGAGATGTACAAGAAGAATTAGGAATAGAGGATTTGGATTTGGATTGAGGTGTCTTCCTTGCTGATGACTCTAGGTGACCCTTTTGCTTTTGATCGTTGGTGGGTTCAACTTTTGAGTCTTGTTCTCTTCTGACTTCAGAACCGAACCTCTGCGTTCGGTTGGAGTTGTTCTTGGAACCGAACCTTTGGTTTCGGTTGAACTCCTTTTCAGAACCGAACCTTTGCTTTCGGTTGGTATCTTCTTGCGAACCGAACCTTGGCTTTCGGTTGGTATCTTCTTGCGAACAGATCCTTGGCTTTCGGTTGGTATCATCTTGCGAACCGAACCTTGACTTTCGGTTGGTATCATCTTGCGAACCGAACCTTGGCTTTCGGTTGTTGGAATTATCATTATTTTCATACCTCAGATTCTTGTCCTTGTGTGAATAGTATGCATTTTGGGAGTGCCAGAATTGTTTCCTTTCAGAAAGGTTTTTCCTGTATCTTAGGTTCCTTTCTATCTTTTTATCCCTCATCTGTTTAGGTTGATGATGAACGTTCGCTTTCGCTTTTGATGTATCCTTTGCTGATTCCTTTTGAACTTTAGGAGTTTTGCTTTGAAGCGAGGGAGCAGAGGGAATATCTGAAGAAGATTCAGTTTGTCCTGAGGAAGTGGAAGGAGTATCTGATGAAGTTTCACTTCGAGCTGTTGGCGTTGAAGGAATGTCTTCTTTTACTGAATGATCAACCTCTTGAGGAGTGTCTTTGGTACCACTTATGCTTGGTTCACAGAAATTATCAGGCTTGTTCAAGGGTTCAGGTATGTATCTCCCTTTCTTCATCCAAGAGGTTCTTTCAGATAGGCCAACGGTTTCATTTCCATTGTCAATAGGAGCTTCCCAGAAGAACTCATCACAGCCATCAGCATTGTCTTCGTTAACAATAGCCGTGAGTTCAGCTGTCTGATGTTCGGTTACTCCTGTCACTTTGTATACCTGATTCGGAGTGGTTCTGACCTTTTGATAGACAACAGCTTTTTCTACTAATTTCGGGGACTTTTGTTGGGACAATCTAGCGAATTCCACAGAATTTTCAGAAATAAGATTTTTGTGGTTTTCAGTTTCGCTTTTCACAAATTCTGAGCAGTCAACCGTATCCTCTACAGAAATTTCACTCATGTTTTCGTCCTCGTTAAGCTCAGATGCATTTTCAACATCAATTTTATTTTCTGAGCTTACTTTGGCATTTAGAGAGTCAAATTTTTGTATGGTTTCGGTTCTCAGTTTAAGTCTATCATTTTCGTCCAACAGATTTTTGAGCATGTCCTTATGGTCTTTGGATTTAATGAAGGACTCAATTTTGTCCAGTCCGATTTGATAAGTTGGGTTGACATCATCAGACGAAATCACACTCTCACAATTGTAAGCTTCGGCATCGATTTCATCCTCCTTAAATTCTAGGAATGGTAAAATCATACTGTGAATCTTTTTGCCTATCTCACAGTCCAAATGCAGTTGAGTAATATTGGAATATAAACGTTTAGCTATTAAACAAAAAACATTTCGTTGTTTCAACAATTTCAAATTGTCTCTCTGCAAATAAATGTTTTCGTCTTTGACTTTAATTAATTCCGACTCTTTTAATTCAATCCACATACGCCGCTCCTCACTCTTCGACGCCACCCTGCTTAATTGATCAGTCAGGTTAGAATTGGTGACTCTAGTTTGAGTTAAGCTACTATCTAAATGAGAAATTCTTGTGTTAACGTTTTTTAGTTCTTTCTCATATGAGGATGATGGTACTTTAGATGAAATAAAAACAGATTGTACCTTCTTTATCAGTTCATCAAGCTCATTGAACTGTTGGCTGAGTGGTTTGGCTGTGAAGCACATATCTTCTTGCGCTTTCGGTCCATTGCTTCCTCCATCGGTATTGTATTCCCTCATTTGAGATGCGCTTGACACCATGAAGCATTTTCCACCACTGCTTTCCTCCTTAGCCACATAAGCCTTTCCATGAGTAGGCTTCCTCACTTCTTCGTCTTCTGAGTCAGTAGACCAAACTTCGGTGCTACCGAACTCATCGTTATTAACCGAACCCTGCACAATAAGAGCATTAATAGAAGGGTTACCGGTAGACTTTTTCTTCCTCAACTCATCCAATCTCTTCTGCAGCACAGCTTCCTCATCCTTTCCATCGTCCTTTTCAGCCATCTTCTTAAGAACACAGTCCTTAGCATAGTGGTTCTTGCCACCACAGTAGAAGCAGCTTACTCCGGAATCGCCATCTGCCTTCGGTTCCTTCTTGGACTCATCAGCCTTCGGTTCACTGTTTGCCTTTTCAGAGCTATAACTCCCCTGCCAATTTCGGTTTTTGTTGCTGGGGAATCTCTTCTTTATGAACCTCTTAGGATTGGATACCATCATGGCATAATCCTCAGTTGTGAGGTCATAATCTTCCAAGTTGAGCTCTTCATCCTCCATCACGGCTTTACTTTTAGATAGGAGGGCCAACGAACCAAGACTGGACACCACGTTCTTCTCTTGAACAACAATCTTCTCTTGGGACTTTAGAATACCCACCAGTTTCGCCAAAGAGTATGATTTAAACTGTTCATGGGCTTTGACTGTAGACACTACTGCTCTCCATTCCGATCTCAGTCCGTTCAAGAAAGTAACCTTTTGTTCGATGAGCTTCCTTTCAATGTCGTGTTTGATCATCTTGCTGAGAAGATGATTGAAGCGATCAAACGTCTGGGTCACGGTTTCTTCGGCCCCTTGCCTGAATTCTCCAAACTCAGATAGAAGTAAGGTTTGGATGGAGTGTTCAAGATCTTCGTCTGTTGAATACAGTTCGCGAAGTCTATCCCACACTTCCTTCGCCGTAGTGCATGAGCTGACTAGTCTGAATGTGTCGGACTGAAGGGCGAATCTGATCAACCTTAGTGCCTTAATATTGCACTGGAATTTATCTTTCTCATCCTGCGCAATATTCGTCACGTCCTTGAGCAAATCGTTGTAATCTTTTTGCGTCTTAATAACTCTGGATGTCGCGGAATGAGAAAACGGTCCATTGATAATGGCTTCCCATATGAGAAAACCATTGTCCTCCGATCCAATCACGTAATCTTCAAAATGATGTGCCCACACTTCATAGTCATGGGTGTATAAGATTGGAATCTTTGTCGTCGAACCAATGCTGTTGGAAATGTTAATAGGGTTTGATTGCGTTGCGTCCATAATGATCGAAATAACCTGTTCAAAGATCAGACTTGTAATAAAGCAGATTAGGGCAAAACAATAAATACTAAGATACGTCAATTAAGATGACGGCTCAATAAATATCGATGATTGCGGAAAACCCTAATGAAAATCTTTTTCACAGAAAAGAAGTGTATCGATTACACAGCCTCCTGCTCTGATACCAATTGATGGGATTAAAAACAATAACTTTTAATCTATAAAGATCGATTAGATCGTGAACAGGTATATGAATATGAAACTGCAAGATCACAATATAAATAACAAGGCAAAACGCAATAAAAAGAACAAACAGCTTGAATCAAACGGGTTGAATGATTAAACAAAATCCTTAGAAGAGCTCGATTAAGAACATCAACTGTAAAGGATTGGAAGATTACAAGAGAACAATATCGTAAACTCTGAAATGCTTAAACAGCAATCTTCAATCTTGAATCTTAAAACTTGACCTAATATGCATGCAAGCGATAACTTACATACTATACATAAAAGGCTCTCGGTTGGACAGGCCCAAACCGGAGAATACTAGGCTAATCTACGAGCCCAAAAGACGCAATACAAAACAGAACTTCAGCCCAACAAAGAGTCAGTTCATTCATGAGTCTATACTAATGCCTTACATGATACATGAGTACACGTACTTAGGATTATATGATACATGAATATGTTTACATATACTTACTTGTTACATGAACACACCTACATGAATTCTATACAGGGACACTTCTTCATAAGTGCATTATTCAGCACTTACTTACCTTAGATACTTGAACTTAGATCTAAGAGGATGATTTATTAGTATTTACTGTATAAATTGTCTTTCCTATCCCCGTTCAATGGGATGTTTCGGCGGGACTTACCATTCCGAATCTCACTGATTAGCACCAGTGATCGATGACGTCTACGGATGTCTAAGGTAGTCACTTGATTTGTGGTCAGTGACGGGACTAACTATCCCTCCGCCCGCTGTTGCAACAGTGGACGAGATGTGAATCTTCGGAGGATCATTAGCTTGATGATCTACGTCAAGAGATCGATGCAGGGACTAACCCTCCTTCCATCCTGCTGCTGCTACAGAGGATGAAGGGACACTCTTCGGATGTTCCTTAGGGTCTATCTTTCGCTTCATGCGATGTAGTGTTGGTCCTAGTACCCAGTGACAACACTTACCATATTATATTTTTCCTGTTCACTTTATTCTGTGACACATTCACATAATCGATGAGTTAGACTAAGCACTTTAAGTACTAGTCTACACAAAGGAAAAACTATCATTTTACAAACATAACATTCGGGTCTTGGTAGAAGACTGCAATTCATACTTACAAAATATTCTGGTCTTGGTAGAAGACTACACATCATACATACAAAACATTCGAGTCTTGGTAGAAGACTGCACTTCATGCTTACAAAACATTCGGGTTTTGGTAGAAGACTACAATTCATACTTACAAAACATTCTGGTCTTGGTAGAAGACTACACATATTACATACAAAACATTCGAGTCTTGGTAGAAGACTGCACTTCATATATACAAAACATTTGAGTCTTGGTAGAAGACTACACTTCATTCATACAAAACATTCGAGTCTTGGTAGAAGACTACACTTCATTCATACAAAACATTCGAGTCTTGGTAGAAGACTACACTTCATACTTATAGAAAATAAGGGTTTTTCTAGGGATTTCATACTTACCTCAACAATTTCACTTAAAGGTTTTTTATGGCATTCATAGCAGGTTTTCACAAACAAAGCAATGACACTTATATACTTATGAACTCACCAGCTTTAAAGCTGATACTCGCTTTCAAAATAACTTGTATTCTCAGGTCGCCAATAGACAGGTATGGAGGCCAGGTTTTGAGAAGACGGAGCAGTCAAGTCTCGTCTTTTATTTTGATTGTATATTTTTGGTGTCTTATTACATATAAAGAACACACATGTATAAAACTTTACTTATAATGCAATGGATGATGTTGTTGCTTGTTTATTATATTACACTGTTGTGATACTGTACATGACGTCCTCCACCCCTGAACGTTTCCGCCGTTCGTGGTTTTGGGGTGTGACAATTATCTTAGTGATTATGAAACCATATCACATTGATTCTCAAAGGGCATCTTAGTGCATTTGTACGGCTAAGAAGAGGAATCGTGAAGTGTTGAAATGGTTAAATATAGAAGATGAGTCATACTTCGTTCCAAGAACAAGTCTTACAGTCATACTCCAAGATTGTAAATTGAGTGACATAATCTTAAGAAAGGTTTATAACACTTGTCAAATGTAGAGTAAAATGTTTCTTACTCTTGTACATTTGAAATTGATAAGTTGTGATGTCTTGGTAAGGACAAAGACTAACTAAGACCAATTGTGTGAAGTGTTAGTCTTGATTAGAATCCGCACTAACTCGTGAATATTTGTTTTGTCAAGTAATGTTCCTTGACAAAGTGAATCTTATATATCAAGAGGTCAGTGGGAGTCTTAAAGATCTTGAAAGTTTTAGGAACTAATCAAGAGTAAACCTATTGTAAAACACTAGCATACGACTTGAGGTTTGTAACCGATCGTGTTGACATATTCTTATTTTTGTGCCCATTCCAGTTGAGTTGACTATGCATGTGAGTTCTATGAGTTCTCAATTGTTTGCATAACAACTTGGAAGCAATGGTAGGCCCTTGTGCTGCCAGGTGGCAAGAAATTAAGATTGAACAAGTTCAGTCCATATGAGTTTGGATTTGTCACTAACCTTGTCTTGTGATTGTGGTTATGAAAAATTCACATGGATAGGAACACATATACCATAAAATCTAAGTGTCGTAAGGTTTCTCTCCAATTTATGAGAATGATTGTGAGGAAACGCTTTCACTAAGTAGATTTTAAGGAGATAGCGATTGTGATATTTGCATTCTCAAATTCGATTATGATTATGGCATCCCTCTTCATAGTTTGAATTGTGAAAAATGGCATAAGGGTCTAAATATTTGGAACTTATTGTTGTAAGACACACATGGAAGCTATCTAATGAAAGGTGTATGATTTTGAGAAGCCTAGATAAAGTCTTATCGAAGCATCTCGTATTAGAAAATCTGAAATTTGAAAATGAAAGACAATAAGTATTGATTTTTAGAAGTCCAGCTGATTTCTGAGTACATGTCAAAGCTAGTGGGAGCATACGTGTTATGCTAATAAAGATAATAATTATTATGCTAGTGAGAGCATAATTATTATGGAAAGTGTTGCAAGGTAGCAATGTTAATTATAGAAAAACAAAAGGTTTCAAATCGCAATGTTGCAGGGTTTGAAAAGTTGTTTTGCTATAATTAAGGGAGAGGAAATTATACTTCATTTCAAAATCTAAAAGCTTAGATTGAGTTTTTAATCAAATTTAGTCAAATATATATGAATGTTATGTTGGAATGGTTCAACATAAGGAAATTCTATATATGGAAATGATAATTGCGTTCTCAAAATTCGATTATGACTACGACATCCCTCTTCATAGTTCGAATTGTGAGAACATGGCAAATAAAAATATTATAGCAAAACACTGATCAAGTATCATGTCTTTTTGTTAGACATTATGAATCGTGTCCCAAATGATTTAGGTATAGGATTGATTGCATATGCTATAATATGCTCGTGTTCTAAATTTTCCAAATGCCTAGGGCATTAAGAGGGAAAAAATACTAGAACCAGATATGACTAAAGTGGTTAAACAACTCTTAAGGACAATCTAAGGTTCGCCAAGGATTGGTCGCTTAAGGACAGTTGGAAGTATAGTAATGGATGGACCATATTGACATTATTATGAATAGACAAGTGTCTATTAATTATGAGTTGTCGTATGGCAATTATGGAATGTTTCCATATTGGGGGTTGAAGAATAGATGAGAAAGTTAGAAAATTTTATGCAAGAAGGATCTTCAGAGGAATGTACTTTGAATTTGAGACTTCATTTCCATGGAATTGTCTTGTAACAATCTCCAAAGGAATATTTTGTAATATTGTTGGTCAAGTCTCTATGACTTTTGGTACCTAGACATTACAAAAAAATCATTGTATGATAGTTTAGAATCTAACACTTTCTAGCAGTGAAAAGAGTTTGGAATTCTTACACTTGAAATAAGGATTTGGAATTGTGAAATGAGCATCATTGAAATGTTGTCAATTGATCTATTTCACAAAGTCAGGACCATAGACAAACATAGTGTGCATGCTTGGAGCATGGGACAACTACTGTTGTAATTCAAGTATTAAATTAATTATTCGAAACATTATACAATAAATAATGAGTAATCAATATGGGACTCAAAAGTTTTGGGGCCATATAGGATTAGTATTATTCTTATGTTTCACTTTGCATGTTTTGACTTCCCGAATAACTAGGTTATTCAAACCATCCACAATCACTCATACTTTGGAAGTAGGTATTGAGGCAAGACTGTCATGAATGGGTCTGTAGAGGTGTTTTAGTCATAGCACAAGTTTGCTACAGTGTTCATGAGTACTCCTGGAATAAGATTTGAGTATTGGATTCAACCCATGCTCATCTGAATCACTTCATGGATTTTATCACGAGTGATCGTGAGACGATAATATCTTATATTCTTGAAACGAAGACATATGAGTTATAGTTGCAAGGCAGTTTCACATTGACATATGTGAACGCACCGGTAACTTGGGTGTTATAAAACATATTGTTGCGTGTAATTTGATGAGTAAGTACAAGCAAGCATTTAGGTCGATGTTTATATGTTCCTTTTACCCCATGTGGATAGAAGCAATATCTGTGGGCCCTCGAGGATTTAGTGATCACAAACATAAGTGCTTGGCCAAGCCTAGACTGATTTGATTTGTTTAATTAGTCGTTCGTCATAAATTGGAAATCGGGAAACAACAGATGGATAGAGATAATGATTATAATCCATGTCTCAGTCCATATGATATCTAGAATGGAGGAATATATGATCCCTTATCTAATAGACGCGTCATTGACTAGGTCAGAGTTTGATAATGGCTTTTAAGAGCTACGATTGCTAGTCGGGTTGTGGGGTTGTACTTGAAATAATAGTTATTAGAATTATCCAAGTGGGAGACTGTTGGATTAGGTGTCTAAGCCTATAACTATAATTGGTATGTACTTGACCCGAGAGTAGCATGGTCCATTTGGGTTACATGGCACCGGAACAATTTGTAAGGATGGACTTTTGAGAAGAGGATATTCATGATTTATTAATATATTATAAGTTCTAATATATTAATACGAAATCATATTATTTAATTAATATTGATCAAGAATTAATCTGTAATTAATTTTTTGATCAAAAGAGACTAATTAAATATAAGGGGTTCATTTGGTAAAATCATTCATTCTTATGGTGTGTGCCAATGATCCATGATTCCTTAGGTTGGGCTAAACCCATGTGACAACCCATGGAGGTTTTAACCCATTGAGCCTAAGGAATATGGAAGGTCATGCATATTAGGTTTTACATGGTGTAACCCTAGTTTTGCCACACTATATAAGAAACCCATTAGCTCCTAAATTTGGCACTCAAGTGTTCTTGGAATAGCTATAGCCGATTTTAGACCCTAGTATTCTCTCTCAAGTCCTCCATTGTTGGTGGTGTTATGCGATTCCCTTTGAGGTGCAGCACTTGGGGCACTAAGTTCTTAAAGGCCAAACTCAAGAAGTTCTAGAAGATACAATAAAGAGGTAACATTATAACTCACTTCTATGTTGTTTATGTTATTTCCATGCTAGTTGTAGGCTTAATGCTTTGGAAACAATATTGCATGTATAATTAGAGAAAACATAGATCCAAAGGATTTAGGGTTGTATGTGCACCATAGGATGTGGTAGTATACTAAGACCCATCAACACATGATCGGAGGGTCCTTATCGAGATATAGCCATGAGAGGCTAATTATGTGTGTGTGTTATTTTGGGGAACTCACTAAGCTTCGTGCTTACAATGTTGTGTGAAATGTGTTTCAAGTACCTCTCGGGATCGTGGGAAGGTGTCAGCACGATTGTACACACCAGCTAGAGATTTATGTTTTGAGGATTCTAGGATATTGTCAAACATTTTGTTGTCTTGTGTTTTGAACAACTTATGAATTTAGGTTTGAGAAATGTGAAACTGTATTTTGTGTGGTTTTAAAATGATATATTTATTTGAAAATTTAGAGCGTTAAAAGTTGGTATCAGATCCTTGGTTTGAGGGATTTAGATGTTCCCTCGGGTATGTCTGGACTCATATTGAAGATTTGAGGAATTTTCTAAAGAGAAATGATTTTCAAAACAAGTAAAAGGTTTTAAGAGGAAACGAGATGAAGCAGTGTGTACAATAAGCCAGAGCCCGAATGGTGATTTTCCCAAGATACCCTTCTTTGTTTATAATATGAGATGAGATGCTTATGAGATATTAGAGTTGCATACTAGATGATAGGCTAGGTATTTCAGGAATTTAGAGCTAGAGTTTCCTTATTCGTGATGCCTTAGCCTAGGGGGATTGCTATCGATTGATATTATCTGCTATTTGCTATGTCTGTGTTGAGTAGGGGTATATAGCAGGAACCTTTTGAGAGAGTTCTGAGTCAAAGAGTAATCTATGAGAGATACCTAGATGTGTATTGAGGAAGCTACTGAGAGAGTAGTTTGATATCCGTGAGGGATAGAGTACTTGTGAATTAGGATCCTAGGAGGAGGACTTGGGGCGACTATGGGTTGGTGTAGAAGGTGGTATTGAGCCCATACTACTGAAAGCACTAAATTTGTATGCGACCCAAGTAAGAACCTTAGGATGCTAAGGAACATGTAGGGGTGGGTAATTAAGTTTGTGCTTAAGCCAGTCTCTGATGATGTCGTGTTTGTGTTTCAGAGAGACTATAGTGATTACCCGCAACAACCCCACGGGTAGTGGTACTAGTGATGAGGAGGTCCACAAGATCATTGAGGAGGAGGTGGCCACAACTATTAGAAACGCCATTCCAGAGATGTTCGGGTCTATTAATACCATGTTGATTGAGACTTTTGACAAGCGTTATGCTGCTATCACAAAGGCTGCTACTGCAGCAGCCATCCCAGCCCTGACAGCTGCGAGGCCACAGAGGGTTGACTCGTTGTTGTTTTGAGAATTCAGCAACACAAAGCTACCAGAGTTTGACGGGACTTCGGACCCGATTTCTTCCATGAGATGGATCTCCAACATTGAGGGGTGTTTCTATACGTGTTCATGCCCGGAGCACTTGAGAGTTCAATTCGCACTGAACCAGCTTCGCTTGGGAGTGAAGGACTGGTGGAAGTTCGTGACGACTTATTTTACTCTTGCAGATCATGTTGCAGTGACTTGGGAGAGGTTTACCCAGTTATTCAAAGATAAGTATGTTCCACACGTGGAGAGGGAACGATTGGCACAAGAGTTTCTGTCTCTCAAGCAGAAGATAGAAACAATGATAGAGATTACGATAATGTTTCATGAGAGGGCATTGTTCTGCCCTGAGCATATGTCTACTGAGTAGGAACGTATGAGCCGGTACTTGAGCATTTTGAGGAGAGATATTCAGGAGTTCGTGGCGAACTCATCGTATCGGACATTGGCTGAGTTACAGACCAATGACAGGAAGAGAGAGACTGAGTTGGAGATTCAGACAAGGGAAGAAGGAGAGCCTCAGGGGAGGGACAGGAGACCAGTTCAGCCACAGCCGGCGACGAAGCGGGCTAAGCCCACTGATACGAGAGCAGGAGGCCAGAAAGGCTGCACTTATGGCAAGTGCGGCAAGAGCCATGAGGGATCTTGCCGAGCAGAGATTTGATATAAATATGGCAAGGAGGGGCATATGGCGAAGGACTGTCCCAAGGGATTTTCGGTTTGCTGTCGTTGCAACCAGACTAGCCACCGGAAGGCTGAGTGTCCCCAGCTCACTTAGGGACCATCCCATGCTTCTGCTCTTGTTGTTTTGTGCGTTACTGATGGCTGGCCGGGGAAGGCCGAGGCTTCGATAGCTCGTGGGAGGGCATTCCAGCTGACTGCGGATGAGGTCCGCACAGCACCTGACGTTGTTGCTGGTACGTATCTCCTTATTCATGTTATTCTGAGATTTGTTAATGCTTATATTGTGTTAAATATAGGTACTTTTCTTGTGAGTTCTGTTCCTGCCTTGGTGTTATTTGACTCGGGTGCGAGTCGATCTTTTGTGTCTTTATCCTTTAGTCGTCACATTAGTGTTAGACGCGAGGCGTTGAGTCGACCACTAAGGGTTTCTACAGCCGATGAGATTCCATGTGGACGTTTCAGTATCTCGTAAAGTGTGCCTGTAAAATCGTGACAGTTGGATGATGTTAGGCGATGTGTAACTGACGTACGTGATGTCAGGGTTTTTGAAAAGAATGAGCCTTTTTGAAATCTTATCTTCATAGAACCACCTTTTTGTTTATGGTCATTCGGAATGAATCACCAATCATGATAACCTATGTTCGGATCAGAATGTAACCATTTAGAATTGTGAGACCTGACTGTTGAAAAATCATAAAGATTTTCATGCAAGAGTGTGCCAAAGATAAAGAAATAAATCAAAATATATATGTAGAAATATGTGATGTCAAAGTAGACATAAAAGCATATGGATGCCGAGCAACAAACTCTTCCTTCTGAATCAAGAGAGTTTTTGGAAGAATCAAGGTAATTACACTTTTGACCCTTATTGTGAGTCTTTTTTGCAAAAATGGTCCCATGTGGCTTTATAATAAAAATGTGTAGGTGAATGCCAAACCCTAATTTTAAGGGTTTGGGCCGTACTTAAACATTCTTAACGCTTAAGACCTTCTTCCCTCACCAATCTCCATCCCTATTTTCATACCTACAAAACCCTAATCCATTTTGTGAGCATCCTTGAACCATTAGTTTGTGTTTTGGTGTTCTTAGAGGAAGGAAAAGGAAATGATAACATCTTGGAAGCTTGAAGAAACCTTGTATTTGGAAGTTTTGAACCCTTGTTTATCTCCAAAAGCTGACCGGTAGAGTTGATATTCAGAGCAATGTCCTATTCAACTATATATTTAGACTGAGAGGTGAGTTTTCCTCACTGTACTTGTGGGTCGAAGGCACCAATGTCGGCCCACTAAGTTATGTATCCTAGTTTAGAGAATGTTGCTATTTTGTATTAGTCTATTAGAACTGAGTCCTGGTATATAGGATGTTGTTATGCGATAGTGATATGTAAATTTGCATGTTAGTATGTTTACTGGTAATATGATTATCTATTTATTGGATATATGTTATCTATTATGTATATGTCGACATAATATGGTTGGGTTGAGGTGATGCTGCTTCATGTAGAAGCCAATAAACATGGGAACAAGCCAGACATAAGTTGTGGGCTCGAGAGGCAAGCTAAACATATGATGTGGGTTCGGGACTAAGCTAGACATGATTTGTGGGCCTGAAGGTAAGCCAGACTCATGTTGTGGACTCGGGGGTAATCCAGTTTGTTGGTTGTGGACCCAATATGTGACAACCCGATATTTCGAGACAATGTAATGTAACACCAGTTAAATTTAGGTCAAAATATAACTTTCCTAAAATCTTATTTGGGTTAATTAAAGTGGTAGGAATCGTAACAAGGTTTTCGTACATATAAAGAACACAAAAATCCGAGTTATAACGAAGAAGTTATAACCATTCTAAGTTATAAAGAACACAAAAACGCGAAGTTTCAATACAATATATTTTAGCCTGAAGTATCTAAATGAAAGTTGTAGATAACATTAAACCATAAACATATGTAAAAAGAGCGTCCAAATCTGACTTCATATGAGGAAGTTATGATTTTTCCAAGATCCGGATATAGCAGTAGACAGTTAAAAACTCAAAATAGAGATCGAGAGACCTTTGGCCGAAACAACCTAAATGAGAACCGAAGGTCTCAACCAAAGTAGAGCAACGGTAAAAAGTCTGGCAAAAACGGACGCCGGATGAAGAAGTTATGGATTTTTAACGAGCTTTTCCAGTCCCGGCTTGTTAAAAATAAATAATTAAAAATAAAATGAAAATTAGCTGACGAAGTCTAAACAAGAGTTGTAGAGTATATTCTCACCTACGCGTGCACATAAAGAACGTCGAATACGGAGCTCGTACGTGAAAGTTACAGATTTTACACGTTTAAGGCTCAAAATCCGAGGCTGTCAGGCTTGTCACGACATGGCACAGTTTGCCACGACCCGGCAAGTGACTGAGGTCGTCCCATCAATGGAAGAGGATAAGATCTTGCTCACTACGATGTGACACACCAAAAATGCTCCTATAAATAGAAACTTAAGGGTGTCAGGTTTGGTGCTCATCTCTTTCCATCTAAGTGATGTTAATCGGCGTAATTACCTCGAAAAGCCATCCCGAAGCCCTGGTTTTCACACTCATGTTCCGAAGGAAGGTTCTACACTCCCGAGATTTCTGAGATTCCCGAGATTCCCGAGAAAATCAACTCTTCCAAGTCGAAGTTCTTCTCGATTATCATCTCGCTTACTCCCGTCAATCAAGTGAGTTCATACCCCCTTAATTAACCTTTTAAATGTTTTTAAATGTTTATAAATGCTTTATGGGGGGGATACAAGTTGAATCATGTTTAGTTATTAACATGTGATTAATAACTAGCATGCAAATGGATTTACTATATGTTAACTGTTTTACCAAATAGATTTCTTCAAATGACTTTCTTAAACGATTTTACATGTTTAAAACTCTTTATCAAACTGTCTTACACACTATAAGTTTCCTTTCAAACATTGTTACAAAGGTGTTTTCAAACAAAGGTTTTCCGTATACTTAAACTGTCTTATCAAACAAAATACTTTCAATCGTTTTATAAACTGACATCAGGTCATCGTTTCTTAGTATTAAAATTTTCAAAGGTTTTACAAAACTTTCTTTACGCTTTTATATTGTCAAATGCATGCCTACATATGTATAGTTATATAAATAATGTTTAAAGGACTTGGCACGGTTAGCTCGCTTTATTCCTTTTCCTCGTTGGGATGTGGCCTTAGGGCATCGGTTGTTCGTCCGAATGTCGTCTAAATATTATTTATATATCATGTATAGATACGCTTACAGAGATATGTTTACATTACTAGTAACTATAATAGGTATAGTTAGGAGATACTACTTACAATCCCAAGTACATGGAATCACACAAGAGTCAGTTCATTCATGAGTCTATATTAATACATTACATGATACATGAATATGTTTACATATATACGCTTACATGAATATGTTTACATAGATACGCTTACATGAATACGTTTACATAGATACACTTACAGAGATATGTTTACATTGATACATTTACAGAGATACGCTTACATGAACACGTCTACATTAATACGGCTAATAGATACTATTACATAGGATCTGTTACAAAAGTTTCGGGACTTACCATTCCACACCCAATGCTGTTAGCTATAGTAGGGAAAAGGAGCGTCGACGGGTGTCCACGGTTGTATTGTTCGGCGAGTTTCCACGCCGTGAATATCCTAATGCAAAAGGATACATATTTAGTTATTATATTATTCTCCTTCTTTTATTTTGTGAGACATTCACATGAACGACGAGTTAGGATATATTTGATATAGATAAACTATTTTTCCTTATTACCTTTATATTGTGACTCATACACATAATCGACAAGGTAGACTATAACTTTTATAATAATAGTTGAACAGTGTCACACCCCCAAACCAAGGATGGCGGAAACGTCCGGGGGTGGAGGACTTCATGTACAGTATCACAACAACGTGTATAATAGTGCTTAAAGTAAATACAACCATTATAAATATAATTGAAAAAGTTACATCAAAGTATATGTTTACATGTTTCAAAATCAATTACATTATGATGACAAAAGTAAATTGTTGACGGTTTAACGTCCCAACCTCAAGGCGCTGAAGTTTTTCCTGTTTCACTGATTTCCTGAGAATACAAGTAGTTTTGAAAAAGTGTCAACAATTAAGTTGGTGAGTTCATAAGAGTCTTGTTTGAAGTAGAAACCGTTTTCCTTGTAAAATCGATAGAGTTTGATTTCCAGAAAATCCAATATTTTCTTAGTTAGGTGTGAATAGAATATTCCTATATGATGCATTAACGAAGCCTAGAATGACCCGTAGATTTCCCTATAATCGTCCGGCGTATATAAGTTATATAAGGTTTAAGTTAGATAAAACGTTGAATATAGTGGGTCTGCCCTAGGTCCACAACCAAACAAGGAACAAGAGATGAGGCGGGCACCACCAATTCTAAGCCAATCAAGAATAAATTCTTATATGACTCAAGCATAAACGCTCAGCAATTATAGTTGAAGTCTAACAATTCTAGATGAAATATAGTTTTAATGTCATAACAACTAATTTATGTGAACCTGATACTTTGGAATGTACCCCATTCGTATAAAAACCCGGTACTTTGTATTTGTACCCCTTTTTGTATAAAAACCCGGTACTTTGTATCTGTACCCCTTTTGTATAAAAACCCGGTACTTTGTATCTGTACCCCTTTTTGTACAAAAACCCGGTACTTTGTATTTGTACCCCTTTTTGTATAAAAACCCAGTACTTTGTATCTGTACCCCTTTTTGTATAAAAAAAACTCGGTACTTTGTATATGTACCCCTTTTTATATAAAAAACCCGGTACTTTGTATCTGTACCCCTTTTGTATAAAAACCCGGTACTTTGTATATGTACCCCTTTTGTATAAAAAACCCGGTACTTTGTATCTGTACCCCTTTTTGTGTGAAAAACCTTTAGTATGTTTATTTGTGGTGTACAAGAACCCTTTCCATGTAAGTCAAATGTATTGTACAATATAGCTATGTTTAACTTGCTTTGTTTTGTACTAATGATTATGATGGGGGATTCTCATAAATTCAGTAAGTAATTCCTATTATATAAATATATCATTACAAGAAATACATGTAATATATGAAGTTATCAAAGATTTAACACTTTGCTCAACATGTTACAAAGTGTTTAATAAGTTAGAAGCTGTTAACTAACTCTTAACCTTTCTGCACTGTTTTAGAAAAATCATAGAAAAATCATACAAAGTCGAAAACTAGATCCGTAAATTCTGAGAGTTCCTAAAAGGAGTCTAGTTTACTCATAATTTTTATCATGATTTTTGGAAGCTTTTAACTTATACTAAAATACTCATATTCACAGACTGGCCCGGATTTGTGTTTGAAAAGACAGGCTGTTTTGTAAAAATCACCATAAATTGTAGAAAAATCGTGTGGAGATGTGCAAGTAATCATTTTAAATCTAAGAAGTGGAACTACTTGCACCTAAAACAGTTTTGAAAACTAAAATGTTTAAGTTGTCCAAAACAGTCCGTGAATGGAGTTGAACTTTTCTGATGAAGGCTGTTAGAAAAGTTTAGTTATGTTCTTGTTGTTTTACTTGTATTACCCCCCTAAAACTTGAGAAAACATGAAACTGTAGGGGTATGAACTCACCTTGAGTGGTTTCGGTAGGTAAGTGTTGAAGAAGAGAAGTGTTCAACCCTAGAACACTTGAAGAATCACCTGAAGATTCGAAGATCTAACAAGAATGTGATGATGTTTGTGTAAGCAATCTATGAGTTTTTAGTGGGAGGATGTGTAATAATCATAAGAAAGATGATGATACTTACTAATTGTAGGAGAAAATTCTTGGAGTATGCCTTGAAATTCTCGAATTGGAGAGAGAAAGATGAGAGAGTTTGGAGTGTGGTTCTTGGTGAAAAATGAGAAAATGAATGGAGTGTGAGGAGAGAGGGTGGATGTTCCAGCCCTAAGAATGTGGGAATACTTGAAAATAATGAGAAATGACCTATGAAGTGACTAGGGATGGGCTGGTGGTGAATAGTGACATGGAGTGGATATGGGAGTGGTTGCTTGTGTCATAGAAATAAGTAAAGTCAACACTCCACCTTTGTACTTCACCCACTCTTTTGGATAAGGTTTTATCTTTAAAACATGATTAGTTAATAATTTAGGGTCCTTATATGTTAAAATAAAGTTTTGGATGAAAATCCCGTGTTAAAACAATTAAAAACGGGCTTAAAACGCAAATTTAGTCGAAAACCGGGAGAAAAAGCATTCCCAGCGAGGCCTCTCGGTCCTAGGCCGTGGTTTGGTCCTTGCTGGCGCTGAGCCGGAAGCGAGATGCGAACCAGAAGAAGAAGGCGAAGGCGAGGGGCTTAGTCCGAGGGCTCGGTCCGAAGGGTCAGAAGCGAAGGCTCAGAAGGTCATCAGAAGCGAAAGTGGTCAGACCCGAAATGTGTCGAACGTTCGGGTTCGGGTGAGGCATGCGAGGTTCGGGCCCGAGAGGACCTTTCGGGTTCGGTTCAGCAGCCTTCGGCTCAGAAGGGTTCGGTTCCTAAGAGGGCTCTCGGGTCCTAAGAGGGCTCTCGGGTCCTAAGAGGGGTTTCGGGTCCTAAGAGGGGTTTCGGCTCCTTAAGTCCGTTTTTCGCGTAGACTTCCGTTTTTGGGCTGTTTTCGCCAAATTCAAGGGTCGGGATGCCCCGAATGATTATAGACAGTTGGAACTTGGAAGAGATTTTGAGAGAGATTCCACATATTCAGAGAGATTTCGGAGAGATTTGACATACTTGGAGAGATTTCACATACAAATAGATATTTGGGAGAGATTTCACATTCTTAGAGACATTTGGGAGAGATTTGACATTCTTGGAGAGATTTCTCATTCAGAGAGAGATTTGGGAGAGATTTCACATACTTAGAGAGATTTGGGAGAGATTTTACATTCTTGGAGAGATTTCACATACAAAGAGATATTTGGGAGTGATTTCACATTCTTAGAGAGATTTGGGAGAGATTTGACATTCTTCGAGAGATTTCTCATTCAGAGAGAGATTTGGGAGAGATTTCACATACTTAGAGAGATTTGGGAGAGATTTTACATTCTTGGAGAGATTTCACATACAAAGAGATATTTGGGAGAGATTTCACATTCTTAGAGAGATTTGGGAGAGATTTGACATTCTTGGAGAGATTTCTCATTTAGAGAGAGATTTGGGAGAGATTTCACATACTTAGAGAGATTTGGGAGAGATTTTACATTCTTGGAGAGATTTCACATACAAAGAGATATTTAGGAGAGATTTCACATTCTTAGAGAGATTTGGGAGAGATTTAACATACTTAGAGAGATTTGAGAGGGATTTAACAATAGAGAGAGATAGAGTGAAAACGATTGAAAGAGGTTTCATTTGTGACCTTTTTGAGTGTCTGGCTTCGCAATGCAGGGTCCGTAAACCCCGTTAAGCCTTGTTTAAGGATCTTACACACTCTCGATGAGTATGCAACATTGTTTTATCGGTTTGGCTCGTCACTTACCATAGATTTGGGTTAAGGAGATCTAGATGGACGTACTTTTTGATTTATGATCTCTCCTTAGAATAGCGAGTTGTTTAGTAATTACACAACGTAAACCCTAGTACACAAGGGTTAGTTGAGTTGACCGGTTTGACTTGTTGACTTCAGTTGACTTTGACTTGACCGAAAATTGACGGTTGTCACATTATCCCCCCGTTAGAGGGAATTTCGTCCCAAAATTTGAACTTTGAATGGGGATCCAAGAATTTGGAGGAAAGATGGGGGAGCTTTTCGCAGTACAAGAAATTGATTATGGTGAGAATTGACCCGCCCGATGTCACATGACGGTCTTGGAGTTTCTTATTGTTTATGCTCTCAGTCTAATCCTTGGCATTACTACTATGCATGCTTTAATCGATGCTAGATTTAACATATAAAGAAATTTAGAATTTAAATGTCGATGTTAGAAACACATACTGATATTTGCGGGTAGTTCCGGGGTAGTTTCTCCTTCGGTGATCGCAAGCACCCTTCCACCACCACTGGCATCTCTTGTTCTTGGGAAATCCCTTTTAAAGTGTCCTATTTCCCCACACTTGTAACATGTTGGGCTTACTCCAAAGCCAGGGACTTGGTTGATGGGTCGTGCTGGTTCCTTACAGAAACGGACAGTGTGCCCCTCTCTGTCGCAGTTTTTGCAATGCATCTTCCCGCAAGCCCCAGTGTGACGGAAGTTACACTTGTTGCATTTTGGAAGGTTTCCAGCGTATTGTTTCATGGGAGTTGGCGTGGGAAGGGCCGTGGCAGCATGAACAGCAAAAATTTGTTGCTTCATTGCGGGGTCCTGGGCTGGTTGGTCCTTCTTGTGGTCCCAAAACTTTCTTTTGTTGTTTCCTCCGCTTGCTTGGTTAAGGGTGGTTGTCGTGGCGTCACGGCTGGCACGATGGTCGATGAGTTGTTGTGCCAAATCCTTGGCGCTGTCGAAAGTAGTTGGTCTTGAGGCCAACACACTGTCTTGAATTTCGGGGGACAATCCCCAGAGGTATCGCTCCAACTTTTTGTCTTCCGGGGTGACCATAGCGGGACAAATGAGTGCTAGATCACATAATCGGTTGGTGTAAGTTGTAAGGTCGGAGCCTGTCATTCTGAGATTCCACAGTTCTTGCTCCAACTTTTGCACTTCGCCTCTTGAGCAATATTCTTTCAGCATCATCTTCTTTAAGTCCTCCCAACTTAACGAGTAAGCCACTGTAAGCGTAAGCGACTTAACTTTTCCGTTCCACCAAGTGAGAGCTCTTCCGATGAAGGTGAACGCCACATACTTAACTTTGTTCGCTTCGGGGCAAGCACATATTTCGAAGATTGCTTCGGTTCTCTTGAACCATTGAATTAGTGCGATGACGCCCCCACTTCCATCGAAAGAATCGGGTCTGCCATTTGTGAAGTCTTTGTAAGTGCATTCCTTTGTGCGTCCCGTACTATCACCGTGGTTAGAGTTTGTTGCTCCAGATCCAGCACCACCAGCACCACTTGTACCAATTTGTGACATTGCAGCAACCACGACTGCCATTACTGCAGCTTGGAACATTGCGGGATCAAATTGAGGAGGTGACGTTGGAGGTGGTGGTGCTGTGCTGCCAGAAGGTCTAGGTCTTTTCCTTGGTGGCATCGTTCTGTCATGAGTTTGCAAAAAATGATCAGATGGTAAGTTCCTACTAGCAAAGACAAGTCAGTTGTTATAGAATTTGATTTTTCTGCATTATTCTCCGATTTAAGAATGCCTTATATGTAATTCATAAAAGAAGTCCATATGAATGAACTTCATGAGTTTAGTAGGTTTTGTATCCCAATGAAGCCTTATACTTGACCCAGGCTAGGTCCTTATTATGACCAATTGAAGTATGTTCTCGAAGGTTTGAGCTACATCCCTATGATGCAGTCTTATATCAGAGTAGGAGTAAGTTCGGAGAATGATCTTATGACGTTTGTCACTTCAAAATCGGGTTCTGTTGGTTGGTGAATAACATGATCCAACCTTGGAAAGAAATTTGGGAACGATCCCGGAGCTAAATTACTCTAGTCCAACAACTTGACTAAGGTGGGTTTCAGATAGACTCATAAGGAAGTACTCGAACAAAGAGTGTCACAGAATTTATCTGACTGACAACGTCATTGATGTGTAAGATGTAACAGGCTTGGGAAAAATTGACTTTGTAGAGGGTCGTACATCACATCCGGAGCAGGAGAGGTTTGGCCACCTAAAGGCCTAACCAAAGTACTTACAGTACAAGATGGTTTCATAGAGAATGCCACATAGGACATAGATAGGAAAAGCGATTTCTTTTTAACAGAGTAGGAAAGTAAGGCATCCACTACTGGCGGCGGTCATCCCTTTGGTGAACCCTCAGTTCAGCTAGCTGTCGCTCCATATCAAGCATGTGCCTTTCGTACACCCTCTGGCGTACTCGGAGTTCTATGACTTTGGTTCGTGTTTCAGCCAGTGCTTGCAGCAAGGTTTCATGGTCTCTCTCAGACTTTTCACGAGTGTGCTTAAGGCGATCGGTGCAGATTGTATGTATTCTTGCCTTTGCATCAACTTCTGCGTTACTATTGAGAGTTATTCTGCCCTGAATCTCGTTTCGGGCCACTCTACGGACCAGAATTGGAAAAATTCTATCTGCTGAGCTTCCTTCATTCATGTTGTAGAAGCTTCGGTATTCATTAATCGGCATAGGTTGGTCGTGCTCTTCGCTCCAGGTTTCCAAGCACTCTACCCAAGGAGGCGTTGGGTCTTGAAATGTCGGTCGAGGGTTGGGATTTGGAACACGGGTCATCGGGGATAGGTTCTCCATTTCAGGTTCGGAGTTAGAACCATCAGCAAGGCCTTCAGCTTGGTGACCATCCACAGGGATTGGGTAATCATTCTCTGGCTCCTCTCCGAGCCATTCCGTATTATTGTGGTTAGGGTAGTACGGGTCGTCGTGGTGAAGGAAATCCAGCCATGATATCCACGCGAGAAATGGGGATATAAGAAATAACTAAGTAGACGTACAAATTAGATAATTATAAGATGATCTTTATCAGGTACTTCAATACATTGTTTAGTGCATACTAGTCATATGTATTCGGCACAGGATAGACCTTCGAATAAGCGACCCTAACTCTAAATCCCCAATCCAACGAGAATAGGAAGTAGAGCAAAGATCCACGGATTCTAAGTCTATGACGTCCCGGATACATAAAATTTTAATGTATCCACTAAGCAACTATTGACCTATTGATAAAAATCTATATAGTTCTCAGATAAGTAATTATAATAACGCAAAATACCCCTATGGTATTTCATTGTGGTAGTGTTGGTAAGTTTTTAGACTTGTTGCCATATCACAACCATTCTTGGGCATGTGCTAATCACTCCTCGGACCAGCATAGTTGATCAGGCTATGCCACTCCCAAGTCTGACCATACATCCCCGAGCTTACATGTGATATCCAACAGTCATTACTTTTGTTTTGTTCTTGAATGATGCTGACCTTAGTATGTATGCATGCATGTATACTTTTAATAAGAAACAATTTATTTCTAAAAGTATAGTTGTTTTGAAAACTTTAAATCAGAGACTCTAGTCCCAAAGCATTTATAGTTTGTATATCTTACGTGGTTCGATATACTGAGTTCACTATAAACAATGCTCTGATACCAATCTGTCACACCCCCAAACGAAGGATGGCGGAAACGTCCGGGGGTGGAGGACTTCATGTACAGTATCACAACAACGTGTATAATAGTGCTCAAAGTAAATACAACCATCATAAATATAATTGAAAATTTTACATCAAAGTATATGTTTACATGTTTCAAAATCAATTACATTATGATGAAAAAAGTAAATTGTTGACGGTTTAACGTCCCATCCTCAAGGCGCTGAAGTTTTTCCTGTTTCACTGATTTCCTGAGAATACAAGTAGTTTTGAAAAAGTGTCAACAATTAAGTTGGTGAGTTCATAAGAGTCTTGTTTGAAGTAGAAACCGTTTTCCTTGTAAAATCGATAGAGTTTGATTTCCAGAAAATCCAATATTTTCTTAGTTAGGTGTGAATAGAATATTCCTATATGATGCATTAATGAAGCCTAGAATGACCCGTAGATTTCCCCTATAATCGTTCAACGTATATAAGTTATATAAGGTTTAAGTTAGATAAAACGTTGAATATAGTGGGTCTGCCCTAGGTCCACAACCAAACAAGGAACAGGAGATGAGGCGGACACCACCAATTCTAAGCCAATCAAGACTAAATTCTTATATGACTCAGGCATAAACGCTCAACAATTATAGTTGAAGTCTAACAATTCTAAATGAAATATAGTTTTAATGTCATAATAACTAATTTATGTGAACCTGGTACTTTGGAATGTACCCCATTCTTATAAAAACCCGGTACTTTGTATCTGTACCCCTTTTTGTATAAAAACCCGGTACTTTGTATCTGTACCCCTTTTTGTACAAAAACCCGGTACTTTGTTTTTGTACCCCTTTTGTATAAAAACCCGGTACTTTGTATTTGTACCCTTTTTGTATAAAAAAACCCGGTACTTTGTATCTGTACCCCTTTTTGTATAAAAAACCCGGTACTTTGTATCTGTACCCCTTTTGTATAAATACCCGGTACTTTGTATATGTACCCCTTTTGTATAAAAAAACCCGGTACTTTGTATCTGTACCCCTTTTTGTGTGAAAAACCTTTTGTAATGTAAATGATCATAAACTATACCTATTATAGTTTATCAAAATGTTTGAAATGTATATGCAACCTAACTATACTCATTATAGTTTAGTATGTTTATTTGTGGCGTACAAGAACCCTTTCCATGTAAGTCAAATGTATTGTACAATATAGCTATGTTTAACTTGCTTTGTTTTGTACTAATGATTATGGTTGGGTAGCGTAGCATTTTGTTGTGTATTGCGTCCATTGGGCTCGCTTATTAGTCCAAGTTTTGTAACTCCGGTTTGGGTCTGTCCAACCGAGAGCCTAATAGGGTTTAGTATAAATATATATATGCTTGCATGCATATTAGGTTAATGAATTGATAGCGATAACGATAGAAAATATTATCACAATAGATCAGAGCATTATTTCTTTATCGTTCTTGTAACCCTAAATCCTCTACAGCGGAAGTTCTTCATCGAGCTCTGTTGAGGATTGTTTGAATCAATCATTCGACACACTTTGATCCATTCTTGTGTTCTTACAGTTTTATTGTTTATTATTTTACCTGTTATAAAGATCTAATCGATCTTCAAGTTAGTTTTTAACTTATCAATTGGTATCAGAGCAGGAGGCTGTGTAATTGATACACATCTTTTCTGTGAAAAAGGTTGCGATTAGGGTTATTTCGCATTGATCAATATTTATTGAGTCGTCATCTCATAATTGACGTAACTCAGCATTTATTTTTTGCCCTAATTTAATACATTACAAGTCTGATCTTTTAACAGGTTATTCGATCAAGCATGGACGAGTCGCAATCCAATCCCATTAATATTTCGAACAGCATTGGATCAACAACGAAGATTCCCATCCTTTACACCCATGATTATGAAGTCTGGGCACATCACTTTGAAGACTATGTTATAGGATCTGAGGACAATGGATACCTCATCTGGGAAGCAATAGTATCTGGACCCTTTGCTCATTCAGCAACTTCAAGGATTATTAAAACTCAGAAGGAGTATAATGATCTTTTGAAAGACGTTACAGATATTGCTCAAGACGAAAAAGATAAATTTCAGTGCAATATCAAAGCATTGACATTAATCAGATTCGCTCTTCAATCTGATACTTTCAGGCTGGTGAGTTCATGCACAACTGCAAAAGAAATATGGGACAGGCTACGAGAATTGTATTCTACGGACGAAGATCCTGAACACTCCATTCAAACCTTACTCTTGTCCGAGTTTGGTGAATTCAAGCAGGGAGCTGAAGAAACCGTGACTCAAACGTTCGATCGCTTCAATCATCTTCTTAGCAAGATGATTAAACATGACATTGAAAGGAAGCTAATTGAGCAGAAGGTTACATTTTTGAACGGCCTCAGATCTGAGTGGAGAGCTGTAGTGTACACAGTTAAAGCGCATGAGCAATTCAAATCCTACTCTTTGGCGAAACTGGTGGGCATCCTGAAATCTCAAAAAAAGATCGTGTTACAGGAGAAAAATGTGGTCTCAAGCTTGGGTTCATTGGCTCTCCTGTCCAAAAGCAAAGCGGTGATGGAAGAAGAAGACCTCAACTTGGAGGACTATGACCTCACTTCTGAAGACTATGCTATGACGGTGTCAAACCCCAAGAGGTTCATCAAGAAAAGATTTCCCACCAATAAAAACCGAAATTGGTAGGGAAGTTATAGTTCTGAAAAGGTCAAAGATGAACCGAAGGCAGAAGAATCAAAGAAGGAACCGAAAGCTGAAGGAGATTCGGGAGTAAGCTGCTATTACTGTGGAGGAAAGAACCACTATGCAAAAGATTGTGTCCTCAAGAAAATGGCAGAAAAGGATGACGAAAAGGATGAAGAAGCTTTGTTGCTGAAAAAGCTGGATGAGATCAGGAAGAAGAAATCTACTGCTAACCCTTCTATGAATGCTTTAATTGTGCAGGGTTCGGTAGCGGATGATGAGTTCGGTGGCATGGAGGTCTGGTCAACCGACTCTGAAGATGATGAAGTAAGGAAGCCTTCTCACGGAAAGGCTTATGTGGCGAAAGATGAGAATTGCGGGGGCAAATGCTTGATGGTATCTGATGTATCTCAGATGAGGGGATACAACACAGATGGTGGGAATGAAGACACGAAGGAGCAACAGGATTTGTGCTTTACAGCTAAACCGCTCAGCGTGCAGTTCAACGAGCTTGATGAACTGATCAAGAAGGTACAATCCGTTTTTGTTTCATTCAAAGTCCCACAATGCTCATACGAAAAAGAATTAAAAAGTGTTAATTCAAGAATCTCTCATCTAGACAGCAGTTTAACTCAAACTCGAGTCACCAATTCTAACCTAACTGACCAAATAAGCAGGGTATCTTCAAAGAGTAAGGAACGAAGGATGTGGATCGAACTGAAGGAGTCAGAGTTAATCAAAACCAAAGATGAAAACATTTATTTGCAAAGAGACAATTTAAAGCTTTTAAAACAGAGAAATGTTTTTTATTTGATTGCTAAACGTCTTTATACTAATATCACCCAACTTCATTTGGACTGTGAAATAGGACAAAAGATTCATCGCATGATTTTGCCCTTCCTTGAGTTTAAGGAGGATGAAATCGACGCTGAAGCATATAATTGTGAAAGTGTTGTTTCGTCTGAAGATGTTAATCTGACATATATGTATGGACTAGACAAAATCGAATCTTTCATAAAGTCCAAGGACCATAAGGACATGCTTAAAAACCTTTTGGATGAAAATGATAAACTGAAACTGAGGACCGAAACCATACAAAAATTTGACTCATTGAATGCCAACTTGAGCTCAGAAAATAAAATTGATGTTGAAAATGCATCTGAGCTTAATGAGGACGACAATATGAGTGAAATTTCTGTAGAGGACATAGTTGATTGTTCAGAATTTGTCAAGAGTGAACCCGAAAACCATAAGAATCTCATTTCAGAGAATTCAGTGGAGTTTGCTCGTTTGTCCCAACAAAAGTCCCTGATTCTTGCAGAAAAGGCAGTAGTATACCAAAAGGTAAGAACCACTCCTAATCAGGTGTATAAGGTCACATGCGTAACCAAACATCAAACCGCTGAACTCACAACTATTGTAAACGAAGACAATGTTGATGGCTGCGACGAGTTCTTCTGGTCAGCTCCCATCGACAATTCTGACGAAACGGTAGGTCTGTCTGAAAGGACTTCATTGAAAAGCAAAGGCAGATATGTTCCAGAACCTTTGAATAAGCCTGATAGCTTCGATGTGCCAAGTACTAGTGGTACAAAAGATGTTCCTCAAGAAAAAGGAATTCCTGCAAAAGAAGTCACTCCTTTAAGCGAAACATCATCAGTTCAGAGTGAACCAGCTAAAGGAAAACAGAAACCAAAAGCCAATAGCCATCATCAACCGAAGCAGATGAGAAATCAAAAACAGCAAAGAAATCAGAGATACAAGAAGAATCTCTCTGAAAGAAAACAGTTTTGGCAATCTCAAAATGCCTATTTCTCACATCATGATAGGAACTTAAAGTCAGAGAAAAGTCCTGTTAAATCACAAGAGAGCAATAACAACCGAAAGCAGAGGTTCGGTTTAGAGAATAACATCAACCGAAAGCAGAGATTCGGTTCAGAGAACAGCATCAACCGAAAGCAAAGGTTCGGTTCAGAGAACAAAAGAGATCAAAATTCTAGGTTCGGTTCCACTAATGATCAAAAGCAAAAGGGTCACCTAGAATCTCAAGTCAAGAAATCATCTCAGTCTAAGTTCTCTCATTCCAATTCTTCTAATTCCTCTCAATCCCATTCTAAATTCCCTTCTGTTCACTCTCAAAAACCTCAATCATCAACTGAACTAAAAGGAAAAATGAAGGTTTCATCAGTTAAACCAGAGTCCAAACCAAAAGCAACGAATCCCAATCAAATTAAGGTTTTCACCATCAAAAAGAAAGATGAAACAACACTAATAAGAAGAACATACCTTGTTGACATCTCTCTTACTATTCCTGTTCCTGTGAAAGGCTCATGAGGACCCAAGAAACTTTGGGTTCCTAAATCTGCTTAATTTTTGCAGGTTATCAGTGACGAGCAGTTTGACGAAGAATGGTACATTGACAGTGGCTGCTTGCGTCACATGACAGGAAGGAAGGAAGAGCTAAGGGAATACATGTCTCTTTCAAACGGTGGAAATGTCAAGTTCGAGAACAACTCCTTTGGCACCATAAAAGGCTATGGAATGATTACAAATGGTGATTTCACGATAGGAAGGTTGCATACATGGAAGGACTACAACATAACCTCATCAGTGTATCTCAGCTGTTGGAGGTACCGGTCTCAAGGTTTCATTCGACGATGAGGGTTCTGAAATAATTGAGAAGAAGACGAAAAGAGTTATTCTCAAATCGGAGCGTAAAGGTGAAATGTTTCCCCTAAATCTCAAACCTATCAAAGGGAACCCAGCTATCTGCCTGTTATCCAAAGCACAATCTGACGAAAGCTGGTTGTGGCACCGAAGGCTCTCTCATCTCAACTTTAAGGATATCAACAAACTTGTCACTGGAGGTCATGTTCGAGGCCTTCCATTGCTCAAGTATAATAGAGAACATTTGTGTGCTGCATGTGAAATGGGGAAGCAAAGTCATCAAAGTCATCCATCTATAATAAACACTAAAGTTGTTGAACCACTAGAGTTACTTCATATTGATTTGTGTGGTCCATCATCTATCGAAAGTATCGGTGGTAGCAAGTACATTCTTGTTATTGTTGATGACTTTTCGCGTTTTACATGGGTGTTCTTTCTGAAGCTTAAATCTGAAGCGACTTACAAGCTAAAGGTGTTCATCAAGCAGGTTGAAGTACAGCTGAAGAAAGTCGTTCGCAACATCAGGAGCGACAATGGAATGGAATTCAAAAATAAAGAATTCGAAGAATTCTTGGTAGAAAAAGGAATTAGTCACAACTTCTCAGCTCCCTACACACCTCAACAAAACGGAATTGTCGAAAGACGAAACCGATCTTTGTGTAAAGCAGCCCGAACCATGCTAAGTTTCGCTTCCTTACCTTTATATTTTTGGGCTGATGCTATTTCTGCTGCTTGTTTTACACAGAACAGGTCATATCTCAACAAGCGATTCACTCTCACTCCTTATGAGATCATCAACAATAGGAAGCCAAATGTCAAGTTTTTCCATGTGTTCGGTTCACGGTGTTTCATCTTCAATTCTAAAGAACACCGCAACAAGTTTGATGTCAAAGCCGACGAAGGGATATTTCTGGGCTATTCTCTTACTTCTAAAGCGTACAAGGTATTAAACAAGCATTCGAGGAAAATAGAAGAAACTTATTACGTGACTTTTGGCGATAGCTATGTAAAAAAGCTAAAGGACAACGAAGACACAGCTGGAGAAATCTTTCCTCAAACCGGCCAAGTCACAGCCTCAATCGCTAACCTATTTGAGAAGTTCGTTGAGTTATTTGATGAACCAGAGAAGGCCGCTCTCTCAGAAGCCAGCGCAGCAGACAACAAGGTAGATCATCTGAAGCAACTGGTCGAAGATGCTACAAAGCGAATGAATGAAGGAGTATCCAATTCCAACGAATCTCCATAGCACAATGCTTCAATCGAGGGGGAGGATCCGCCATCATCATCACAGCCGAGCTCACATGTTGAGGGGGAGAACAGTTCTCAAGCTGCTCCCGAACGCACTTCACCAACCGAAAGTGCCACACCAACCGAAAATGCTTCATCACCCGAAGGTGCATCAACACCCGAACGCTCAGCACCACCAGAAACCTCTGTAGCTCAAGATACTCAAGAAATACCTAATAGCTTATCTGTCGAGGGGGAGAATGTAGACATGTCTTACGACTATGAAAGTCAATCCGAACTAGAAGAGATGGTAAACGCTGAATTGGATCCATCCTTTGATCCAAACTACCCTCCTCTCGTCAAATGGACCAGAGATCATCTTGTCTCCAGGTTGTTGGTAATATATTTGAAAAAGTTCTGACCCGATCACAACTCAAGGCAAAACAGACTTCCTTGTTTTCAAAAGTAGAATTCTGTATGTTTAACTCCTTCGTCTCAAAAGTTGAACCAAAGACAGTTAACACTGCTCTTGATCACTCCGATTGGGTTCAAGCTATGCAAGACGAACTAAATGAATTCGAAAGGAACAAAGTTTGGCACCTAATTCCAACTCCTCTAGATGCCTCAGTTGTTGGTCTCAAATGGGTCTTCAGGAACAAAATGGACAAGGAAGGGAACGTGATACGAAACAAAGCACGTCTGGTAGTGAAAGGATACTGTCAGGAGGAAGGAATTAACTATGAAGAGACTTTCGCTCCTGTAGCTAGGCTGGAATCAGTTCGAATATTTCTCGCCTATGCTGCACACAAAAACTTTGAAGTCTACCAAATGGACGTCAAGTGTGCATTTCTCAATGGAGAACTTGAAGAAAAAGTGTATGTGGAGCAACCTCCTGGATTCGTAAATGAAAGGTATCCTAATCATTGTTATATTTTGGACAAAGCCGTGTATGGACTGAAACAAGCTCCGAGAGCCTGGCATGAAACACTGACAAAGTTTTTAAAGATGTCCAAATTCAAACAAGGTTCGGTTGACCCAACCTTCTTTCGAAAGAAAGAAGGTAACCACCTTATGATTGTTCAAATTTACGTCGATGATATCATCTTTGGCTCTACGAATCCCAGCTTAACGGCTGAATTCAGAAAGCTGATGGAGACTAAATTTGAAATGAGCTCAATGGGTCCAATTAACTTTTTCCTTGGTTTAAATATTAGACAGGGACCCGAAGGCATCTTCATTAATCAGGAAGCTTACACGAAGACTCTCCTTGCAAAATTTGGCATGATGGGAGATTCAAAGGTCAAAGTTCCAATGGCGTTCAGCACCAAGCTCACTCCATCCTTGGATAAACCGGCAGTTGATATTACGCTTTATCGCCAGATGATCGGTTCTCTGATGTATCTTACTGCTAGACCTGACATAATGTTCTCTGTTTGTTACTGTGCTAGATTTCAGGCAAACCCACGCGAACCTCACATGCTTGCAGTGAAGAACATTCTACGATATCTCAAGCGAACTACCTCTTTAGGTCTATGGTATCCTTCCAACTCAGGCTTCTTCGTTCAAGCCTACTCAGATGCAGACCTTGGAGGTTGTGGACTAGACAGGAAAAGCACCATTGGCGGCTGCCAATTCCTTGACGGGAAGTTGGTTAGCTGGCAATCAAAGAAACAAACATGTGTGTCTTTGTCTACAGCTGAAGCAGAATACATTGCAGCTGCCTCCTTCACTTCTCAAGTGATTTGGATCCAAAGTCAACTTCGGGACTATGGACTCAATATAAAAAAAGATCCCACTATATTGTGACTCTGAAAGTGCAATTAGGATCTGTCATAACCCAGTGCAACACTCCAAGACTAAGCACATAGCACTGAGGTATCACTTCATTAAAGATCATGTGGAAGATGGAAACGTTGAAATTCACTTTGTTAGAACCACTGATCAACTGGCTGATGTCTTCACCAAAGCCCTTCCTGAAGCGTCGTTCAACAAAATTCTACAAGGGCTAGGTATGATGGAATCAGAGTCAGTACCACAAACTACCTCTCAAACTCAAACGTAAGAAGCGAAATAGACCGAACGTTCGGGTTCGGTTGGATAATCTGTCTTTCGCTCATCAATTAACGGTAGTTTTCTTGGTTGTAAATTTCATGTACAATTGTTCCAAAATTATTTATCTTATTGTCAAAAGTATTTCCTTTCTGAAAATCTAATTTCTTCGGTAACCGAAATAGACCGAACGTTCGGGTTTGGTTTTCCAAAATTTTTCAAAACCGAAACCAACTGAACGCTCGGGTTCGGTTTTCCAAAATTTTTCAAAACCGAAATCAACCGAACGCTTGGGTTCGGTTTTCCAAAAATTTTCAAAACCAAAATCAACCGAACGCTCGGGTTCGGTTTTCCAAAATTTTTCAAAACCGAAATCAACCGAACGCTCGGGTTCGGTTTTTCAAAATTTTTCCCAACCAAAATCAACCGAACGCTCAGGTTCGGTTTTTCAAATTCTCACAACCAAAATAGACCGAACGCTCGGGTTCGGTTCCAAAGTATTTTTTATCTTTTTATTTTCTTTCTCAGTTTTTTTTTATTTATTTTTTTTATTTATCATTTATTTTTTTTAATATCAAAAATTCCAAAAATATTTCTTTTCTTCTAATATCAAAAACTCCAAAAATATTTTGTTCTTTATTTACTTTTTGGCTTTAATTTTATTTGTGTGTTTGTTTATGGGGAAATTGTTGAATTAGTTAAGTGTCCCTAGAAGCATGCTGTTGTATGTGCCCAAAGTCTCATCAGATTCAGAATAATAGCCTTAATGACTTGGTATACACAAACCTTGTCTTCCCAATTAGGCTATCACATTTATTCTAATCATGAGCTACCTAACTCTCTTCTCACATGAGATAAGAGTTTTCTGCTTGGTCCTATTTTTCACAGCAGAGGTACTTTGATTTCTTACACCATCTCTATTGCATTTCTCCATTAAATTCGTTTCACAAACGTAACCCTTGAGACTCTCAGATATTACCACTGAGGTTTATGGTTACTCAAAAACTGCGTTCATGATCTTAGTTTCGTGCCACTACGAGCTGAGTGAAACCCAAAATTCAATACCCAATCTGAATTGATGGTGAATAATTAAATTGCTCTAGTTTTCACTAATGAATTGACGAACGTATCTTCATGAAATCTCAAATTTTTATTTTGTGTGATTCCTATGAAATTCTTAAAAACCATAACATTTCTTCCCTTGGGATCCAGTTTTTAATTTTTGTTGAGATTTTATATTTCCCAGCCACTTTAAAATTATTACAAACCTACTTGTTCAACAGACTACACCGGTCTCACAAGTACTTTGTTCACTTTCTATCTTATTTCAAGATTAGGACTGTTGAATCAAAGCAAAAGCCACCCTAAGAAGCCTAATTAAAAGAAGCCTTTCAACACTTCTTAATAAGTGTTTGGTCGTTATTCAACGGGAAACCACATTAACACTTTAAGGTCTCTCTTGACTTTGAAGGAAGAGATTCGTGCCTGGGATCATTTGTTTCCTGTCTTTATTGACATCACAATTTTTCCTAAAAAGTATTGCTTTATTTCTTATCTTTTACACCCTTAGCACGAAAATCTTTGATTTTCCAAAATTCTGGTTCTAATAATTATAGGCTTTTTTATTGGATTGGTGGTTAATTATAAGCTGTGGTCAATTTTCATCCACGTGGGAGCATTATTCAAAAGATACCGTTACACTTTAAAGGGATAAGATGAAGAGTTGCTGACTCAGGCAGGAGTCTAATTGATTTGATTTCAAACGGCGTAAAAGGGAACGCGTGCGGATTTGAAACGTCTAATCTCCAGATGACGTCGCAGACGCGTGTGTGAATTTGAAACGGTTCTTCTCTAAATGGCACAGAAAGGGCGTGTGTGAATCTGAAACGGTTTATCTTCAAACAGCGCTTGATGGGAGGCATGTTCTTAGGGATCTGACACTCTCTCTCATGCGTGATCATCGGTTACCCTAACTGTCACGCATCAGTCAAACTCCGGAAAACTCTTCGTATTTCGATAGAAGATTTGGGAAGATATTTATCTCTCCTTAAACCCCAGTATAAAAGGCGACATCCTCTACCATTTACCTCTTTACTGCAAGTAAAATTCCTAGAGTGCAAGAAATCCGTGAACCCTAACTGTTCATCATCTTCTTCACTCTCTTCAACAATGGCAGATTCGTCTTCTGTTCACACAACATCCCACATTCTTCCCATTCGCCCTCAACAATGCCTCATTATCGATTTAACCCCTCACGCTTATGATTCCTACATGTTCCCCATTATCGACTGTTTGAAGTTTTCGCCGATTGCTCCTGCACTTTCAAGGGCGGAATCAGTTCCAATGGAGTTCCTGTCACAAATCTATGCGACTGCTCATTACGACAAAGTGGTTGACAGGATCTTCTTTGACGTTTCTCATCACAAAGCGTCCATCTCCAAGCAACGATTTTGCTCCCTGTTAGGGTTTGAAGCTGACCCTACGAGGGTTAATCCAGAGACGATTCCAATGGGGCACCTGTTCAATATGTTTTACAACATGGGTTATACGGAGGTGCTTACTTCCGTCGCCAAATTCAAGAAGTCGTGCTTGCCACCACAGTGGAACGGGATGTTCACTGTGTTATTCAAAGGCCTTTCTGAAAGGAGTTCTGGCTCTGATGGTTCCAGTCGACTGTTTCTATCCATCTTGTATGGTATCTACAATGGCATCAATGTCGATTATGGGTTTGTTCTTTGGTAACAACTCATCCAGAGTCTCTCCTCTTCTTCACGGCATTCAGAGGTGTCTTATGCTAGGTTTTGGACCTTGAGTACGAAATGGGTGATGGACAAGTACAACGTCCCCATTGTCGTCGGTGCACCGATGTCTTCGATTGGTACCTTTCATACCACGAAGATCATTGTTTCAGATGCTTCTAAATTTCCCTTCAATGGTTCCACTCCGGAATCTATGTATGCTAACGTTCCAGCTGACAGCCGGATTATCAGAACCTACAAAGAATTCGAGCGTTCTGGTCCGAGGGATCTCATACCGGAGATGTTGACGTCGATTCATGACGCGGACAAGCCTGCTCCTAGAGGCAAGAAGGCTGACAAAGGGAAACAGGTGGCGAAAGGGGCTAAAGGCCCTTCTCCTAAGAAGACGAAACCCACAAAAGCTGCTCAGTCTCCGCAGCATAAGAGGCGAAAAACACAACCCAGGAGAAAGCTGATTATCGCTTCCTCCTCCAGTGAGTCAGAGGGTGAGAGTTCGGATTCTGACGACTCTCCACGAGGCAATACACCACCTAGATCTCCTACCCCTGAGATTCAAATCCCTCCTTCTCCAATTCCCTCTCCTCCTAAAACTATTCCTACTTCCATTCCCACCATAAACCCCTTTACCCACATTCCAAACACTTCATTCCCAATGCCACCACCCATCTTCACCGATGCAACAACAACATCCACTGCAAAGGTTACAACCAACGTATCTGATACGGGGGTTCATACTGATGCAACCGAACCTCCACCAGCACCCGAAACCATAAACACAACCGAAACCCAAAAAGCACCCGAACCTACCCCTACCCAAAAAGCACCCGAACCTACCCCTACCCAAAAAGCACCCGAACCTACCCCTACACCTACACCCGACACAACCCAACCCGAACCTACCCATACCACTGTACCACCAGCCTCACCACCACCACTATCTCCCGGTCACGCCTCTGATGGAGACGACACTTTCTTTGGCGGGGAAAACATGACGTTTGATTCGGTCTACTACAGTCTGTTTCAAGTGCAGAGCGATGATGATGATGACGCTCCGGTCACAAAGAAACATCTTAAGGAGCTCCATGACAAGGTCGACTTGCTCATTGCCTCTTCTTCTGCGTCTCAATCATCACTCTCTGAAGCTGCTATTCAGAAGATTGTTGATGGTTTCTCAAGGGCTCAGCAAGATTATATCGCTTCTGCAACCTCCGCCATCGATGCCTCAACGAAAGCCTGCCAGGCTGCGACCGAAAAAGTCGATAAACTATTTTCTGATGCCTCTGCCCTGTTAAAGTCTTTACAGGAGAGTGCTAATGCCACCAAGACTATGTTGGAACCAATTGTTCAACAGTTGGCCACAGTTGTCTCTACTGAGTTGAAGTCCTTTGCTTCACTTCGTCAATCGCTCACAGACGACAAATCAGCCTTCCGTGCTTCTATTGACGAGCGTCTCTCAAAGCTCCAAGAAGATTTGGCTGCTGAGAACTCGTTGATGGATGTTCTGGCAAAGAAGACCACTGCCCTGAAGGTCAAGAGTGCTCAACTCTCCCATTCTCAACAACAGATTGACACTCTTCGGTCCGAACGGGAGGTCATTAAGTCGTGTGTTTCGGATGTCCACTCAGCCATCTCCAACATCCTCGAAGCACATGATCCTATCCTAAACCATTCTATGAGGCGTACCCTTGCAGAGAAGCTCGCTCCTGCCCTAGACCTGTTAAGAAAAATTGAAGGGCTACCCGATTTCGTGTTCATTCCGAAACAAAGGGGAGAAAAGGAGTCTGTATCTCAACCACCTCATTCCTCAAAGGCAACTCACACAACCGAACCTCCTCATGTAGGCCAAGCCTCCGGTTCGGGTGTGAAAGATAAAGGCAAGAAGCTTGCTGAGGAAGAAGAGGAAGAAGACAGAGAAACCATTGCCGACTTGTTGAAGCGTAAAAGTCGACACAATGAGGATGATGATAGTGCTTGTGTGGCAAAAGAAGCTGAACGAAAACAGAAGGAGGCCCACGACCTTCTCGAGAGTAGGAAAACTTTTTTTCCTGCTTGGACTCTCGAGAGGATGATAAAGGAAGCAATTGAAACTCCGAGCATCTTGTGGCTGGAACCAGTTACTTCTTTTGACTGTTCCAATACTGTCGACTCTCAGTTTGACATGTCACTGACCTGAAAGGCGTTCATCTTTCACGCCTTCTCCAACGTTGCAGAGTTCCCTCATCCTCATCCGCAGGTTGATCGGGACTTGATTGATTTCTATCTGAAGGCTGCTCAACCTCAATATCAAACCTGGAGCGCTCAGAAGATCATCAACGTTCAGGTCTTGAAACCATACACTGAAGGGAAGTTTATCAACGTTCGGTTCAAGGTGCTTAGGGGATCTGCCAAAGCCGAACATGCCATTTCTTTAGCAGATCTTCCGAACCTTAATCCCCATGACTGGATTATCCTGCAAAACATCCTTCTGACCAACGAAGCTGAATATGGTCCGATCATCGACCATCTCAAGAGGATGCTGGTGTTCTACATCATGGAAGTTGCACTGATGGCCAGGAGATAGCAAGCGTCTTCAAGAATGAAGGACAGAAATGTTCACTAGGAATGAAGGACAGAAATGTCTTTTTGCCTTAGCTGATAAACATCCTGTTGGCTCGGCCAGTGATCTGAATCAAATGCAGATGGGCAAAATTGACACGAGGCGAAACTCAGTCATGTTCACTAGGAATGAAGGACAGAAATGTCTTTTTGCCTTAGCTGATAAACATCTGTATACCACTCCTTGCCTAGAGCATGTGTTGGGGATCATCCATAGATGCAAGGAAAATACAGCGGATGATATCAAGTATTTTGACGACATGATACAATGGTACATTCGGTTCAGATAGACGATCCTTGCGCTTATCTCACGTCTATTTGAAACTGTAAAGAAGAAAGTTCCAGCTGCAGGCCTAAGCAAAAAGAAGAAGTAGTCTCGCTCCAATTTGACGCAAAGGGGGAGATTGTTGGGTAGCGTAGCATTTTGTTATGTATTGCGTCCATTGGGCTCACTTATTAGTCCAAGTTTTGTAACTCCGGTTTGGTCCTGTCCAACCGAGAGCCTAATAGGGTTTAGTATAAATATATATGCTTGCATGCATATTAGGTTAATGAATTGATAGTGATAACGATATAAAAGATTATTACGATAGATCAGAGCATTATTTCTTTATCGTTGTTGTAACCCTAAATCCTCTACAGCGGAAGTTCTTCATCGAGCTCTGCTGAGGATTGTTTGAATCAATCATTCGACACACTTTGATCCATTCTTGTGTTCTTACAGTTTTATTGTTTATTATTTTACCTGTTATAAAGATCTAATCGATCTTCAAGTTAGTTTTTAACTTATCAATTATGATGGGGGATTCTCATAAATTCAGTAAGTAATTCCTATTATATAAATATATCATTACAAGAAATACATGTAATATATGAAGTTATCAAAGATTTAACACTTTGCTCAACATGTTACAAAGTGTTTAATAAGTTAGAAGCTGTTAACTAACTCTTAACCTTTCTGCAATGTTTTAGAAAAATCATACGAAGTCGAAAACTAGATCCGTAAATTCTGAGAGTTCCTAAAATGAGTCTAGTTTACTCATAATTTTTATCATGATTTTTGGAAGCTTTTAACTTATATTAAAATACTCATATTCACAGACTGGCCCGGATTTGTGTTTGAAAAGACAGGCTGTTTTGTAAAAATCACCATAAATTGTAGAAAAATCGTGTGGAGATGTGCAAGTAGTCATTTTAAAGCTAAGAAGTGGAACTACTCGCACCTAAAACAGTTTTGAAAACTAAAATTTTTATGTTGTCCAAAACAGTCCGTCAATGGAGTTGAACTTTTCTGATTAAGGCTGTTAGAAAAGTTTAGTTATGTTCTTGTTGTTTTACTTGTATTCCCCCCCCCCCCCCCCCTAAAACTTGAGAAAACATGAAAATGTAGGGGTATGAACTCACCTTGAGTGGTTTCGGTAGGTAAGTGTTGAAGAAGAGAAGTCTTCAACCCAAGAACACTTGAAGAATCACTTGAAGATTCGAAGATCTAACAAGAATGTGATGATGTTTGTGTAAGCAATCTATGAGTTTTTAGTGGGAGGATGTTTAATAATCATAAGAAAGATGATGATACTTACTAATTGTAGGAGAAAAGTCTTGGAGTATGCCTTGAAATTCTCGAATTGGAGAGAGAAAGATGAGAGAGTTTGGAGTGTGGTTCTTGGTGAAAAATGAGAAAATGAATGGAGTGTGAGGAGAGAGGGTGGATGTTCCAGCCCTAAGAATGTGGGAATAGTTGAAAATAATGAGAAATGACCTATGAAGTGACTAGGGATGGGCTGGTGGTGAATAGTGACATGGAGTGGGTATCGGAGTGGTTGCTTGTGTCATAGAAATAAGTAAAGTCAACACTCCACCTTTGTACTTCACCCACTCTTTTGGATAAGGTTTTATCTTTAAAACATGATTAATTAATAATTTAGGGTCCTTATATGTTAAAATAAAGTTTTGGGTGAAAATCCCGTGTTAAAACAATTAAAAACGGGCTTAAAATGCAAATTTAGTCGAAAACCGGGAGAAAAAGCATTCCCAGCGAGGCCTCTCGGTCCTAGGCTGAGGTTCGGTCCCTAGGCCGAGGTTCGGTCCTTGCTGGTGCTGAGCCGGAAGCGAGATGCGAACCAGAAGAAGAAGGCGAAGGTGAGGGGCTTAGTTCGAGGGCTCGGTCCGAAGGGTCAGAAGCGAAGGCTCAGAAGGTCATCAGAAGCGAAAGTGGTCAGACCCGAAATGTGCCGAACGTTCGGGTTCGGATGACGCATGCGAGGTTCGGGCCCGAGAGGACCTTTCGGGTTCGGTTCAGCAGCCTTCGGCTCAAAAGGGTTCGGTTCCTAAGAGGGGTTTCGGGTCCTAAGAGGGGTTTCGGCTCCTTAAGTCCGTTTTTCGCGTAGACTTCCGTTTTTGGGCTGTTTTCGCCAAATTCGAGGGTCGGGATGCCCCGAATGATTATAGAAAGTTGGGAGAGATTCCACATACTCAGAGAGATTTGGGAGAGATTTGACATACTTGGAGAGATTTCACATACAAAGAGATATTTGGGAGAGATTTCACATTCTTAGAGAGATTTGGGAGAGATTTGACATTCTTGGAGAGATTTCTCATTCAGAGAGAGATTTGGGAGAGATTTCACATACTTAGAGAGATTTGGGAGAGATTTTACATTCTTGGAGAGATTTCACATACAAAGAGATATTTGGGAGAGATTTCACATTCTTAGAGAGATTTGGGAGAGATTTGACATTCTTGGAGAGATTTCTCATTCAGAGAGAGATTTGGGAGAGATTTCACATACTTAGAGAGATTTGGGAGAGATTTTACATTCTTGGAGAGATTTCACACACAAAGAGATATTTGGGAGAGATTTCACATTCTTAGAGAGATTTGGGAGAGATTTCACATACCTAGAGAGATTTGGGAGGGATTTGACAATAGAGAGAGATAGAGTGAAAACGATTGAAAGAGGTTTCATTTGTGACCTTTTTGAGCGTCTGGCTTCGCAATGCAGGGTCCGTAAACCCCGTTAAGCCTTGTTTAAGGATCTTACACACTCTCGATGAGTATGCAACATTGTTTTATCGATTTAGCTCGTCACTTACCATAGGTTTGGGTTAAGGAGATCTAGATGTACGTACTTTTTGATTTATGATCTCTCCTTAGAATAGCGAGTTGTTTAGTAATTACACAACGTAAACCCTAGTACACAAGGGTTAGTTGAGTTGACCGATTTGACTTATTGACTTAAGTTGACTTTAACTTGACCGGAAATTGACGGTTGTCACGTCATCCCCCCGTTAGAGGGAATTTCGTCCCGAAATTTGCACTTTGAATGGGGATCCAAGAATTTGGAGGAAAGATGGGGGAGCTTTTCGCAGTACAAGAAATTGATTATGGTGAGAATTGACCCGCCCGATGTCACATGACGGTCTTGGAGTTTCTTATTGTTTATGCTCTCAGTCTAATCCTTGGCATTACTACTATGCATGCTTTAATCGATGCTAGATTTAACATATAAAGAAATTTAGAATTTAAATGTCGATGTTAGAAACACGTACTGATATTTGCGGGTAGTACCGGGGTGGTTTCTCCTTCGGTGATTGCAAGCACCCTTCCGCCACCACTGTCATCTCTTGTTTTTGGGCAATCCCTTTTAAAGTGTCCTATTTCCCCACACTTGTAACATGTTGGGCTTACTCCAAAGCCAGGGACCTGGTTGATGGGTCGTGTTGGTGCCTTACAGAAACGGACAGTGTGCCCCTCTCTGTCGTAGTTTTTGCAATGCATCTTCCGACAAGCCTCAATGTGATGGAAGTTACACTTGTTGCATTTTGGAAGGTTTCCAGCGTATTGTTTCATGGGAGTTGGCGTGGGAAGGGCCGTGGCAGCTTGAACAGCAAAAATCTGTTGCTTCATTGCGGGGTCCTGGGCTGGTTGGTCCTTCTTGTGGTCCCAAAACTTTCTTTTGTTGTTTCCTCCCCTTGCTTGGTTAAGGGTGGTTGTCGTGGCGTCACGGCTGGCATGATGGTCGATGAGTTGTTGTGCCAACTCCTTGGCGCTGTCGAAAGTAGTTGGTCTTTAGGCCAACACACTGTCTTGAGTTTCGGGGGACAATCCCCAGAGGTATCGCTCCAAATTTTTGTCTTCCGGGGTGACCATAGCGGGACAAATGAGTGCTAGATCACAGAATCGGTTGGTGTAAGTTGTAAGGTCGGAGCCTGTCATTCTGAGATTCCACAGTTCTTGCTCCAGCTTTTGCACTTCGCCTCTTGAGCAATATTCTTTCAGCATCATCTTCTTTAAGTCCTCCCAACTTAACGAGTAAGCCACTGTAAGCGTAAGCGACTTAACTTTTCTGTTCCACCAAGTGAGAGCTCTTCCGATGAAGGTGAACGCCGCGTACTTGACTTTGTTCGCTTCGGGGCAAGCACAGATTTCGAAGATTGCTTCGGTTCTATCGAACCATTGAATTAGTGCGATGACGCCCCCACTTCCATCGAAAGAATCGGGTCTGCCATTTGTGAAGTCTTTGTAAGTGCATTCCTTTGTGCGTCCCGTACTATCACCGTGGTTAGAGTTTGTTGCTCCAGATCCAGCACCACCAGCACCACTTGTACCAATTTGTGACATTGCAGCAACCACGGCTGCCGTTACTGCAGCTTGGAACATTACGGGATCAAATTGAGGAGGTGACGTTGGAGGTGGTGGTGTTGTGCTGCCGGAAGGTCTAGGTCTTTTCCTTGGTGGCATCGTTCTGTCATGAGTTTGCAAAAAATGATCAGATGGTAAGTTCCTACTAGCAAAGACAAGTTAGTTGTTATAGAATTTGTTTTTTCTGCATTATTCTCCGATTTAAGAATGCCTTATATGTAATTCATAAAGGAAGTCCATATGAATGAACTTCATGTGTTTAGTAGGTTTTGTATCCTAATGAAGCCTTATACTTGACCCAGGCTAGGTCCTTATTATGACCAATTGAAGTATGTTCTCGAAGGTTTGACCTACATCCCTATGATGCAGTCTTATACCAGAGTAGGAGTAAGTTCGGAGAAGGATCTTATGACGTTTGTCGCTTCAAAATCGGGTTCCATTGGTTGGTGAATAACATGATCCAACCTTGGAAAGAAATTTGGGGACGATCCCGGAGCTAAATTACTCTAGTCCAACAACATGACTAACGTGGGTTTTAGATAGACTCATAAGGAAGTACTCGAACAAAGAGTGTCCTAGAATTTATCTGACTGACAACGTCATTGATGTGTAAGATGTAACAGGCTTGGGAAAAATTGACTTTGTAGAGGGTCGTACATCACATCCGGAGCAGGAGAGGTTTGGCTGCCTAAAGGCCTAACCAAAGTACTTACAGTACAAGATGGTTTCATAGAGAATGCCACATAGGACATAGATAGGAAAAACGATTTCTTTTTAACAGAGTAGGAAAGTAAGGCATCCACTACTGGCGGCGGTCATCCCTTTGGTGAACCCTCAGTTCAGCTAGCTGCCGCTCCATATCAAGCATGTGCCTTTCGTACACCCTCTGGCGTACTAGGAGTTCTATGACTTTGGTTCGTGTTTCAGCCAGTGCTTGCAGCAAGGTTTCATGGTCTCTCTCAGACTTTTCACGAGAGTGCTCAAGGCCATCGGTGCGGACTGTATGTATTCTTGCCTTTGCATCAACCTCTGCGATACTATGGAGAGTTATTATGCCCTGAATCTCGTTTCGGGCCACTCTACGGACCAGAATTGGAAAAATTCTATCGGCTGAGCTTCCTTCGTTCATGTTGTAGAAGCTTCGGTATTCATTAATCGGCATAGGTTGGTCTTGCTCTTCGCTCTAGGTTTCCAAGCACTCTACCCAAGGAGACGTCGGGTCTTGAAAAGCCGGTCGAGGGTTAGGATTTGGAACACGGGTCATCGAGGATAGGTTCTCCATTTCAGGTTCGGAGTTAGAACCATCAGCAAGGCCTTCAGCTTGGTGACCATCCACAGGGATTGGGTAATCATTCTTTGGCTCCTCTCCGAGCCATTCAGTATTATTGTGGTTAGGGTAGTACGGGTCGTCGTGGTGAAGGAAATCCAGCCATGATATCCACGCGAGAAATGGGGATATAAGAAATAACTAAGTAGACGTACTAATTAGATAATTATAAGATGATCTTTATCAGGTACTTCAATACATTGTTTAGTGCATACTAGTCATATGTATTCGGGACAAGATAGACCTTCGAATAAGCGACCCTAACTCTAAATCCCCAATCCAACGAGAACAGGAAGTAGAGCAAAGATCCACGGATTCTAAGTCTATGACGTCCCGGATACATAAAATTTTAATGTATCCACTAAGCAACTATTGACCTATTGATAAAAATCTATTTAGTTCTCAGATAAGTAATTATAATAACGCAAAATACCCCTATGGTATTTCATTGTGGTAGTGTTGGTAAGTTTTTAGATTTGTTGCCATATCACAACCATTCTTGGTCATGTGCTAATCACTCCTCGGACCAGCATAGTTGATCAGGCTATGCCACTCCCAAGACTGACCATACATCCCCGAGCTTACCTGTGATATCCAACAGTCATTACTTTTGTTTTGTTCTAGAATGATGTTGACCTTAGTATGTATGCATGCATGTATACTTTTAATAAGAAACTATTTATTTCTAAAAGTATAGTTGTTTTGAAAACTTTAAATCAGAGACTCTAGTCCCAAAGCATTTATAGTTTGTATATCTTACGTGGTTCGATATACTGAGTTCACTATAAACAATGCTCTGATACCAATCTGTCACACCCCCGAACCAAGGATGGCGGAAATGTCCGGGGGTGGAGGACTTAATGTACAGTATCACAACAACGTGTATAATAGTGCTCAAAGTAAATACAACCATCATAAATATAATTGAAAAAGTTACATCAAAGTATATGTTTACATGTTTCAAAATCAATTACATTATGATGACAAAAGTAAATTGTTGACGGTTTAACATCCCATCCTCAAGGCGCTGAAGTTTTTCCTGTTTCACTGATTTCCTGAGAATACAAGTAGTTTTGAAAAAGCGTCAACAATTAAGTTGGTGAGTTCATAAGAGTCTTGTTTGAAGTAGAAACCGTTTTCCTTGTAAAATCGATAGAGTTTGGTTTCAGAAAATCCAATATTTTCTTAGTTTGGTGTGAATAGAATATTCCTATATGATGCATTAATGAAGCCTAGAATGACCCGTAGATTTCCCCTATAATCGTCCAACGTATATAAGTTATATAAGGTTTAAGTTAGATAAAACGTTGAATATAGTGGGTCTGCCCTAGGTCCACAACCAAACAAGGAACAGGAGATGAGGCGGGCACCACCAATTCTAAGCCAATCAAGACTAAATTCTTATATGACTCAAGCATAAACGCTCAACAATTATAGTTGAAGTCTAACAATTCTAGATGAAATATAGTTTTAATGTCATAACAACTAATTTATGTGAACCTGGTACTTTGGAATGTACCCCATTCGTATAAAAACCCGGTACTTTGTATTTGTACCCCTTTTTGTATAAAAACCCGGTACTTTGTATCTGTACCCCTTTTTGTATAAAAACCCGGTACTTTGTATCTGTACCCCTTTTTGTACAAAAACCTGATACTTTGTATTTGTACCCCTTTTTGTATAAAAACTCGGTACTTTGTATCTGTACCCCTTTTTGTATAAAAAAACCCGGTACTTTGTATCTGTACCCCTTTTTGTAAAAAAACCCGGTACTTTGTATCTGTACCCCTTTTGTATAAAAACCCGGTACTTTGTATCTGTACCCCTTTTGTATAAAAAAACCCGGTACTTTGTATTTGTACCCCTTTTTGTGTGAAAAACCTTTTGTAATGTAAATGATCATAAACTATACCTACTATAGTTTATCAAAATGTTTGAAATGTATATGCAACCAAACTATACTCATTATAGTTTAGTATGTTTATTTGTGGTGTACAAGAACCCTTTCCATGTAAGTCAAATGTATTGTACAATATAGCTATGTTTAACTTGCTTTCTTTTGTACTAATGATTATGATGGCGGATTCTCATAAATTCAGTAAGTAATTCCTATTATATAAATATATAATTACAAGAAATACATGTAATATATGAAGTTATCAAAGATTTAACACTTTGCTCAACATGTTACAAAGTGTTTAATAAGTTAGAAGCTGTTAACTAACTCTTAACCTTTCTGCACTGTTTTAGAAAACTCATAGAAAAATCATACGAAGTCGAAAACTAGACCCGTAAATTCTGAGAGTTCCTAAAATGAGTCTAGTTTACTCATAATATTTATCATGATTTTTGGAAGCTTTTAACTTATATTAAAATACTCATATTCACAGACTGGCCCGGATTTGTGTTTAAAAAGACAGGCTGTTTTGTAAAAATCACCATAAATTGTAGAAAAATCGTGTGGAGATGTGCAAGTAGTCATTTTAAAGCTAAGAAGTGGAACTACTCGCACCTAAAACAATTTTGAAAACTAAAATTTTTAAGTTGTCCAAAACAGTCCGTCAATGGAGTTGAACTTTTCTGATTAAGCTGTTAGAAAAGTTTAGTTATGTTCTTGTTGTTTTACTTGTATTCCCTCCTAAAACTTGAGAAAACATGAAAATGTAGGGGTATGAACTCACCTTGAGTGGTTTCGGTAGGTAAGTGTTGAAGAAGAGAAGTGTTCAACCCAAGAACACTTGAAGAATCACTTGAAGATTCGAAGATCTAACAAGAATGTGATGATGTTTGTGTAAGCAATCTATGAGTTTTTAGTGGGAGGATGTGTAATAATCATAAGAAAGATGATGATACTTACTAATTGTAGGAGAAAAGTCTTGGAGTATGCCTTGAAATTCTCAAATTGGAGAGAGAAAGATGAGAGAGTTTGGAGTGTGGTTCTTGGTGAAAAATGAGAAAATGAATGGAGTGTGAGGAGAGAGGGTGGATGTTCCAGCCCTAAAAATGTGGGAATAGTTGAAAATAATGAGAAATGACCTATGAAGTGACTAGGGATGGGCTGGTGGTGAATAGTGACATGGAGTGGGTATGGGAGTGGTTGCCGGAAGCGAGATGCGAACCAGAAGAAGAAGGTGAAGGCGAGGGGCTTAGTCCAAGGGCTCGGTCCGAAGGGTCAGAAGCGAAGGCTCAGAAGGTCATCAGAAGCGAAAGTGGTCAGACCCGAAATGTGTCGAACGTTCGGGTTCGGGTGAGGCATGCGAGGTTTGGGCCCGAGAGGACCTTTCGGGTTCGGTTCAGCAGCCTTCGGCTCAGAAGGGTTCGGTTCCTAAGAGGGCTCTCGGGTCCTAAGAGGGCTCTCGGGTCCTAAGAGGGGTTTCGGGTCCTAAGAGGGGTTTCGGCTCCTTAAGTTCGTTTTTTGCGTAGACTTCCGTTTTTGGGCTGTTTTCGCCAAATTCGAGGGTCGGGATGCCCCGAATGATTATAGACAGTTGGAAGAGATTTTGAGAGAGATTCCACATACTCAGAGAGATTTGGGTGAGATTTGACATACTTGGAGAGATTTCACATACAAAGAGATATTTGGGAGAGATTTCACATTCTTAGAGAGATTTGGGAGAGATTTGACATTCTTGGAGAGATTTCTCATTCAGAGAGAGATTTGGGAGAGATTTCACATACTTAGAGAGATTTGGGAGAGATTTTACATTCTTGGAGAGATTTCACATACAAAGAGATATATTGGAGAGATTTCACATTCTTAGAGAGATTTGGGAGAGATTTGACATTCTTGGAGAGATTTCTCATTTAGAGAGAGATTTCACATACTTAGAGTGATTTGGGAGAGGTTTTACATTCTTGGAGAGATTTCACATACAAAGAGATATTTGGGAGAGATTTCACATTCTTAGAGAGATTTGGGAGAGATTTCACATACTTAGAGAGATTTGGGAGGTATTTGACAATAGAGAGAGATAGAGTGAAAACGATTGAAAGAGGTTTCATTTGTGACCTTTTTGAGTGTCTGGCTTCACAATGCAGGGTCCGTAAGCCTTGTTTAAGGATCTTACACACTCTCGATGAGTATGCAACATTGTTTTATCGGTTTGGCTCGTCACTTACCATAGATTTGGGTTAAGGAGATCTAGATGTACGTACTTTTTGATTTATGATCTCTCCTTAGAATAGCGAGTTGTTTAGTAATTACACAACGTAAACCCTAGTACACAAGGGTTAGTTGAGTTGACCGGTTTGACTTGTTGACTTAAGTTGACTTTGACTTGACCGGAACTTGACGGTTGTCACAAACAGGGAAAAACCGTCATATTTACAGTGATGCTTTCATACAAAACAGTCGGGTTTTGGTAGAAGACTACTTTCAAAATAGTCGATGCTTGGTAGAAGACTACTTTTATACTAGTAGGAAATATAGGATTTTCTAGGGTTTTCAAACGTTTACAATTACTTACAAACATTTTCATACTTTTCTCCAAATGTTACAGGTCTTTACTTTACAGTTTTTACAAATCAAAGACACATTAATACTTATGAATTCACCAGCTTTATTGCTGATACTCGCTTTCAAAATAACTTGTATTCTCAGGTCACAAATAGACAGGTATGACGACCAGGTTTTGTGAAGACGGAGAAATCAAGACTCCTCTTTTATTTTGATTATTTATTATGTTTTCTTATACTATGAAAGAACACACTTGTAATTAAAATTATACTATTAATGCAATGGATGTTGGTGTTTCTTGTTTACTACTTTACATTGTTGTGATACATTACATGACGTCCTCCGCCCCAGAACATTTCCGCCATTCTCGGTTTTGGGGTGTGACGGATTGGTATGAGAGCATTGTTTAAAGTGAATTGAGTGACAGCTACACCTTGTACCCTACAAGTAGTGTCTCCAGATCTTCAAAGCAATTACCGATGCTCCTGACTCAAGATCATGTGTTGTATAGTTAACTTCCTGTGTCTTATGCTGTCTTGAGGTATAGCTAGTGACCTTTCCTTTTGCATAAGAACACAACCAAGCCCTTGGTTGGATGCATCACATTACACCACAAAATATTGTATCCCCTTTTGGGAGGGATAATATTGGTGTGGTGCACCAGGCTTACTTTAGCGTTTGGAACGCTCTTTCTTGTTTATAGACAAGTCTAGTGCTCCTCAAGGTGAGAAGCTTGGCCTAAAGAATCCTCTTCTGAGGTGTTCGTTAAGTTGTCTGAGAAGTTCCAATATCTTAGTTGGAGCTAGACGATAAGGTGATTTGGCTACTGGGGTGTCCCTTGTAACTAAGTCGATTCTGAACTCGAATTGATATTGTGGTGGTAATCCCGGTAGTTCTTCTGGAAAGGTGTCGGGAAAGTCACGTACTTTTGGGATGTTCTGAATGTCCTTTGCTTCTTGGCTCGCATCGACGATGTGTGCAAGGAATGTGTGATATTCCTTTCGTAAGCGCTTTTGAGCTTAAATACACGAAACGATGCGAAGGTTCGTACCTGATTTGTCTCCGTAAATAACAAGAGGTTCTTTGATAAGGAGGTTAAGATGAACTGCTTTCCCAAAGCGCTTGATATCGGCTTGATGTAGACTCAACCAATTCCTACTGATTCTGACGTCAAAACCTTGTGGTTGATTAGATGTCGTGAAGATCTAAAAGAAAGTATGATTATTTTGAAAGCGAGTATCAGCAATAAAGCTGGTGAATTCATAAGTATTAATGTGTCTTTGATTTGTAAAAACTGTAAAGTAAAGACTTGTAAACATTTGGAGAAAAGTATGAAAATGTTTGTAAGTAATTGTAAATGTTTGAAAACCCTAGAAAATCCTATATTTCCTACTAGTATAAAAGTAGTCCTCTACCAAGACTCGACTGTTTTGAAAGTAGTCTTCTACCATGACCCAACTGTTTTGTAAGAAAGAATCACTGTAAATGTGACGGTTTTTCCCTGTTTAACTATTATTATAAAAGTTATAGTCTACCTCGTCGATTATGTGTATGAGTCACAATATAAAGGTAATAAGGAAAAATAGTTTATCTATATCAAATATATCCTACCTCGTCGTTCATGTGAATGTCTCTCAAAATAAAGGAAGGAGAATAATATAATAACTAAAGATGTATCCTTTTCCATTAGGATATTCACGGCGTGGAAACTCGCCGAACATTACAACCGTGGACACCCGTCGACTCTCCTTTTCCCTACTGTAGCTAACAGCTTTGGGTGTGGAATGGTAAGTCCCGAAACTTTTGTAACAGATCCTAAATAATAGTATCTATTAAACGTATTAATGTAGACATGTTCATGTAAGCGTATCTCTGTAAACGTATCAATGTAAACATATCTCTGTAAGCGTATCTATGTAAACGTATTCATGTAAGCGTTGCTATGTAAATGTACTCATGTAAGCGTATCTATGTAAACGTATTCATGTAAGCGTATATATGTAAACGTATTCATGTAACATGTAATGTATTAATATTGACTCATCAATGAACTGACTCTTGTGTGATTCCTTGTACTTGGGATTGTAAGTAGTATCTCTTAACTATACCTATTATAGTTACTAGTAATGTACGAGTATAACCGGAAGTATACCTTTGCTACCCAAAGGTACTGAACTGACTAATGGAACCTTTATACTTATATATGTATACATGATATATAAATAATATTTAGACGGCATTCGGCCGAGCAACCGATGCCCTAAGGCCACATCCCAACGAGGAAAAAGAAATAAAGCGAGGTAACCGTCCTAAGTCCTTTAAACATTATTTATATAACTATACATATGTAGGCAGGCATTTGACAATATAAAAGCGTAAAAGAAGTTTTGTAAAACCTTTGAAAAGTTTAATACTAAGAAACGATGACCTGATGTCAGTTTATAAAACGATTGAAAGTATTTTGTTTGATAAGACAGTTTAAGTATAAGGAAAACCTTTGTTTGAAAACACCTTTGTAACAAAGTTTGAAAGGAAACTTACAGTGTGTAAGACAGTTTGATAAAGAGTTTTAAACATGTAAAAACATTTAAGAAAGTCATTTGAAGAAATCTGTTTGGTAAAACAGTTAACGTATAGTAAATCCATTTGCAAGCTAGTTATTAATCACATGTGATTGATATAATAACTAAACATGATTCAACTTGTATCCCCCCATAAAGCATTTATAAACATATCAAAACATTTAAAAGGTTAATTAAGGGGGTATGAACTCACTTGATTGACAGGAGAAAGCGAGATGATAATTGAGCAGAACTTCGACTTGGAAGAGTTGATTTTCTCGGGAATCTCGGGAATATCGGGAGTGTAGAACCTTCCTTCGGAACTTGAGTGTGAAAAACCGGGGCTTCGAGATGGATTTTCGAGGTAATTACGCAGAGCAACATCACTTAGATGGAAAGAGATGAGCACCAAACTCGGCACCCTTAAGCTTCTATTTATAGGAATATTTCTGGTGTGTCATGTTGTGACCATTTGTGTCACATTGTGGTGAGCAAGATCTTATCCTCTTCCATTGATGGGACGCCCTCAGTCACTTGCCGGGTCGTGGAAAACTGTGCGACGTCGTGACAAGCCTGACATCCTCGGATTTTGAGCCTTAAACTTGTAAAATCCGTAACTCTCGCGTACGAGCTCCGTTTTTGACGTTCATTATATGCACGCGTAGTTGAGAATATACTCTACAACTCTCGTTTAGAGTTCGTCGACTAATTTTGATTTTATTTTTAATTATTTGTTTTTAACAGGCCGTGACTGGAAAAGCCCGTTAAAAATCCATAACTTCTTCATCCGGCGTCCGTTTTTGCCAGACTTTTTACCGTTGCGCTTCTTTGGTTGATACCTTTGGTTCTCATTTAGGTTGTTTCGGCCAAAAGTCTCTCGATCTCTATTTCGAGTTTTTAGCTGTCCACAGCTATATTCGGATCATGGAAAAATCATAACTTCCTCATATGAAGTCAGATTTGGACGCTCTTTTTACATACGTTTACGGTTTAATGTTATCTACAACTTTCATTTAGATACTTAAGGCTAAAAACTATTGTATTGAAACTTCGCTTTTTCGTTTAATTGGTGTTGCCCGTTTTGTCAGAAATCTTAGAATGGTTATAACTTCTTCGTTATAACTCGGATTTTTGTGTTCTTTATATGTATGAAAACCTTGTTACGGTTCCTACCACTTTAATTAACCCAATAAGATTTTAGGGAAGTTATAGTTTGACCTAAATTTGACTGGTGTTACATTACATTGTCTCGAAATATCGGGTTGTCACGTCATCCCCCTGTTAGAGAGAATTTCGTCCCGAAATTATAGTTTAAGAAGAATTGATAATCATGCTACAGATAGAAGTCTTATTTGATCCTCGTGTTCCTAAGTGAACTCAGGTCCTCGCTTGGCATTCCAGCGAATCTTTCACTATCGGGATACGGCTTTGCTTCTTTTGTTTGACTTCACTGGTATGATAACTCTTCTTGGTCGAATGTATGTTGAATGTTTTTGTGGTCTGTGAAGATAGTACACCTTGTACCCTACAAGTAGTGTCTCCAGATCTTCAAAGCAATTACCGATGCTCCTGACTCAAGATGATGTGTTGTTTAGTTAACTTCCTGTGTCTTATGCTGTCTTGAGGTATAGCTAGTGACCTTTCCTTTTGCATAAGAACACAACCAAGCCCTTGGTTGGATGCATCACATTACACCACAAAATATTCTATCCCCTTTTGGGAGGGATAATATTGGTGTGGTGCACCAGGCTTACTTTAGCGTTTGGAATGCTCTTTCTTGTTTATAGACAAGTCTAGTGCTCCTCGAGGTGAGAAGCTTGGCCTAAAGAATCCTCTTCTGAGGAGTTCGTTAAGTTGTCTGAGAAGTTCCAGTGTCTTAGTTGGAGCTAGACGATAAGGTGATTTGGCTACTGGGGTGTCCCTTGTAACTAAGTCGATTCTGAACTCGAATTGATGTTGTGGTGGTAATCCCGGTAGTTCTTCTGGAAAGGTGTCGGGAAAGTCACGTACTTTTGGGATGTTCTGAATGTCCTTTGCTTCTTGGCTCGCATCGACGATGTGTGCAAGGAATGTGTGATATTCCTTTCGTAAGCGCTTTTGAGCTTAAATACACGAAACGATGCGAAGGTTCGTACCTGATTTGTCTCCGTAAATAACAAGAGGTTCTTTGATAAGGAGGTTAAGATGAACTGCTTTCCAAAAGCGCTTGATATCGGCTTGATGTAGACTCAACCAATTCCTACTGATTCTGACGTCAAAACCTTGTGGTTGATTAGATGTCGTGAAGATCTAAAAGAAAGTATGAACTTCTAAGTTTCTTCGCATGGCAGCACGATCACTCGTAGTCTTAGGCAGTCTCCATCCTGAAGTTCATATTAGAACTCATACCTAGTTCATCAATCACAGTTTGGCGTATACGAGTCGTATATAATTAAGATTGAAAAGGTAGTCGAATAAATGATTCTTCTTTAAGCCTACATCCCAACGAGGAAAAGAAGTTAAAGTGGAATCATCAATTCTAAACCTGTAGAACCTTGATTATATACCACCCCTATGTATACATTCTTCAGCGATAGATCAACCGTATGGGTCTTTGGATTGAACGTGTCGTACTGTACGAGTGGTACTTCGGGGAGGTTTGCTGAGTTTTTCTTCGGAAGGGATGAGAAACATGAGGCACTCTATGCATGAGTACTTCGGTGTTCTGGAATGACGGCTTCGCTAGAAAGACGTTTTCGGAGAACGAGACTTACGCATGCAACTGGTGTTGTGCGGATCGAATTGACTCTAGTTGTATGATAACGTCGGACTTACTTAGAAGTAAAAGATATCAGATTTGAACATAAATGCGTTATAAATGCATTATAACAAACGAAAGTTCTGGGCTAAAGCTAAAGGCAAATCACCCCAAGGGGCGAGCAAAAGACAACAACCTGTGGCAACCTTCGCAGCCACGACATTTGTACCTCCTACTACCATCCCTTCTAGTATCCCAATTGTCCCTACACCAGCTAGGCAGTATGCTGGAAACCTACCAAAATGCAATAAGTGCAACTTCTATCATCTGGGTAGTTGTCGTCCGTTACACTGCTTTAAATGCAACAACAACGGACATACTACCATTTGCTACAGGACTCGAACCCAACACATTACTTAAACCACCAATGTCGAAATCTCTCGAATATGCCATCTATGTGCCGTAATGGGACGCTTCAAGGGGGACTGTCCAACAAAGAAGAACGACGGCGAATCTGAAGGAGTTTGACCTCAAAATGGAAAGAGGCAACGAAGGACCCTACTATAGTATAGGTTCACTTCCAATCGTCAGTATTATGTATATTTTAAAAAAAACATGTTTAAAACTAGTGCAACTCGAATCTTATGTTTTGCGAGATCCCTTCAGTTAAGGGACCCTCGTGTTGCGAATACTTGCCTTTTGTAGTATACTTTGTTCGCATCAGTATTCCTGTAGTTACTCTAAAGTACTTTAACTCTGTTAAAAGTTGCACTGTTGTGATTTGTCTATAACGCATTTATGTTCAAATCTGATATCTTTTACTTCTAAGTAAGTCCGACGTTATCATACAACTTGAGTCAATTCGATCCGCACAACACCAGTTGCGTGCGTAAGTCTCGTTCTCCGAAAACGTCTTTCTAGCGAAGCCGTCATTCCAGAACACCGAAGTACTCATGCATAGAGTGCCTCATGTTTCTCATCCCTTCCGAAGAAAAACTCAGCAAACCTCCCCGAAGTACCACTCGTACAGTACGACACGTTCAATCCAAAGACCCATACGGTTGATCTATCGCTGAAGAATGTATACATAGGGGTGGTATATAATCAAGGTTCTACAGGTTTAGAATTGATGATTCCACTTTAACTTCTTTTCCTCGTTGGGATTTGGGCTTAAAGAAGAATCATTTATTCGACTACCTTTTCAATCTTAATTATATACGAATCGTATACACAAAACTGTGATTGATGAACCAGGTATGAGTTCTAATATTAACTTCAGGATGGAGACTGCCTAAGACTACGAGTGATCGTGCTGCCATGCGAAGAAACTTAGAAGTACCTACCCTTTTTTTCTTAATTCAGGAGTAATCATACTTTCTTTTAGATCTCCACGACATCTAATCAACCACAAGGTTTTGACGTCATAATCAGTAGGAATTGGTTGAGTCTACATCAAGCCGATATCAAGCGCTTTGGGAAAGTAGTTCATCTTAACCTCCCTATCAAAGAACCTCTTGTTATTTATGGAGACAAATCAAGTACGAACCTTCACATCATTTCGTCTATTTAAGCTCAAAAGCGATTACAAAAGGAATATCACACATTCCTTGCACACATCGTCGATGCGAGCCAAGAAGCGAAGGACATTCAGAACATCCCAAAAGTACGCGACTTTCCCGACACCTTTCTAGAAGAACTAGCGGGATTACCACCACAACGTCAATTCGAGTTTAGAATCAACTTAGTTACAAGGGCTACCCCAGTGACCAAATCACCTTATCGTCTAGCTACAACTAAGATACTGGAACTTCTCAGACAGCTTAATGAACTCCTCAGAAGAGGATTATTTAGGCCAATTTTCTCACCTTGAGGAGCACTGGACTTGTCTGTAAACAAGAAAGAGCGTTCCAAAAGCTAAAGTAAGCCCGGTGCACCGCACCGATATTCTCCCTCCCAAAAGGGGATAGAATATTTTGTGGTGTAATGGATGCATCCAACCATGGGCTTGGTTGTGTTCTTATGCAACAGGAAATGTCACTACCTATACCTCAAGACAGTTTAAGACACAGGAAGTTAACTATACAACACATGATCTTGTGTCAGGAGCAGTAGTAATTGCTTTGAAGATCTAGAGACACTACTTGTAGGGTACAAGGTGTACTATTTTCAAGAACCACAAAAACATTCAACATACATTCGAGCAAGAAGATTTATCATACCAGTGAAGTCAAACGAAAGAAGCAAAGTCGTATCCCGATAGTGAAAGATTTGCTGGAATGCCAAGCGAGGACCAGAGTTCACTTAGGAACCCGAGGATCAAATAAAACTTCTATCTATACCATGATTATCAATTCTGCTTAAACTCTAATTTCGGGACTAAATTCTCTCTAACGAGGGGATGATGTGACAAACCGATATTTCGAGACAATGTAATGTAACACCAGCCAAATTTAGGTCAAAATATAACTTTCCTAAAATCTTATTTGGGTTAATTAAAGTGGTAGGAATCGTAACAAGGTTTTCATACATATAAAGAACACAAAAATCCGAGTTATAACGAAGAAGTTATAACCATTCTAAGATTTCTGACAAAACCGACAACACCGATTAAACGAAAAACGCGAAGTTTCAATACAATAGTTTTTAGCCTTAAGTATCTAAATGAAAGTTTTAGATAACATTAAACCGTAAATGTATGTAAAAAGAGCGTCCAAATCTGACTTCATATGAGGAAGTTATGATTTTTCCAAGATCCGGATATAGTAGTAGACAGCTAAAAACTCGAAATAGAGATCGAGAGACTTTTGGCCGAAACAACCTAAATGAGAACCGAAGGTATCAACCAAAGTAGCACAATGGGAAAAAGTCTGGCAAAAACGGACGCCGGATGAAGAAGTTATGGATTTTTAACGGACTTTTTCTAGTCCCAGCCTGTTAAAAACAAATAATTAAAAATAAAATCAAAATTAGCCGACGAAGTCTAAACGAGAGTTTTAGAGTATATTCTCACATACGCGTGCATATAAAGAACGTCGCAAACGGAGCTCGTACGCAAAAGTTACGGATTTTACAAGTTTAAGGCTCAAAATCCGAGGTTGTCAGGCTTGTCATGACGTCGCACAATTTTCCACGACCCGGCAAGTGACTAAGGGCGTCCCATCAATGGAAGAGGATAAGATCTTGCTCACCACAATGTGACACAAATGGTCACGACGTGACACACCAGAAATATTCCTATAAATAGAAGCTTAAGGGTGCCGAGTTTGGTGCTCATCTCTTTCCATCTAAGTGATGTTACTCTGCGTAATTACCACGAAAAGCCATCTCGAAGCCCCGATTTTTCACACTCAAGTTCCGAAGGAAGGTTCTACACGCCCGATATTCCCGAGATTCCCGAGAAAATCAACTCTTCCAAGTCGAAATTCTGCTCGATTATCATCTCGCTTTCTCCCGTCAATCAAGTGAGTTCATACCCCCTTAATTAACCTTTTAAATGTTTTTAAATGTTTATAAATGCTTTATGGGGGGATACAAGTTGAATCATGTTTATTTATTATATCAATCACATGTGATTAATAACTAGCATGCAAATGGATTTACTATATGTTAACTGTTTTACCAAATACATTTCTTCAAATGACTTTCTTAAACGTTTTTACATGTTTAAAACTATTTATCAAACTGTCTTACACACTGTAAGTTTCCTTTCAAACTTTGTTACAAAGGTGTTTTCAAACAAAGGTTTTCCTTATACTTAAACTGTCTTATCAAACAAAATACTTTCAATCGTTTTATAAACTGACATCAGGTCATCGTTTCTTAGTATTAAACTTTTCAAAGGTTTTACAAAACTTTCATTATGCTTTTATATTGTCAAATGCATGCCTACATATTTATATATTTGTGTGGTGGTACTTTGGGGAAACTTACTAAGCATTGGATTATAGCGTTCAGTTTTATGTTTTAGGTAATTCAGATGATCAGGGGAAAACAAATGCGTGATTATGCACATCCTTCCGATTTTATGATTTTAGATTTTGGGATACTCTGATTTGTAATTAACACTTTTGAGAAAAATATTTTGTAAACAATTGTGGTGGATTGGTTTTGAAAAATTAAAAATTTTACTCAGATTTTTATGACGTTCTAGTGATGCTGTCATCAGCACGTTGTGGCCACCACACAAAAATCTTATATTTAAGCCTTAAATGCCACAAGCACAAAGGTAAATTTACCTGGAACTTGGTGTTAATCTTTATATCAATTCCTTTTCTCAACCTCAGTTTACACTCTTTCTTGATTCTCCCCACTTACTTCTTCTAATGCCAATTAAAATAGGATTAAATTACTGAAATGGTCCCTATGGTTTGGTCAAAATTACACGTTTGGTCCCTAACTTTTTTTTGCACTCGGATCGTCCCTGTGGTTTGATTTTGTTGTGTTTTTCGTCCCTTACATACATAAAGTTAGGGACCAAACGTGCAATTTTGATCAAATCATAGGGACGAAAAACGCAATAAAATCAAACCACAGGGACGCTCCGAGTGTAGAAAAAAAGTTAAGGACCAAACGTGCAATTTTGACCAAACCATAGGGACGATTTCAGTAATTTACTCTTAAAATAGATACCGTCTCTGCTAAGCACAAAAAAGAAGAACAATATAATTTGTATGTGAAAAATTAATTTGCTAATTTCAATTTCGCATAATATCGATTTTGCGATTTCAGTTTCATTGATGGATGCGATTTGGATGGATATGTCGATTTCAATTTCACAGAATATCGATTTCAATTTCAGATGAGAAAAACAATTTTACAAAGGGAGAAAGAGCTTACCGGTTGGAGATTTCTCTTTGGAGGAGATCGACATGGGAATTAAATAGGAGCTAGAGGAGGGCGGCACTATAAGAAAAAGGGAGGAAGCAATAGAAGCAGAAGAAATGATGGGTTAAAAGCAGGAATGTGTTCCAAATTTATCAGTCAACATATTATTTTTTTGGAATCGGTAAGAGGTTAGTTGATCGGGTAAGAGGCTAAACATGTTGAAATCAAACAACGTTACTTGACCAAGTAAGAGGTAATATTATGACTTTTTACTTAATTCACTGTCCAATTTATAAAGTTCTTACTATTTAGTCATCTAAGTTTCATTCGTGATAATTAAGTTACTATGTTTTTTTGGATATTTATCCATTATAGCTGGCTATAGTAGATTTAATAAGATACAAGCTTACGTGACATGCTACCTATGCAATTATGATCCCATATTTTTTCATGTGGTGCTAACATGACATCTACATGAATTTTTAGAGAAAAAATATATTTTTCTTAAAAAATATATGATCTCTCTCTCATACATATAATGATAAAATATAATTAATCAGAGCTCACTTTCTGATTCATATCTTGATCATATCTCAAATCTTCTTTTTTCTCTTAGCTCAACATGCTTTTTTTCTAAATTTGTACTGGAAAATGGCATCAAATGAGAGGATCTTTCCCCTTAACCAAGTCTTTCCCACATATTGAGTTCTATAGCTTGCTAAAAAAAGAGGATCATTTTTTTATTCCAAGCAGAAATCTCCTGCACTAAACAGTAATGGCCACAATTATTGATTAAGTTATCAATGATTCCAATTACATGATGTCATAGATACGAATACGTATGATTAGTTTTCTAACGAATTTAGAATGGAAAATTACCAATCAATGGAACAAATTTTAGAACCATTGCCATATTGTCAAGTCTTTGAGGATGATGAATGAAGCCAAGAGACTAATACTTGACACTACACTTTTGTACTAAATTTAACCATTAAATAAACCGAAAAGTGGGGCATGCGCAATTTCACCTAACATGTATAATACATGCTGATTTTACTTATTTGATACATTTTGTGCGATATCTTAAAGATTTGAGTTGTATATTGATGCATTTGAAGATATATGATACTTATAGTGCTTGAGATTATTATTTTGTAGATAAACAACTTCATTGAGCATAAAGGAAGAAAAATGGAGATCAAATGTAACAGTCCGGATTTCCAGGTATCTTTTATTTTTATGATTTTGGTGTTTTGTGAGGGGACTCGGTGAGTTGGAGCTCAGACTCGCCGAGTAGGATCGCGATTCTGGACGCGGGATTCGCCTGGACTCGGCGAGTCCAAGATATGGACTCGGTGAGTCCGCGCTGTTTAATGAAACCCTAATTTCTCGGGTTTGGGACCTATTTAAAGGGCCTTATGGCCGTCATTGGTGCTCACCAGTCCCTTGAGTGAAACCCTAATCGAGTGGGAGCGTTTGGAGCAAAGTAGGAGGCCATTATTGATCTTGGAGGTGTCATTTTGCAAGGAAAGGGAGAATCAGCTAAGGGGAAGGCAAGAGGAGCCATTTTCTGAGAGTTTGGAGTCCAGAGCATCACTATTGTGGTAATACCTTCGAGCTATCATCTTCTATGTTGATGTTTGCATTGATTTAGGGCTTATTGAACCCTTTTGTGGCTAGATCTAGTGCTCCCTTGGTCCCTTAAGCGATTTAGACCATGGATCTGGACCCTTGGAGGTCCAGAGTGTCCCTTTGCCCAAGCTTTTTGGGAATCAATGGAGGTTTTGGATTGGAATCCTTATGCCTTAGGTCAAAATGCTATTTATGAGCCATGGGGTGTGTTATGGACACCAAGTTAGGGGCTTTACATGATGAATCAATCTAGGAAGGCCAGATCTATGAATTGTTTGAGCAGATCTGACCTTAGAAGCAAGTTGGAGTGGTTGCATGGCATGGACTCGCCGAGTCCGACGAACAGACTCGGCGAGTAGCTTGAAGATTGCCTTGAGTTCGCTCAGTGAGTGGTCCAGTCGAGTCATAGGTTGACTCAGTGAGTCAGGGTGAGTAGAGAGGGTTGACAGGTGGACTGAGTCGAATTGGGACTCGCCGAGTTGTTCTTGAGACTCGGCGAGTTGAGTCGGGGTGGCCCCGCGATTCTTCCAGGTGGAACTCGTCGAGTCAGGGGGAGTACTCGACGTGTAAGAAGGGAATCCTAGAGAGTTGGTGAAAACGTCTAGACTCGCCGAGTTGCCCTTGTGCACTCGCCGAGTCCGGTCAAAGTTAACCGTTGACCGTTGACCGTTGACCAGAGTTGACCTGTGTTGACTTCTTAGGGATAGTCAACCTTAGAGATAAAAAGTGTTAATTAGAGACATATGATGTTATAGGAGGATTAGAGCTCGGAGGATCGAGCACGAGGGGTTTCCAGGATTCGTGAGATACCGAGATATGCGAGGTGAGTCTTCTCATTATACTTTACCTTGAGTAGGTAACCAAAGTTATGTGATAGAGTATTTGTATGTTATGTATGCTATATGTTGTACTGCATTATTTCTATGTGATTATGTTGTGCATGTTTACAGAGTTGGAACCGGAAGGTTCCTAGAGTTAGAACCTGAGGGTTCACAGAGTTTGGGTGCTCGGACCCATAGAGTTATAGCCTCGAATGGATAATATGTGTTTTATGTGTGGTATTTTGGGGAACTCACTAAGTTTCGTGCTTACAGTGTTAGTGTTGTTGTTTCAGGTACTAGCGATGACCGTGGGAAGGCGCCGGCTTGATCTGTACACACCCAGGGGACTTTTGATATATATTTATTTGATCTTGGGATTTGTATGATACGAATTGGAATTTTAAACTTAATGTTTTATGAAATTAAATGAGAAATGTTTTTATATTTGCGAAAAATTATTTTGAAAATTCACGGTGTTACATCAAAATTGAGATGGAATGAAAGAAACTAACAAAGGGTTCAATCAAGCAGCTATGTGCAATGTGCATATTCCATGTGTCGTGCGTTGATCAGATTAATTTGTGTTATACGTGGAATCTTGAAGATTCGTACTTGTCATAGCTATTAGAGTACACAATGCGACCAACAACATTACACATCATGTTTAATGTCGCTTTAGAAAATCTATAAATTGCCTTTTCCCTTTGACCTAAGGGTATATCTCATATTATACATTGAAAATACAATTATAGGTGTCGTTTTGAGAGAACAAAAGGCATTTTGAAGGTCGGAAGGATAACTAGTAGCACGAATATGAGGGATCGAGAGTAGAATCACTATAGATTCATTTGGTTTACTTTAAAATCTATATTTAGCACACTATTATGAATTCTTTTTGTTCTTTTTTTATGATTTTAGGCTAAAAATACCTTTTTCCTTTTGTTTAGATGTAGATGAACCCTTAAATTTATGGTTTGAATTGGATGTGGATATCATTAGTTATTTAATTTATTGCGTTTGTTTGATGAAAGATCTGTATGTGTTAAAATTTTCTATCTTTATTTCTTATTACTGAGTAAATATAGTCTAAAGGATCAATCTCACTGTGTTTGCTTGAATCATAGTTGATCATGACCATTGACAATTATCACTAATTAGTATAGATGACCTTTTTATGTATTAATTGATTTTCATGACCATTGATATCAATAAAGGTTAAACTTGTATAATACAAACTAATGACTGATAATAGGGATAGTTAATCACATAAACATTGTGGTTAAATGTCCTTGGAATCATTAGGTTTATAATCGAACCAAGAAGCTTAACAAAATTAGGAATCGATAGATGATGATTAATATCAAGTACAAAAATAGAAGTTAACCATAGCTGAAGGGTGTAATCGAATCTTAGTAAAAAACATATTTATTTATCTGTTTCTGAATCATTTTTCTTTATCTTTTATTTCTTTATGTTTCTTAGTTAATTAAACTCCCCATTATTACTTACTTTTTGTATTTAGTACAAATAATCAAATTTTCTAAACTAAATCATACTCGTTCCCCTAGATTTTGATAATTCGGTCTTGCCAAAGCTATAAAGTCATACGATTTGGTACGTAGTTGTGTAATATTCCCCAGTGTTGGTAAAACCTTTTATAAATTTAAGAATGGATTTTACACATCACCTGCAACAACAAAGGCTATATACTTAATTGAAACCAGGGAAATCCACATATATGTTTGTTTTTAGCTTTGAAAATATATTCCTTTTTCACCTTAAAACCATCAAAATTGGAATGATAAAAATCAATTCATATAACATGGGCTAATATTTTGGTTTTTACTAAAGCAAGGTTCTACCTTCAGATATTTTGTATTACTTAAGTGGAAGGAGGGGATTTTGGTTTGGTTTTGTTCTAAGTGGCCACTTAATGTGGTCTTGAAACACCCCAAAAATACGGTCCAAAAAATATATTTTAAATCATTATAAACCCATAGAAATTCAATCATCTCATAAAAACATAAGTGATAATATCTCAAAACATAATGTCAAAACATTGTATCCAAATCACATACGAAAATATCAGAGTAAATCCTCCCAGGCTAAACACTGTGGGGTGTGCAATGCATTTATCCCAAGCTATTCCCTTTGCTACCAGAATTACCTGAAACCAAAACTAAAAACTATAAACACGAAGCTTAGTGAGTCTCCCCAAACTACTACATACCATACACATATCATACAACATGCAGTTAGGAGATACGGGCCTCGCCCACACTCAAGGAGATACGGGCCCCCACCCACACTCGACTAACTATGAGATACGGACCTCGCCCACACTCAGTTATCCATGAGGTATGAGACTCGCCCACACTCATCTGGCTAGGAGGTACGGGCCTCGCCCACGCTCCTCTATCTGGAGGATACGGGCCCTTTCCTAGAACCCACTATCTAAACATAAATACAAGTATCACGCAGACAACAAGTATACCATAATCTACCAATTCATAAACATACTCAGATAATACTAACATACGGGCTCAGCCCACATTTAGCTACTAATCATAAACAAGTCTAAGATACAGGCTCTACCCATACTTAGCTACTAAACATAAACAAGTCTAAGATACGGGCCCTGCCAACACTTAGCTACTAACCATCATACATACTCTAAACGGGCCGACATTGGTGCCTTCGATCCGTTCGTACTGAAGGAAACTCACCTCGTAAGCTAACTGTGAAATCTCGTGTGAGGAATCTCTGACGGCTACTCCAACGACTCCCTGACTATCATTATCACAATAACACTGAGTCAAAAACTAATAATCCTTCTTAGGGTAAAATGACCATTTTACCCCTGGTCAAACTCAACGTTTTGGTCAAAGTTAACATTTTGGGTTAACTCAACTTGCTGAGTTGCTCCATCAACTCGTCGAGTTCTATAAATCAAAACCCTAAAATTGCAATCCAACACATTGAGTCGTCGTCCTGACTCGGCGAGTTCCCTGGCTACCCACAGTCGCGAGTAAGCAAGTCAACTCATCGAGCCTGCCTCAGACTCCTCAAGTTCTACCATATTCAACATTGGGACAACTCGCCTCAACTCGTCAAGTTCCTTTATGAACTCGATGAGTTCCTCTGTCTGTTTGGACCATCTTAATGGATAAATCCCATACACTTCAGATCTAAGCTTCTTGTTTATCACACACACTGAAAACGTCCTTTTAAGGTTAAAGTTTCCAACTTTACCCATTAATATCCTCATTTAATGGGTTTGGCTCAAACCCTAACTCTCTAGAACTTAGATCTTGGTCCACAAGTCATCCATACTCCAAACTAAAGCATATAAACAGAGATCTAGGCCTTTTCCTCCATGCATGGCCTTTTGGGGGCTTAAAAGGCCAAGATGACATCTTAGAGCTTGCATGGAGGCTCCAATGGCATAAAGTTTTCACCTTTATGCCATGAAAGCCCTTAATGATTCTAGATCTGAAGGTATCCTCACTTGGGATGTCCATATCCCAAGGATCAAGCTTCTTGTACCAAAAACCCAATAAAGTGAAAATAAGGAGATATAAGAAACTATTAGGCAAGTTAGAGACTGATTACCAGAAAATGATGAGGATGGAAGGAAATCTCTGGATCTACTATCTTCTCCTTGAATCCTCTAGCTTCTTCTTCATCCACAAGCTTCAAAACACACAAAGATCACCCAAAAATGGCTCACAAGCTCACAAATGCATTAGGGTTTCTGAACTAGTGTTTGGGACTTGGAGGCTGGAAATGAGGCCAGTAAGTGGGGATTAGGATGCTTAAATAGGGTGCAATACCCCGAAATTAGGGTTTCTTCCTTGCATCCCTACTCGTCGAGTCGAGGCTCTCAACTCATCGAGTAGGTGACCTAAAATCTCGTGACAAATTTGGCCCCTACTCGACGATTTTGGGCTACCAACTCGTCGAGTTGCTCTACAAAAGTGAATAAATTATGATTAAATGCGTACCAGGAACTAGGCATTACAATTCTCCCATACTTGTCTTAGACTTCGTCCTCGAAGTCTGTTGCATCGGGAAACAACTCCGGGTAGTGATCCCTCATCACCTCCTTGGGCTCCCAAGTCTACTCTGAACCCTTGCAGTGTTGCCACTGCACCTTCACCAGCTTAACCTACATGTTCCTTAGCTCCTTCGACTTTTGTCAAGAATATCTACTAGTCTCTCGATGTAATTTGAGCTGCCATCAATCTAATATCCTCTAGAGGCACAACCGCTGAGTCATCCACTAAGCACTTCCATATTTGAGAAACATTGAAAGTGTCGTGGATCTGGCTGAGCTCTACTGGAATATCTAAACAATAAGCAACCTGGCCAACCCAAGCCAACACCCTGGACGGACCGATGTATTTGTGGCCCAGCTTGCCCTGCTTCCTGAACCAGATGAAACATTTACAAGGTGACACCTTCAGGAGAACCATGTCGCCAACCTGAAACTCCAAATCTGAACGGCGCTTGTCGGCATAGCTTTTCTGCCGACTTTGAGCAGTTTGGAGCCTGCTCCGTACCTGTTGGATCCTCTCAGTGGTCTTGATTACTACCTCAATACGCCCAATGACTCTCTGACGGACCTATCCTTAACAAATTGGGATCCTACACTTCCTCCCGTAGAGCATCTCGATGGGAGGTCGGTCTATGCTTGTGTGATAACTATTGTTATATGAAAATTTCGCTAAGGGAAGATACGTATCCCAACTGCCACCAAAGTCCAAGACACATTCGTGTAGCATGTCCTTGAGGGTCTGTATCGTCCTCTCACTCTATCCATCCGTCTATACCCATCTTGTCATGAAACCGCTTCCAAAATCTGGAAGTGAAATGAGCATCCCTGTCTGACACCACCGAAACGGGCACTCCATGACATGCCTCCACCTCGTGAACGTAGATCTCGGTTAGCTTCACATCCGACATACTCTCCTCGATTGGGATAAAATGGGCGCTCTTGGTCAGCTGATCTACGATGACCCATATCGAATCTATTCCACGTGTGGTCCTGGGAAGCTTAGTGATGAAATCCATAATGATGTCTTCCTATTTCCACACGGGAATGTCCAACAGCTGCATCTTGTGGTGAGGTCGCCGGTGCTCGGCCTTGACCTTCTTGCAGGTCAAGCACCGCTCCACATACCATGCTACATCCTACTTCATGCAGGGCCACCAGTAATTAGGCGAAGATCCCGATACATCTTCGATGCCCTGGGATGGATGGAGAACATCAACTTGTAAGCCTCATCCATCAGAACCTTTCGTACTCCGCCCCAGTACGGAACCGAAACCCTCCCATGTGGGTTCAACAATCCATGGCTATCGTAATCAAATGAGGCCATGTGGCCTATGATTTGCTCACACTTCCGGCGCTCCTCCTTCATACCCTTGACCTACGCCTCTCGGATCTGCTCCAGCAACAGAGTAATCACTGTCAGCCTCAGACATATATCTCGAATCGGAGCTGCCACTACCTTGTGGCTAAGGGCATCGGCCACAACATTGGCCTTGCCCGGGTGATAAAGGATCTCACAATCATAATCCTTCACCACATCTAGCCACCAAAGCTGCCTCATGTTCAGATTTGGCTGAACCATGAGGTACCTCAAACTCTTGTGGTCCGTGTAAATGGTACAATGGACCGCATAGCGGTAATGTCACAAAATCTTGAGGGCGAAAACCATAGCCCCCAGCTGTAAATCATGTGTCGGCTAGTTTGCCTCGTAAGGATTCAACTGGCTCGGAGCGTAAGCTATCACGTGACCCCGCTGCATTAATACTACGCCCATGCTTATGATCGAAGCGTCACAGTAAACCACGAAGTCATCGACTCCCTCCGGCAAGGTCAAAATCGGTGCGTCGCATAACCGCTGTCTGAGAGTCTCGAAGGCTGACTGCTGCTTAGGCCTCCAACCGAATGTCACCGACTTCTTGGTTAGTTGGTTCAGAGGAACAGTGATCTTGGAGAAATCCTTTATGAATCTCCGATAGTAACCCGATAAACCAAGAAAACTCTGAATCTCAGATGGAGACCTCGGAACCTCCCACTGCATCACGGCCTTAATCTTGGCCAGATCGACCAAAATACCCTTCTGGTTGACAAGATGCCCCAGAAACTGCACCTCGCGCAACCAAAACTCACACTTGGAGAACTTTGCGAAAAGTCTCTCCCTCCTTAGTGTCTCCAGCACCTCCCTTAGGTGCTCCTCATGACGCTCCTGAGTCTTGGAATAAACTAATATGTCATCAATGAAGACTATCACAGACCGGTCCAACATCGGCCTGCACACGCGGTTCATGAGTTCCATGAACGTGACTGGAGCATTGGTGAGCCCAAACGGAATCACCATGAACTCATAGTGACCATAGAGGGTGCTAAAAGTTGTCTTCTGCACATCCTTGTCTTTGACTCGCATCTAGTGATAACGCAATCACAAATCAATCTTTGAGAACCAAGATGCGCCTTGTAGCTGGTCAAACAAATCATCAATCCATGGGAGGGGATAACAGTTCTTCACCGTTACCTTATTCAGCTCCCAATAATCTATGCACATCCAATGTGACCTGTCCTTCTTCTTCACAAATAGGATCGGGGCTCCCCATGGTGAACTGCTCTGTATGATAAATCCCTTATCTAACAACTCATGCAGTTGTGTAGATAACTCCTATATCTCGGAGGAGTGAATCGATATGGTGTCTTGGCTATCGGAGCCGCACCAAGGACTAGGTCAATCCTGAACTTAACCTATCTCTCTAGAGGTATGGTAGGCAAATCCTCCGGGAATACGTCAGGGTACTCACGCTCGACTGGTATGTCATCGACTATCACCTTACCCTTATCCCTTCTATCCTTGATATAGGTAACATAGCCTGCATAACCCTGCTGAAGGTAGCGCCTCGCTCTCGCTGTTGAACATAGAGTCGGTCCACCCTGTGGCCTCTCGCCCTAAATCACTAACCCTCCCCTACTAGGAATCCGAACCCTCACCAGTTGTTGCTCGCAATCGATCACTACCCCATTAGGGCTCAACCAGTCCATACCGACTATAACCTTATTCCCTCGCAGGGGAATAGGGATTAGATCCACAGAAAACTGCTCATCAAACAACTATAGTGTACATCCATAGTGAACCCTTGCAACCTTGATGGTCCTATCATCTTCTATCACCACATTAAATGGACAATCCAGCTCCCGTGGAGCCCTTACGAATCGCTTGCTGACTGCGAGCGACACAAATGATCGGGTAGCCCCCGAATCGAGCTATACCAGGGCAGATATACCGCTCATAAGGAACGATCCTATAATAAAACACAAAATATAAGAAATAATCAATATTAGTAAAGAGATTAGGAGAAGATACATACCCATCACTACGTCAGGTGCTGCACGTGCCTCCTCTATTGTCAACTGGAAGGCTCTGCTCTTCGCCATTAGCGCATCCGCCCAGCCCTGGCGACCGTCGATAATCCTCAATGTAGTAGGAGCGGTTGCCACTACTCATCCTGCTGATGTTGCTAAACTCGGACACTAGGCCTTCTTGTGGCCCCTCTGATTGCACTGGAAGCAAATCAGATGAAATATTGCAGTGGTGGTGGTGGTAGCCGTATAATCCCTACTAACATGACCAGTTCAGCCGCACTTAATAGCCCTAAATACTAGCCCTGCACGCCCCATCACATGTCATGCCGCACTTGCCACATCGGCCTCGGCTCTGCAGGCCCTTCCCTCGAGAATCTACCTTGGGCTTCTTGCCTGAACCCTTTACACCAAACACCGCATCTAGTTTCCTCTTCCTGTCTATCTCTAAATCAATCTCCCTCTCCCTAGCTCTTGCTATCATATCCTCCAGCGTCTTACAGCTGTATCGACTCACAAACTGCTAAATGTCGCTCCTCAGTATCTCATGGTATCGGGCCTTTTTCATCTCCTCGTCCACCACATACTGCGAAACAAGAAGGGACCACTCCCTAAACATAGCGGTGATCTTGGTCACCGTCTCAGTCGTCTGTTGGAGATCCTGGAACTCTCTGGTAAGCTGTTGCACCTCAATCATAGGTGAAAACTCGGCCTTGAACCTGACCGAAAAGTCACTCCAATTCATAGCATCAAGAGCTACATCATCACCAATGGCATGTCCGACCTCCTCCCACCAGTCACGTGCCCTGTCCTTTAGAAGACAGGAGGCAAGTCGGACCATGTCCCACTCAGGACATTGGATCGTACAAAATTCGTTGGCGACATCAGCTAACCACCTGTTGCTATTAATGGGGTCCCGATCCCCATGATAGGCGAGAGCTCCACATGCTCTAAACTCCCTGAATTTCAGCATGCATGACCCCATTATGGCCGCCACCTCAGTGCGGAATGCACTCAGTCTCTCATCCAAAAGCTCTAGGATACCCTCCTTGATCATACTAAAGATCACAGGAGTCTGGTCTAAAATAATGTGTGTGACCTCAGACGAAATGAAATCTCTCGTCTGCTCGTCAAGCTGCCCGGCTCCAGAGCCCGAGCCTGATCCGTCACCAGCACCTGAATTGCCGACTAGCCTAGTATGTAGCGTTACCATACTTAAAATACACCATAACAAACATTAGTATATACATCATAACTCAATGGATCTTACATGCTACAAGTTCTCTGGATTCATCTTAGCCTTCCTTGATTCGAGTACGGATCCTCTGCTTTCGGTAGTACGGTCCCATACTACCTTCCACATATATATGTACTTTCCTCAAGAACTGCCTTGACTCCACCAAGCCCCTTCTACTGCTACTATTGTTCTCACGCTAATCTCATCCTAGGCTTGCTCTAGGGTAATCACCAACCCACTCTCCGCTATCAGCTACATAAGAAGTCCCTGCTATCTTCCCCTAACTAGCTAACGAATACTATTACATATCACTTAAGACTTGATAATTCTTCGAATGAGAGGTCCTACCCTACAACAGTTGGACTCAAACAAGAGCTGCAAAATAGATCTAAACCAAACCTTCTGAAATTATTTAGTCCTCGTAATATGTAACTTAACATATTCGTTTACTAGTTAGTTAAAGATATCTAGGACTCCTAAAAGCACAAAGAAAGCAGCATTCGAGCATTAAGTAACGATAATCAAGCATATCCTACTCAGGCCATCATATTACTTACTAATCAGTACTAGCATACAATTCAACAAGCTCATACAGCAGGCATATAAGGCATCCTTCCTAGATCCTTAGCCCTAAACTAGCATGAAGTTCTCATAAACATATCATAACATAAACTTGTATGGGTAATTTGGGAGTATTTGATTGCATGCACCACACCCTTTTCTCTTTTCAAAGTTCTTTTTCTCTTTTCAAAATTCCAGTAAAAAATGATCTTCTTTGAAAATTTTCATACCAATTCCTTAGTTTGAGTTAAGACACACCCGAGAGTGTGCCCGAATCCCTCAAACCAAGGATCTGATACCAACTTGAAATACCCCAAAAATACGGTCCACAAATTTCGTTTTAAATCATTACAAAACCATAGAAATCCAATCATCTCATAAAAACATAAGTGGTAATATCTCAAAACATAATGTCAAAACACTATATCCAAATCATATACCAAAATATCAAAGTAAATCCTCCCAGGCTAAACATTGTGGGTGAGCAATGCAATTACCTCGAGTTCTTCCCTTTGCTACCAGAAGTACCTAAAACCAAAACTAAAACCTGTAAGCATGAAGCTTAGTGAGTCTCCCTAAACTAATACATACCATACACATATCATAGAACATTCAACTAGGAGATACGGGCCTCGCCTACACTCAAGGAGATACAGGCCCCCGCCTACACTCGGCTAACTATGAGATACGGGCCTCGCCTACACTCAGCTATCCATGAGGTACGAGCCTCGCCCACACTCAGCTGGCTAGGAGGTACGGGCCTCGCCTACACTCCTCTATCTAGAGGATACAGGCCCCTGCCCACAACCCGCTATCTAAACATACATAAAAGTATCACACAGACAACAAGTATACCCTAATCTACCAATTCATAAACATACTCAGATAATACTAAGATACGGGCCCAACCCACACTTAGCTACTAATCATAAAAAAGTCAAAGATACGGGCCCTGCCCACACTTAGGTACTAAACATAAACAAGTCTAAGATATTGTAACATCCCGATATTTTCAGAGGAAACCATTGCGTCAAGAGTTGGAGGAAGAGACCAAGCTTGTAGATCTGATGTTAGTTTGTGCTCAAAAAACTCCGGAAGGTATAAAGTTCCAAACTTTATGCATATATGATTAGATATCTCCATTTTTATTTAAAAGACTCATTTCTTGTCCCAAAAACCACAAGATGGTGCATGCTGTGTTTTGGACAAAAAGGATTGTCCTTCTAGACTCTTGAGGGGACCTTGAGTGATAAAAATGAAGTCCTATTAGCTGAATGTGTCCCATGCATGGAAAAATAAGGTCTTAATGGATTAAGACCATGCATTAAGAACTTTATGGACGTCCAAAGTGATAAATTTCACGACTTTATGGATTCTAGGCATGTCAGGCCTCTAGATCAGAAGTTTAGACTTAAGTGCTTGAGATATTAAGCACTTAATAAGGTTTTGGCAAACCGTCCAGTACGCCCAGTGTAAATCTAGTATGCCCAATGTACTGGATCAACCACCCCGATGGTGGTCAACATTGGATGAGTATGCCCCGCGTACCCAGAGAAGTACGCCCCGCGTATGTCCTCTGTTGGGCTTTTGATAAATGGGCTTCGGCTTTTGGGTTGTTTATGGACTAGATGGAATTGGGCCTTTGTTGGACTCTGTAAATAAGATACTTTGGGCTAGGTTGTGATGTTGGATCATGGGGTTAGGCCCAATTAGGAGGTTGGGCCCAATTTAGTAAATTGGGCCAATAGTGGACTTTATATTAAGACTTTCAAGTCAAGGACTTGGTATTGCGCCTTGGCCCAATAAAAGGAATGGACTTAATGAGGAATGTGCACACTTACTCAAGGGAGTTATGTCGGGTATTAACCTAGTTTTATTATGTGTCATTTTGGGATTCTCGGTGAGACAGTAGTCAAGAGAGTTGTAGTATTTCAGCACTACTAGCGAGGTGAGTTGTGCTCACTATATCAACAGGGTTTAAGGCACCAATTCCGGCCCTTATCGGATTTGTAGCCAGGTTTATTACATGATATACTGTTGATTACATCCTGGTAGTTGGGATGATTATTATGTTAGAAATCGGTTTGTTCAGTATCCTAAGTATAGGATGGTTGCCATGATTAGTGATCTTTTAGAAATCGGTTAGTTCAGTATCCTGAGTATAGGATGGTTGCCATGAGTATAGGATGGTTTCCATGTGCACATGTTTATTGGTTTAAGGGAAAGGGTTGAGGCAAGTTTTGATGTGTGCAGTAGGCCAAGACACCCTGGGCGGACCAGGTAAACTTCAGGCCCGGGCCTTGCAAAACTTAGTCAGGCTGAAGGCCCAGCGAGCGATACAGATAAGCTAAAGGCCCCGAAGAGGGCGGTCCAGACATGCCGATGGCTCGGAGAGCGGTCCAGATAGACTGAGGACCAGGATTCGGTCCAGTCAGACTGTTGGCTAATTATGGATGCTTATCTGTATTTGTTGATATGATATGTTTATGGTTATATGAGGATGCTATTTTGGGGGTAACTCACTAAGCTTTTGGGCTTACAGTTTTAGTTGTTGTTTTACGTACTTCTAGTGATCACGGGAAGGAGAAGGCATGATCGTACCACTCCTCCTGTTGTTATGATTTGATACAGGGATACTCTGATATTTATTATTTTGAAACAAACTATGTAATGTTGAATGGTTTTGAGTGTTTTGAAAAAAAAGGTTTAAATTTTGCATGATTTTTATTGATGTTACAGATACGGGCCCTACCCACACTTAGCTACTAACCATCATACATACTCCACATAGGTCGACATTGGTGCCTTCGATCCGTTCCTACTGAAGGAAACTCACCTCGTAAGCTAACTGTGAAATCATGTGTGAGGAACCTCTGACGACTGCTCCAACGACTCCCCGGCTATCATTATCACAATAACACTTAGTCAAAAACTGATAATCCTTCTTCAAGTAAAATGACCATTTTACTCCTGATCAAATTCAACATTCTGGGTTGACTCAACTTGCCAAGTTGCTCCATCAACTCGCCGACTTCTATAAATCAAGACCCTAAAATCGCGACCCAACTCATTGTGTCACCCCTCTGACTCGCCGAGTTCCCTGGCTACTCATAGTTGCAATTAAGTGGGTCAACTCATCGAGTCATCCTCAGACTCATCGATCTCTACCATATTCAGCATCGGGACAACTCGCCTCAACTCGTCGAGTTCCTCTATGAAGTCGACGAGTTCCTCTGTCAGTTTGGGCCATCTTAACGGATTAATCCCATACACTTCAGATCTAAGCTTCTTGTTTCTCATACACACTGAAACCGTCCTTTTAAGGGTAAAGTTTCCAGCTTTACCTGTTAATATCCTCATTTAACGGGTTTGGCTCAAACCCTAACTCTCTAGAACTTAGATCTTGGTCCACATGTCATCCATACTCCAAACTAAACCATATAAACAGAGATCTAGGCCTCAAACATCATTTAAACACATAAAGCTTCTTCCTTTTCCTCCATGCATGGTCTTTTGGGGCTTAAAAGGCCAAGATCACATCATAGAGCTTGCATGGGGGCTCCAATGGCATAAAGTTTGCACCTTTATGCCATGACACCCCTTAATGATTCCAGATCTGCAGGTATCCTCACTTGGGACGTCCATATCCCAAGGATCAAGCTTTTTGGACCAAAAACCCAATAAAGTGCAAATAAGGAGATCTAAGAAACTACTAGGCAAGTTAGAGACTTGATTACCAGCAAATGATGAGGATGGAAGGAAGTCTCTGGATCTAATATCTTCTCTTTGAATCCTCTAGCTTCTTCTTCCACAAGATTCAAAAACACACAAAGATCACTCAAAAATGGATCACAAGCTCACAAATGCATTAGGGTTTCTGAAACTAGGGTTTGGGACATGGAGGCTAGAAATGAGGCCAACAAGTGGGGATTAGGATGGTTTAATAGGGTGCAAAACCCCGGAATTAGGGTTTCATCATGGCAGCCTTACTCGTCGAGTCGATGCTCTCAACTCGTCGAGTAGGTGACTTAAAATCCTGTGACAAATCTAGTTCTTACTTGATGAGTTTAGGCTACCAATTCATCGAGTTGCTCTACAAAAGTGAATAAATTATGATTAAATGCGTACCAAGAACCAGGCATTACAATTCTCCCCTACTTGTCTTAGACTTCGTCCTCGAAGTCTGCTACATCAGGAAACAACTCTGGGTAGTGATCCCTCATCTCCTCCTCAGGCTCCCAAGTCCACTCTGAACCCTTGCAGAGCTTCCAATGCACCTTCACCAGCTCAAGCCACAATTTCCTTAGCTCCTTCGTCTTTTTGTCAAGAATAGCTACTAGTCTCTCGATGTAATTTAGGTTGTCGTCAACCTGAATATCCTCTAGAGGCACAACTGCTGAGTCATCCACTAAGCACTTCCGCAGCTGAGAAATATGGAAAGTGTTGTGGATCTCGCTGAGCTCTACTGGAATGTCCAAACAGTAAGCAATCCGGCCTACCCGAGCCAACACCCTAAATGGACCGATGTATCTGGGGCCCAGCTTTCCCCGCTTCCTGAAACGGATGACACATTTCCAAGGTGACACCTTCAGGAGAACCATGTCGCCCACCTAAAATTCCAAGTCTGAACAATGCTTGTCGACATAACTTTTCATCCGACTCTGAGCAATCTGGAGCCAGCTCCGAACCTGTTGGATCCTCTCAGTGGTCTTGAGTACTACCTCAGTACTCCCCATGACTCTCTGATCGACCTCGCCCCAACAGATTGGGGTCCTACACTTCCTCCTGTAGAGCATCTCAAAGGGAGGTCGCTCTATGTTGGTGTGGTAACTGTTGCTATACGAAAATTTTGCTAAGGGAAGATACATATCCCAACTGCCACCGATATCTTTACATAAATTTGTAGTGGTCGAAACAAGGATTTCGGGGATATAAAGAATACCAAAATCCGAGTTATAACGAAGAAGTTATGACCTGTCGAAGTTTCGCAACAAAACCGGCACGGTGTTGAATGTTGTAAAAAGTGAGTTTTTGATAAACTACTTTTTAGCCTTAGTAATCTAAACGAAAGTCGTAGTATTTGTTAAACCGAGAAATTCGATAAAAAGAACGCCCAAATCTGACTTCGTATGAGGAAGTTATGGTTTTTCAAAGTTTCAACTTAGCAGTAGACAGCTAAAAACTCAAATTTTAGATCGAGCGATTTTTAGCCGACACAACCTAAACGAGAATTGAAGGTCTCGTCATTAGGAGCGTAACGGTAAAAAGTCTGACGAAAACAGACGTCGGATGAAGAAGTTATGAATTTTTAACGGATTTTCTGTCACGGTCTGTTAAAAATAATAATATAAAATTGAAAGTCAAAATTAGCCGACGTAGTCTAAACGGAAGTTGTAGAGCGTAATTTTAGCTACGCGTGCATATAAAGAAGGTCAAAAACGGAGCTCGTATGCGAAAGCTATGGATTTTAGAAGTTTTGGCGCGAAAATCGAGAAAATTCGCATAGTCACACTTTGCCACGTCACCCTCGCCTCGCATGCGCCACGTGTCCTGCTGAGTCACCAGGTTACTGAGTCACCGAAGCTACTGAGTCATGCGAAGCCACGTGTCGGATCCTGATTTGACCAAGGAGGAGACCCAATCCGAAGCAGCCAGCTCTCCGTCCGAGCCTCGCAATGCCTGTCGCGTGTTTCGAGCCTCGCATAGCCTAGCTCCGAACCTCGCAGGTGCACCAATAGACTCCGGTCCACTTAGAAGCTACCAGCGAGCCCTCGCAGGTGCGAGCCATGTGCGAGCCATGCGCAGCCTCGTGCGAGCCTTCGCCTGCGAACCTTCTCAGCCGTCGGATCAGAAGCTTCTCAGCCCTTGGATCAGAAGCTTCACCCTTTAAATAGAAGGCTGCGAGCCTTCTCGAATATTTTTAAGAAATTGCCACATTTAGCCCCTTTCTTCATATTTTCTTCTTCTTAACATCCCGCAAAGCCCCGGTATCGATTGTAAAGCCCGGAATACTCCACGAAGTGCCCGAGAAGCCCGGAAAATTTATCTTTTCAGTTTTGAAGCCCGAATTTTGCAGAGCCCAATTTCTCAATAAAACTCCTGGTTTTATTAGAAACGATCGTTTTAGGAAACGAATTGCTACCCGATTTTCACCAAAATACGTGAGTGTGTAGTTACTTTCAATTTACACATAGATATGAAGTATTTACCTTGAAATACGTGTTATGTGTAAATATGTTAATTGTTTATTCTAGGTGACTGTTGAATTGATGTTTTATACAAGTTTTAAACTGTATATATGCTTGTTATCTACAAAATATGTTGGGTAGAACATGTCACACCCCAAAACCGGAACGACGGAAACGTTCTGGGGTGGATGATGCCATGTCAAGTATCACAACACATGCATATAGTAATCAAAGTACAACAAAACATTGGATTAATAGTAATAATTTTACATGGTTACATTACAAGGTATTAAGTAATACAGACAGATGTAATAAGAACAGCATGGTACTAAGCTATCTTCATCAACAGCTCCGGGGATGTACCTGTCTAATGTTGACCTGAGAATACAAGTTATTTGAAAAGCGAGTATCAGCATTTTTACAAATGCTGGTGAGTTCATAAGTGTTTAGTGTAATTTAGTCAAGTGACGTTATAAAGTAATAGTTTAAGTGTTTACGGTGCATTAGAGTTCTTTCCAGAAAATCCTATATTTTCTTTAATAAAAGCAGCCTTCTACCAAGACTGGTCAGTGTCATGTGGTAAAAAGTAGTTTTCCCTAAATTGCTATCATTATCAAAATACTGAATTTGATTATTGAGGAAAGCAAACGACATCAGGGAATAACATCTGCCTCAGCAGTGAGGACTGCTGACTAAGGAAAGGGATCATAGACTCCAGGAAAATATCGAACGAACGACATGCCTGGTTCAGTCCAACGAATGGAGGCACAGACCCCAGAAGGTACCAAATGAAAGGTACAGCTGGTAAGGTCTCAAACAGTGAATACAGACCCCAGACAGTATCAAATGAAAGATACGTCTTGTAAGGTCAAAACTGTGAATACAGTGAAAACAGTGGATAAAGTGAATACAGTAAATACAGTGGAATACAGACCCCAGACAGCATCAAATGAATGATGCGTCTAGTAAGGTCTAAAATAGAGAAAACAGACCCCAGACAGTATCAAATGAAAGATACGTCTTGTAAGGTCAAAACAGTGTGACTCTGAAAATGAATTACCAGCATACAGTGTAAATTGTCGGTGAAATACCGTTACCTTAAAGCCATGAATTATAAGGTAACCCAGGATACTCGTAACCATACTGACTAGAGTTCCAGACGCCCTACAAGCGTCTATATAATGTGACATTTGTCACCCGTTGGCTTGGTAGGCCGGGACTGTAGCTAGCAGTCTGGGTGCGGGGTTGTCAATCCCGTATAGATCTATACACATAATGTCCGCTGTCCCTACAGGAGACTCTGGTTACCAACTAGACGACAGAGAAGGCTGTGCCCTGAAGATGCATCCCAAATAGTGGGTAGAGACTTCCAAATAGTGGGTAGTGTGTTTCTAATGTAAGTGTAGACTAGAGGTAGAGACTCTTAACTGAACCGACTAGAGCATTCCTGTACGCCCATACTCATATACATAGTATATAACTAATGAACCAAACGACCTTCGGACAGCCATCCGATCCCACCAGACCACATCTCAACGAAGAAAAGGAAATAGGGCGGACGAACCTTCCTAAGTCTTTCAGTTATTACTTATATGTATCTATATAAACACAGACATACATCTAACTACGACTGAGTGTGTATCAAGTAAAAGTGATTCTTGTGAAGTAGGAGTGTCTAACAAGTGAAGTAGGAGCGGTCGCAAGTGAAGTAGGAGTGTCGAACAAGTATAAGCGTATCACGAAGTAGAGATGACATAAGTGAAGTAAGAGCGTCTATCAGGTATAAGCGACTACAAGTATAAGTGAAGTAGGAGCGATATCAAGTATAAGTGAAGTAGGAACGTATCACTAAGTAAGAGTGTGAACAAGTATAAGCGTCCATCAGGTATGAATGTATCGCGAAGTGGAAACGTTATCATGTATAAGTGTATCTCGAAGTGGAAACGTTATCGAGTAGAAGTATAAAAACATAGGTGTAAACTTTGGAAAACCTTTATATTTTAAGAAAATCACGACTTGGTATTCCTTTGTGAAATAAGTTTGATGTAACACTTTTAGAAATTCTTTGGAAATCTTTCACAAATCAGTTTGAAATGAACTTAGTTAGAACAGTATAAGTAAGAGTTTTGAAACAATTGAAAACCATTATAGTGTCCTACACGGTAAAACAGTGTAGAGAATGGTAAAATCTTGTGCATGCGGGTTATCAATCACATGTGATTGATATGATAACTGGCATGTTTAACTTGTATCCCCCCCCCCTATAAAACATGTAAAAACATTTAAAAGGTTCATTCAGGGGTATGAACTCACCTGGTGTAAGTAGGTCTGACGAAGGTGCCGTTTAGGCGTTCGGTGTCACGTAAGGACTCGAACACACTCAATGACCTATTTAACATATGATAACATATGTTCACATACAGTTTTTATATTTAATACTAATTAAACAATATACGCTCTCAAAGGAGCGGAAAACACTTTGGTTAAGTGTTTGGGTGTCCCGGGTAGCGTTTAAGGGTGTGTATGACCTAGGAATGGAGTTTACTCTCCGAGAGTAAACCCTTAATACTTAGTTTACAGCCCAGGGACTACTCACCATGATTTTATGGCCGTAAACTCATGGTGAGGGTATCTAGTGTGTTTTAAGGCTCTATCTTGTTCACGGAGTTTTTCTAAGTCCAATCCCAAATGGCATAAGTGAGTTTAAGGTCTTTTAAGGCTTCATTAGGGAGTTTACGGCCCAGGAACAACTCCTAAGGGAGTTTACGGCCGTAAACTCCTATTCCTTGAGTTTTGTGAAGTTTCAACCCCTTATATCACTTCTAGTAATTTTTCAAGGCTATAGGGGTGTTTGGCGTTCCAAGAGGGCACTCCTTTAGAGTTTGTGGTCCATATAACCAATCTTTGAGAGTTTACGGCCTTAAGCTCTATAGCTTGGTCGTGAACTCTCATACACGCACAACTCTTGGAGTTTAAGCCCTTAAATCATTCCTAGCATTTTATAGAAATAGTCTAAGGCCATTTGGGGGGCAAAAACCACATTTTTGGCACATTTAGGGGTGTTTACGGCCTTGGTACATACTTGGGCCGTAAACTCCTTTTTCCCCTTCATTTCATTGTGTTTAAATGGTCTAAACCCAAAGTACTAAGTCCCTAAATTATGTATGAAGCCTAAGGGTGGTTTGGGAGTGTTTTTGGGGCATTTATACAAGTTCTAGAGGGGTTTACGGCCTAAGCTTGTGCTTGGGCCATAAACTCTCTTTTGTGCCTCCTTTTGATTGTTATAAATGGTCAAACACTCCTAGATAAATCCGTTGATTTATTTCCAAGCCTTTAGGGACAAATTTGGGTCATTTTGGCCTTGATTAAGAGGTTTACGGCCTAAGGAGGGGCTTAGGCCGTTAACTCCATTCTAACAGCTTCTAAGTCCTAATTTTTAGCTATAAACACAAATCAATATGTTTAGAATAAGCTAGGGTAAGCGGACTTACGATTTGGAAGCGTTTGGTTGCGGATTCGGGGCGAAAACGAGTCTAGAGAGAGAGTATAAAGAGAGAGAGAGGGTGGAAAAGGGTTGAAATGGGGTTTACTCCCCTTTATATATGGGTGGGGGTTGGAGCTCAGTGGAATTCAACCCAATACTGCCGTTAGACGGGGCTTTTGGTCGCACCCGATTTAGTGGTCGTAATAATAAAACTTAACATTTTCCAAATAAATGGAAATGTGTGTTATGTGTTTTTATTTCCTTTTATCACGACTTAACGGCATATTAAACACAAATAATTGAAATGTTTATTTACTTGATGACCTTTAGTTAACGGAATTTTTATAAACTGGAATATTCCGTTAACGGTAACGGGGAAATGTAACGGGACAACTTGGGTTGTCACATCATCCCCCCGTTAGAGGGAATTTCGTCGCGAAATTTAGGTCTAGGCAAGGAAGTAGGTATGAATGGCCAAGTAGAGGTAAGAGAGTACTTCCTATATGGTTGTCCTCACATTCCCAAGTGATCTCCGGTCTGTGTTTGTCATTCCAACAGACCCTCACATACGGGATGCGTATTCCGTCTCGTGTAGCTAGTGGGTTCCAACTGGTGTATTTACAAGGTTAGGGTTCTCAATGGATTCTATCAAGATGAGTGAGGCATGAAGAGTGTTGTCGGGAAATCACCTATCAAGTCTAAGAAGTGGTTCGATCGGTTGTGAATCTTGTGGTATATCCGAAAGTAGTAGCGGCCTGAAAAGGGTTGGACCATGTCTCCATGAGGATTCTCGGATGGTCCTAAGCTCTCGGAAAGGTAGAGTTTTTCAGTACTTAGAACATAGTGTACTTCTTATGGCAAGATCATCACTGGCGTGATCGCCATTCTGAAGTTCCTAACGTTCTGACTCGTACTGTGTGTAGTCCTTCAGGTTGGTTCTTAGAAAGTTCGAGTGGTCTTTGGTCTCGCGTTTCATATCAACTGGTTGATAGAGACTTTCTAGATCGTCGAGTGGGTTGCATGACTAAGGTTATTCGTTTGCGATAGAGTGTCTATCTCAAGCTTGTGCAAAATGAATCTGCACTAAGGGATCTTGAGATGCGGAAACCCTGAGGGTCTGGGAGATAGGGTTTCACTAGACGAGTGTTGGACTAACTCGGGAGGTGGTTCTACTATCTCTACGTGAGATGGTATTCGTGGAACAGCTAATAGTCCAAGGATTCTCCAAGACTTTGGTTTATTCTAGTGCGGAAAGCGCATGTTCCTGCATAACCCTTCGACTAACACCAAGGCTGGTGTCAAGTCTATAATCTCTTCGGGATCTGGGTCACGAGGCTTAACGCAATTACTTTCTCACTTGATTAAGTATTCCCGACCACGAAGGTTATCATGTGGTTCTCGGTATCCTAGTGTTCACTTCGGAGAATGTATTTTATCGTCTACAGGGCGACGACGATTTCCTCCATGTAAGAGGGTGAAGGATGATAGGCACTTCTTGTCTGTAACTGGGTGGACGAGTGCCTGAGTAGTGCGAGCATCTACTACAACCACTCTTCCGAAGGTTCTGAGTTTTCTCGGTCTAGGTCAATTCTTGTGAGTATAGAGTCTCATCGCTCTAACTTTACTAGCTCAACCCGCAGTGATTCTCTTGACTCCGGCTCCTATGTTATGGAATAGGGTGAAAGTGTTACCTAAGAGGTTCCTGGTAGAGCTCATGCTTAGTCTAACTACAAATGTCAGGTGTATGCAGGCAGTATACAATTGAGGTCGGCAGGATGTTCAGTTGTGCGACTCCACCCCAAGCCCACAACCCAACGAGGAACAGGGAATAGGGAAGAAACACACAACTTAAATCTTTTTGATCTCAATTATATGCCACCTTTATGCATATACCTGGTTATAGTGGTCAGTCTCATGAGTTCTGTTCTTTGGGTTCACGAACCTGATGTGCGAGGTGTGAAGGGTCTTTCTGGGGATTCTTCTGAGTATGCTCTGAATGGTTGTTGTCTTCTGAAGTATCTACAGTGTCTTTCGCTTCAGTGTCCATCAGACTACGAGGGGTCAGTCAACTGCGCGTGGTACCCTCTCTTGGGTATTTCGGAAGGTTTGAGATAAGAGGGACGATTGACGGATCGCATTAGGTTTGATTATTTGTGTTAGGTTTAGGTTCGGGAGAACCATTATTTGCCGATATGGCTACGGAGAAAGTTCTTTTTACACAGCACTAAGAATGTACACATGGTTGCACGAAGTCGAACCATGATCAATAGAGTCGTCGAAGTTGGGACACTCCGACATGATGTATAATGAAGATCGATAGAGTCATGTGCCGAACAGCCACACAAGTTTTAGGCATCTCGGGTTTCGTCCTGTGTATCACTACCGCGAATACTTGGACCAATAGAGTCGACGCGGAACTATAGAGTGTCCTAAGTGTTTCCGAATAGAGTACCTTTTCATGAGTGGATTCTCACAAGGCATTTCTATAATCACCTCACATATACTAGTCATGTAGATTTAAGGTGGGGAGGACTGTTGACTGAGCGACCCCACCCTAAATCCACAACCAAACGAGGAACAGGAAATGAGGCGGCATTCGCTCACTCTAGGTCTGTCCATCTTAAATATACATGGCCGTAACGTATATGTTTAGCCATTATAGTTTTTACCTGATGAATTTTTAAATTTTATTACAGTGCTGCGACTTTCGCCTTACTGGGAAGAATTTACAATGAACTAGTCTTTTAATGTATTTAGTTTAGTTATCTGAGATCAAGAGACGTACCAAAAATCTACCGAGTGTCTTGATGCTTCTTCCTAAGCAGTAGAGTTAGGCTCCATCTGTGTCTTTGTTGTTTCCTTCAGTTGGGCAATCTTTCTTGAAGTGTCCACTCTCACCACATAGATAACAAACTAGATTGGTCGTCACATTGGTGATTGATGCAATACGCTCCACTGGAGTTTTGCATATGCGAGCAGTATGTCCCTTCATGTTGCACCTAGCACAATAGAGTTCCCGGCAGGCACCATGATGATGGTAGCTGCACTTGTTGCAGTGGGGAAGGTCTCCTAGGTATGGTCTTCTTGAGGTCAGGAGGGAAGGATTAACAGGAGTTTTAGCTGTCTCAGCTCGTTGCCCTTCGGAAGATCCTGGAGCCGAGGTACTTCCCTCCTCATTCTTGAGTTTTCTCTTTAGTGGGTTCGTTTGAGGTGCTTGGGTGACTGGGTATGAAAGTGTTGGTTGCTGTTGTCCATTGCCAGGATTGGAAATCCCGACAGGCACCTTGCTAACATTGGCATTGTTAGCATTCAGGTGAGCCATGACAGCTGCTACGGCTGCTGAGACTGCATCTTGGAACATAGCTTCATCAAATAAGAGGGTAGGTTTCTTGCTTGTGGACTAGTTGCGTTTCTTTGGAGGCATGGTTTTTCCTACACGGAAAGGAATACAAGGCAATGAGAGACGATGGTTAACCCTGGACATTTCTATCCTGAACGTATTAGGCATAGACTTTTCCCGTGCCTCGGGTACTAGTTGTCTGAGTGTCAACCTACATCCCTATGATGTTGTCCTGGACATCAAGGTATCAGTGTGAGTATCGAAAAAAGGCCATAAGATGCGAGTCGTTCCTACTAAGTTACCTTTATACTGGGAAAGGTCTCACTCTCCGGCCTGGAGAGATTTGAGAAAGGTTCGGAACGAAACTGCAGAAAGAGAGGCTCATGAAGGCTTATGGCTAGATACTTTCAATAGAGGTGCGGGGATCCGCTCTAATCGTGTAATTGGCAACGGGAAACGAAGATTTACCTAACACATAGCGTGAGTAGTGTAACCACTAACTCACTAAATTGTATTATTTTAAGGGTGTATTATCGTGACGAACACGAGGAAAAGACACTTCTCGGGTTCCATGCACTGGCTCCCGCTGTCTTCCCCGTATCTTTGACTGAAGTCGGCGTTGGTTTCCTTCGGGTAGTTACCTAGGTTTCACTCCTCGTATGGACACATTGAATTTCTACTCCGCCTTCCTTCTGATTCTGACTCTGGGTGTCATCACTTCATGATGGATGACTGGAAATCTCCGAAGTTTAGGCGGATTTCTCACCGATGTCCCTAAAAGATATGGGCACTTGGTGAATTCAATAGTCTCGACCTAGTTCATTCGTTTCCTAGCTGGAAATCTTCTCAATGAACTTCTTTGGGGTCGGACTCAACTCTTTTGTTAAGCACTGAAGTGGATAGGGTTGTCTACAGGGTTCGTGCGAGAATGGAAATGTCTAAAGAATCCTAAGAGATTATTAACATTTCACTGGATGATCCATATCGAGTCATGCTATGATTACACAGGGTATACAAATCATATATAACTTAGATCCGATAGGCCTTCGAATATGTGATACTACTCTATATCCACATCCCAACGATGAAAAGGAAGTAGAGAGAAACCACACATTCTTAGCCTATGGGATCCTTATTATATATAACCTTGGGAGTAGACCCTCTGTAGTTGTAGGTATATCAATAAGGATCTTTTTAGTTCTTCACACAAAGTTGTTTATGCATCCTAAAATACCCCTATGGTATTTTAATTCTTGTTTGTTTCTTATCTTCTGAGTATCATTCTGGGATTAGTGTGAATCTTTTAGTGTTCCAAAATACTCCTATAGTATTTTAACTTTATGTTTGGCTCTAGCATTCCTAGTTGGTAAGTTTCAGACCTGTTGCCACACCACTATCACTCCCAAGCACACGTTCATCGCATCTCAAATAAATGCAGTTGATCAGGTTACATTTATTCCATCTTTGGATTACGTAACTGCCCAGGTTTGACTGTAGTGCTCAACATCTGAAGACTTTTATTATTGTTCTTCTCGTGATACTTTTGTTCGAGTGTTTAGATTCTGGATGTTATTATACTTTCGTAAAATATGGTTATATTTTAAAGTATAATTCTTGGTCAGAGTGTTTTATCCCTTTGTGTTTATAGGTTGTATATCTTTTATGAATTGATATACTTAGCTCACTATAAACCTGGCTCTGATACCAATCTGTCACACCCCAAAACCGGAACGGCGGAAACGTTCTGAGGTGGATGACGTCATGTCAAGTATCACAACACATGCATATAGTAATCAAAGTACAACAAAACATTGCATTAATAGTAATAATTTTACATGGTTACATTACAAGGTATTAAGTAATACAGACAGATGTAATAAGAACAGCATGGTACTAAGCTATCTTCATCAACAGCTCCGGGGATGTACCTGTCTAATGTTGACCTGAGAATACAAGTTATTTGAAAAGCGAGTATCAGCATTTTTACAAATGCTGGTGAGTTCATAAGTGTTTAGTGTAATTTAGTCAAGTGACGTTATAAAGTAATAGTTTAAGTGTTTACGGTGCATTAGAGTTCTTTCCAGAAAATCCTATATTTTCTTTAATAAAAGCAGCCTTCTACTAAGACTGGTCAGTGTCATGTGGTAAAAAGTAGTTTTCCCTAAATTGCTATCATTATCAAAATATTGAATTTGATTATTGAGGAAAGCCAACGACATCAGGGAATAACATCTGCCTCAGCAGTGAGGACTACTGACTAAGGCAAGGGATCATAGACTCCAGGAAAATATCGAACGAACAACATGCCTGGTTCAGTCTAACAAATGGAGGCACAGACCCCAGAAGGTACCAAATGAAAGGTACAGCTGGTAACATCTCAAACAGTGAATATAGACCCTAGACAGTATCAAATGAAAGATACGTCTTGTAAGGTCAAAACTGTGAATATAGTGAAAACAGTGGATACAGTGAATACAGTAAATACAGTGGAATACAGACCCCAGACAGCATCAAATGAATGATGCATCTAGTAAGGTCTAAAACAGAGAACACAGACCCCAGACAGTATCAAATGAAAGATACGTCTTGTAAGGTTAAAACAGTGTGACTCTGAAAATGAATTACCAGCATACAGTGTAAATTGTCGGTGAAATACCGTTACCTTAAAGCCATGAATTATAAGGTAACCCGGGATACTCGTAACCATACTGACTAGAGTTCCAGACGCCCTACAAGAGTCTATATAATGTGACATTTGTCACCCGTTGGCTTGGTAGGCCGGGACTGTAGCTAGCAGTCTAGGTGCAAGGTTGTCAATCCCGTATAGATCTATACACACAATATCCGCTCTCCCTACAGGAGACTCTGGTTACCAACTAGACGACGGAGAAGGTCGTGCCCTGAAGATGCATCCCAAATAGTGGGTAGAGACTTCCAAATAGTGGGTAGTGTGTTTCTAATGTAAGTGTAGACTAGAGGTAGAGACTCTTAACTGAACCGACTAGAGCATTCTTGTACGCCCATACTCATATACATAGTATATAACAAATGAACCAAACGACCTTCGGACGGCCATCCGATCCCACCAGACCACATCTCAACGAAGAAAAGGAAATAGGGCGGACGAACCTTCCTAAGTCTTTCAGTCATTACTTATATGTATCTATATAAGCACAAACATACATCTAACTACGACTGAGTGTGTATCAAGTAAAAGTGATTCTTGTGAAGTAGGAGTGTCTAACAAGTGAAATAGGAGCGGTCGCAAGTGAACTAGGAGTTTCGAACAAGTATAAGCGTATCACGAAGTAGAGTCGACATAAGTCAAGTAAGAGCGTCTATCAAGTATAAGCGACTACAAGAATAAGTGAAGTAGGAGCGATATCAAGTATAAGTGAAGTAGGAACGTATCACTAAGTAAGAGTGTGAACAAGTATAAGCGTCCATCAGGTATGAATGTATCGCGAAGTGGAAACGTTTTCAAGTATAAGTGTATCTCGAAGTGGAAACGTTATCGAGTAGAAGTATAAAAACATAGGTGTAAACTTTGGAAAACCTTTATATTTTAAGAAAATCATGGCTTGGTATTCCTTTGTGAAATAAGTTTGATGTAACACTTTTATAAATTCTTTGGAAATCTTTCATAAATCAGTTTGAAATGAACTTAGTTAAAACAGTATAAGTAAGAGTTTTGAAACAGTTGAAAAACCAATATAGAAAACCATTATAGTGTCCTACTCGGTAAAACAGTGTACAGAATGGTAAAATCTTGTGCATGCGGGTTATCAATCACATGTGATTGATATGATAACTGGCATGTTTAACTTGTATCCCCCCTATAAAACATGTAAAAACATTTAAAAGGTTCATTCAGGGGTATGAACTCACCTGGTGTAAGTAGGTCCGACGGAGGTGCCGTTTGGGCGTTCGGTGTCACGTAAGGACTCGAACACACTCAATGACCTATTTAACATATGATAACATATGTTCACATACAATTAGTATATTTAATACTAATTAAACAATATATGCTCTCAAAGGAGCGGAAAACACTTTGGTTAAGTGTTTAGGTGTCCCGAGTAGCGTTTAAGGGTGTGTATGCCCTATGAATGGAGTTTAATCTCCGAGAGTAAACCCTTAATACTTAGTTTATGGCCCAGGGACTACTCACCATGAGTTTACGGCCTTAAACTCGTGGTGAGGGTATCTAGTGTGTTTTAAGGCTCTATCTTGTTCACGGAGTTTTTCTAAGTCCAATCCCAAATGGCATAAGTGAGTTTAAGTTCTTTTAAGGCTTCATTACGAAGTTTACGGCCCAGGAACAACTCCTAAGGGAGTTTACGGCCGTAAACTCCTATGCCTTGAGTTTTGTGAATTTTCTAGCCCTTATATCACTTCTAGTAATTTTTCAAGGCTATAGGGGTGTTTGGGGTTCCAAGAGGGCACTCCCTTAGAGTTTATGGTCCATATGACCAATCTTTGAGAGTTTACGGCCGTAAGCTCTATGTCTTGGCCGTGAACTCTCATACACCCACAACTCTTGGAGTTTAAGCCCTTAAATCATTCCTAGCATTTTATAGAAATAGTCTAAGGCCATTTGGGGGGCAAAAACCACATTTTTGGCACATTTAGGGGTGTTTACGGCCTTGGTACATACTTGGGCCGTAAACTCCTTTTTCCCCTTCATTTCATTGTGTTTAAATGGTCTAAACCCAAAGTACTAAGTCCCTAAATTATGTATGAAGCCTAAGGGTGGTTTGGGAGTGTTTTGGGGCATTTATACAACTTCTATAGGGGTTTACGGCCTAAGCTTGTGTTTGGGCCGTAAACTCTCTTTTGTGCCTCCTTTTGATTGTTTTAAATGGTCAAACACTCCTAGATAAATCCCTTGATTTATTTCCAAGCCTTTAGGGACAAGTTTGGGTCATTTTGGCCTTGATTAAGGGGTTTACGGCCTAAGGAGGGGCTTAGGCCGTAAACTCCATTCTAACAGCTTCTAAGTCCGAATTTTTAGCTATAAACACGAATCAATATGTTTAGAATAAGCTAGGGTAAGCGGACTTACGATTTGGAAGCGTTTGGTTGCGGATTCGAGGCGAAAACTAGTCAAGAGAGAGTATAGAGAGAAAGGGTGGAAAAGGGTTGAAATGGGGTTTTCTCCCCTTTATATATGGGTGGGGGTTGGAGCTCAGTGGAATTCAACCCAATATTGCCGTTAGACGGGGCTTTTGGTCGCACCCGATTTAGTGGTCGTAATAATAAAACTTAACATTTTCCAAATAAATGGAAATGTGTGTTATGTGTTTTTATTTCCTTTTATCACGACTTAACGGCATATTAAACACAAATAATTGAAATGTTTATTTACTTGACGACCTTTAGTTAACGGAATTTTTATAAACTGGAATATTCCGTTAACGGTAACGGGGAAATGTAACGGGACAACTTGGGTTGTCATAGAACATGGGTAGATGAAATAGTTGATGTGTGTTAAAATGGTGAGAGGCCTCGATGTTGTTGTTGTTGTTGATGTTGTTGTTGTAGTCATCTAGCGGAGTATAGATGACGACCACGGACTTTCTAGATAGTCCAGTGGAATACTAGCAGGTTCGCAACTTGTAGGTGTTGATGAATTAAATGTTCCTTGTCGTACTCCATCCCCCTCATGGTTGCCTTAAGGACATGTATGGCTGAGGAAACCCCTTAGCAGTAGTGTCCATCTCGATGATAATCCTTAGGCTAGGTCCCTTGTGATAGGTGTTTAGGGACGTAAAGTGAGGACAACGGGAATGGGTAATCAGGGTTATTGTTGATTGGTGAACTTAATAAGTATATTATTATTGTGGGTTGAAAACCCTATATGCTCACCAGGCTCCCAAGCCTGACCCACTCAGTTTTATGATTACAGGTAGTGGACCCCGAGCATAGTCGGAGGACGACGAGAGATTTTTGGATTATAGGCCAGTAGTTGTAAATAACTATTGAAAGGCTTATAATGTCTTGTTTATGCTTTTGATCTGTATCGGAACATGACATCCCGAGGTTTTGATATATATGGAAAATATATACCTTCTTAATGAAGGATTTTGATAAACTTTTATCATATGTTATTTGGGGACCAATTCCGCAACATCTTTTAAAAAGATTTCTCTGATTTTATTTTAATAAGCATAAAGTAAATCGGTCTTTTCTGGCCGAGAAATTAGGGGATGTCACAGTTGGTATCAGAGCATTAGTTTAAGCGAACTAAGAAATTGTAGAATTTCTAGACTTGAACTTAGAATGCTAAGTGATGATTGTGAGATGAGTGTCTACCATATTTTAGACACGAGCACTAGTTTATTTTAGTGAAGATGCCTAAAATGCCCTTATGTGCTAAATGCTATGTGTTTGCCATGTGTGTCATTATTTGTTCGGATCTATGGTCTGTTGCCGACCGGATCTGGAAACCTTATGTGTGTGGGATTCTAAGCGTATGAAATACGAGATTAGAACTAACATGTAAACGTTTCGGAGTGATAAGGGAATTGACATGTCTAACAAGGATAAAGACCTAAATTCACCTTATTCGGTATATAGATTGTAATGGCAAGAACTCGGAGTGGAGCTGGAAATGCAAACAGAAACCAACAACCTCAACCCCAAGTGGTGGAACAGGTGCCTATTGTAGGAGCTGCACCCAAACCCATCACCATGGCTGGAGTACGAACTATGATTCAGACCATGTTGGCTGAACAGAGGGAGGAATTGAGGCAAATGTTGCTGAACGACAGGGATGAACCTTCAATTCCTGTTGAACGACGTGAGCTAAATGACGATCGATCTGATGAAGGGAACAATAGTAGATCGGTTGGTCATAGTGAACCACTTGTGGTTGGGAGGAATGACCACGAGGGTAGAATGGAGAGAAATGGGTGCAAGTATAAGGACTTTATGACTTGCAAGCCATCGACCTTCAATGGAAAAGAAGATCCTGTCGGAGTAATGGACTGGATCTCGGAAATGGAGTTGGCTTTCATGACTTGTGATTGCCAAGGCAAGTTACAAACTACCTTTGCATTACGTCAGTTCAGGGGTAGTGCTGCTCGTTGGTGGAGCACTTTGGGGAAAACCCTAAGCCCTAATGAGCCACTGCAATTAACTTGGGCAGAGTTCTTAGTGCACTTCAAGCGCAAGTACTGCTCGGCCCAAAACGTACTTGAGTTAGAAAACCAATTTCTAACGTTGCAGAAGGGGAGTATGACCGTTGACGAATATACGAATAACTTCACAGACAAAATGGAGTTTGCTTTGCGTATTGTCCCAGATGAGTTGGCAAAAATTGACAGGTACGCAAAGGGACTTCCATGGGAGTACGCGGTGCCAGTACATCAGGCACTTACTTTGGAGGCAGCTATCTGGGCTGCCAAGTCTGTTGTAGATATGATAAAAGGGAGAGCCGCCAGCAAGGTTGAAATTGGCGAAAAGAGAAAGTTTGAAGGAAATTCAGGTTCTAATAAAAAGCACAAATTCTCGAAGACTGGTTCGAGAAAGTTTGGAGGAGGAAGCGAAGCCAAGTGGTGTGACAAGTGTAAGAAGAAACATGCTGGGAAGTGCAGCGTGGAAGTCGCTTGTTACAAATGTGGAAATCCAGGGCATTATGCCAATGAATGCACCTTCAATAAGAACGTATGTTTTGGGTGCAATGAAGAAGGGCATATTTTGAGGGACTGCCCGAGGAAGAAGGACGCAGCAAAACCCAATCTACCACCAAAGCTGAAGGCGAGAGCCTTTCAGATGACACTCGAAGCTGCGAAAGAAGAAGCCGATGTCGCTTCAGGTACCTTTCTCGTAAACGAATTGCCTGCCCAAATATTGTTTGATTCTGGAGCCAATTACTCCTTTATATCGCATGAATTTGGTAGAAAGCTAGCTTTGCCTGTAGATAAGCTAGTTAATGCCTTATTAGTCGAGATTGCTAGTGGCAAGTTTGTACCTGTTAGCCATCGTATGAAAAACATCCTCATTGACTTAGATGGGAATAAATTCCAAGAGGAATTATCGCCTATCGAGTTAAATGGATTCGATATAGATTTAGGAATGGATTGGCTAAGTGCCAACGATGCAGAAATACTATGTAGAAAGAAGATAGTAAAAGTAAACCCGCCAGGGAAAGAGTCGTTTATGGTGTATGGAGACAAACGCAGAGTAAATTCTGGAATCATTTCCCTAATGAAAGCCAGAAAGTGTTTGGCCAAGGGATGTACATCATATCTAGCGTTCGTGATCGATGCCAAGATGGAAAAGAAGGAGGTGTAGAATATTCCGGTGGTGTGTGATTATCCGGAAGTCTTTCCTGAAGATCTTCCCGGATTGCCCCTTGATCGACAAGTAGAATTTCGTATCGACTTGTTACCAGGAACGACACCGATAGCAAAAGCACCTTATCGATTAGTGCCAACCGAAATGAAAGAAATTATGACACAACTTCAGGAGTTAATGGACAAAGGTTTCATTCGACCTAGTTCATCTCCCTGGGGAGCCCCTGTGTTGTTTGTAAAGAAGAAAGACGGAAGCATGAGAATGTGCATCGATTACAGAGAGATGAACAAAGCAATGATAAAGAACAAGTACCCGTAGCCAAGGATCGATGACTTGTTCGACCAGTTGCAGGGTTCGAGCTATTTCTCGAAGATCAATCTTAGGTCGGGATACCATCAACTAAAGGTGAGAGAGCAGGATATCGAAAAGATTGCTTTTAGAACGAGATATGGACACTATGAATTTTTGGTTATGTCGTTCGGACTAACCAATGCCCCAACAGCTTTCATGGATTTGATGAATAGGGTTTGTAAACCATTCTTAGATAAATCTGTGATAGTATTCATAGACGATATCTTGATTTATTCGTAAAGCAAGTAGGAACATGAAAAGCATCTACGTGAAGTGCTAGAAGTCCTGAAAAAGGAGAAGTTATATGCAAAGTTCTCCAAGTGTGAATTTTGGATTCAAGAAGTCCAATTTTTTAGTCATGTGGTTAACCAAGAAGGAATAATGGTCGACCCAGCAAAGATTGAAGCTGTAATGAAGTGGGAACAACCAAAAAGTCCTATAGAGATTCGAAGGTTTTTAGGATTAGCTGGATATTACCGAAGGTTTATCCAATGCTTTTCTTCGATTGCTACTCCATTAACAACTTTGACCCACAAAGGAGCCACTTATGCTTAGAATGATAAGCATAAGGAAGCCTTTGAGAAGTTGAAGAAGAGACTGTGTGAAGCACCGATTCTTTCATTGCCTGAAGGATTTGATGACTTCGCAGTTTATAGCGATGCATCTAGAGTTGGGTTAGGTTGTGTTCTGACCCAAAGGGATAAAGTGATCGCGTATGCATCGAGGCAATTGAAGGAACATGAAAAGAACTACCCCACTCATGATCTGGAGTTGGCAGCGGTAGTATTTGCCTTAAAGATATGGAGGCATTATCTTTATGGCACAAAGTGTAAACTTTTCACTGATCATAAGAGTCTCCAATATCTCTTTAATCAGAAGGAATTGAACATGAGGCAACGATGCTGGCTAGAGTTACTCAAGGACTACGACTGTGAGATACTTTACCACCCTGGTAAAGCAAATGTTATTGCTGATGCTCTCAGTCGGAAGGTAAACCTTGAAAAGAAAAGGCCAAGAGCGTTGAGAATTGAAGTTGTCTCGATAATTGTGGAAAGTATAAAGAAAGCTCAAGAGGAAGCTTTAGAGAAAAGTGACCGAAAGGAAGAACGTTTGGGCAAAATGTTAGTGTTCGGTACAAACAACCAAGGGTTGAAGGTATTCCAAGATAGAATTTGGGTACCTAAGACGGGCGGAGTAAGAGATCTTCTGATGGAAGAAGCTCACAAGACCATGTACTCGATTCATCCCGGCAGTACAAAAATGTATAGGGATTTAAAACCCTATTATTGGTGGCCGACGATGAAGCTCGATATTGCTAAGTATGTGGCCGAGTGTGTAACTTGTGCTAGGGTTAAGGCACAACATCAGAAACCATATGGGAGTTTAGAACCATTACCCGTACCCATGGGTAAATGGGAAGACATCACCATGGATTTTGTGACTAAACTGCCCAGAACAAGGAACGGTCACGACATGATTTGGGTGGTCGTTGATCGCTTCACTAAGAGTGCGCATTTCATAGCAGCCAAAGAGAAATGGTCTATGGATAAACTTGTGAATTCTTACGTGAAGGAAATTGTGAGGCTTCACGGTGTTCCATTAACGATTGTGTCCGATCGTGATAGCCGTTTTACCTCGAGATTTTGGAGGAGTCTACAAGAGGAATTGGGTACCAAGTTGTGTTTGAGTACAGCTTACCATCTGCAAACTGGTGGTCAGAGTGAGCGAGCGATTCAAACATTGGAGGATATGTTGAGAGCATGTACCCTAGAATTCCAAGGTAACTGGGATGACCACTTACCTTTAGCAGAATTCTCCTATAATAATAGTTTCCACTCAAGCATCAAGATGGCACCTTATCACGCCTTCTATGGGGAAAAGTGTCGAACTCCATCATGTTGGCTGGAAGCTGGGGAAAAATAATTTATGGGACCTGAAATAGTCCATGAGACTGCTGAAAAGTTGAAAGTGATAAGGGAAAGGATGTTAGCTGCTCAAGATCGACAAAAGAGTTATGCTGACAAGAAAAGACAACCGATATCCTTCGATGTTGGAGATTCGGTTTTACTTAAAGTCTCGCCATGGAAGGGACTTATAAGATTTATTAAAAGAGGGAAGTTGAGTCCAAGGTTTATTGGACCATATAAAGTTCTTCAGAGGATCGGGAATCAAGCTTACAAGCTATAGTTACCGGAAGAACTAGAGGGTATTCATAACACCTTTCATGTGTGTTATTTGAGAAAGTTCACGGGAGATGTGCCCGACATAATTCTGATTTCTGAGTTAAGGTTGGATGAAAACAAGAGGTTGATCGAAAAACCTGAGGCAATCGTTAACCGTAAGACTATGAAGTTACGACGCAAGATGGTCGATTTAGTTCTTGTACGCTAGAAACATACGAATGGACCAAATCTCACTTGGGAAACGGAGAGTGACATGATGAGTCGCTACCCGCAGTCGTTTGGTGATATGTGATTCCGGGGATGGAATCGTCCTCAGGGGGAGAGAATTGTAACACTCGTGTTTCTAGCCTAGGCATTTATATTGAGTTGATAGTCTAGGTCAACCTTTGTAACTCATTTTGAAGAAATGAAAAGGAATTATGTGAATTATGTGTTTTATGCTTAATTATTAGGGCTTAATTGATTAAGAATTAAAATAAGCATCAAAATTAAAGTGTGAGATAATCCTGATATCTTTACATAAAGTTGTAGTGGTCGAAACAAGGATTTCGGTGATATAAAGAATACCAAAATCCGAGTTATAACGAAGAAGTTATGAACTGTCGAAGTTTCGCGACAAAACCGGCACGGTGCTGAATGTCGTAAAAAGTGAGTTTTCGATAAACTACTTTTTAGCCTTAGTAATCTAAACGAAAGTCATAGTATTCGTTAAACCGAGAAGTTCGATAAAAAGAACGCCCAAATCTGACTTCGTATGAGGAAGTTATGATTTTTCGAAGTTTCAGCTTAGCAGTAGACAACTAAAAACTCGAATTTTAGATCGAGCGATTTTTAGCCGATACAACATAAACGAGAATTGAAGGTCTCGTCATTAGGAGCATAACGGTAAAAAGTCTGACGAAAACGGACGTCGGATGAAGAAGTTATGAATTTTTAACGGATTTCCTATCCGGGTCTGTTAAAAATAATAATATAAAATTTAAAGTCAAAATTAGCCGATGAAGTCTAAACGGAAGTTGTAGAGCGTAATTTTAGCTACGCGTGCATATAAATAAGGTCAAAAACGGAGCTCATATGCGAAAGTTATGGATTTTAGAAGTTTTGGCGCGAAAATCGAGAAAATTCGCATAGTCACACTTTGCCACCTCACCCTCGCCTCGCATGCGCCACGTGTCCTGCTGAGTCACCAGGCTGCTGAGTCACCGAAGCTGCTGAGTCATGCGAAGCCACGTGTCGGATCCTGATTCGACCGAGGAGGAGGCCCAATCCGAAGCAGCCAGCTCTCCGTCCGAGCCTCACAATGTCTGTCGCGTGTTCCGAGCCTCGCATAGCCTAGCTCCGAACCTCGCAGGTGCACCAATAGACTCCGGTCCACTTAGAAGCTGCCAGCGAGCCCTCGCAGATGCGAGCCATGCGCAGCCTCGTGCGAGCCTTCGCCTGCGAACCCTCTCAGCCATCGGATCAGAAGCTTCTCAGCCCATGGATCAGAAGCTTCACCCTGTAAATAGAAGGCTGCGAGCCTTCTCGAATACTTTTAAGAAATTGCCACATTTAGCCCCTTTCTTCATATTTTCTTCATCTTAACATCCCACAAAGCCCCGGTATCGATTGTAAAGCCCGGAATACTCCACGAAGTGCCCGAGAAGCCCGGAAAATTTATCTTTTCGGTTTCGAAGCCCGACTTTTGCAGAGCTCGGTTTCTCAATAAAACTCCCGGTTTGATTAGAAACGATCGTTTTAAGAAACGAATTGCTGCCCGATTTTCACCAAAATACGTGAGTTTGTAGTTACTTTCAATTTACACATAGATATGAAGTATTTACCTTGAAATACGTGTTATGTGTAAATATGTTAATTGTTTATTCGAGGTCACTGTTGAATTGATGTTTTATACATGTTTTAAACTGTATATGCTTTTTATCTACAAAATATGTTGGGTAGAACATGGGTAGATGAAATAGTTGATGTGTGTTAAAATGGTGAGAGGCCTCGATATTGTTGTTGTTGTTGATGTTGTTGTTGTAGCCATCTAGCGGAGTACAGATGACGACCACGGACTTTCTAGATAGTCCAGTGGAACACTAGCAGGTTCGCAACTTGTAGGTGTTGATGAATTAAATGTTCATTGTCGTACTCCATCCCCCTCATGATTGCCTTAAGGACATGTATGGCTGAGGAAACCCCTTAGAAATAGTGTCCATCCCGATGATAATCCTTAGGCTAGGTCCCTTGTGATAGGTGTTTAGGGACGTAAAGTGAGGACAACGGGAATGGGTAATCAGGGTTATTGTTGATTGGTGAACTTAATAAGTATATTATTATTGTGGGTTGAAAACTCTATATGCTCACCAGGCTCCCAAGCCTGACCCACTCAGTTTTATGATTACAGGTAGTGGACCCCGAGCATAGTCAGAGGACGACGAGAGATTTTTGGATTATAGGCCAGTAGTTGTAAATAACTGTTGAAAAGCTTATAATGTCTTGTTTATGCTTTTGATCTATATCGGAACATGACATCCCGAGGTTTTGATATATATGGAAAATATATACCTTCTTAATGAAGGATTTTAATAAACTTTTATCATATGTTGTTTGGGGACCAATTCCGCAACATCTTTTAAAAAGAATTCTCTGATTTTATTTTAAAAAGCATAAATTAAATCGGTCTTTTCTGGCTGAGAAATTAGGGGATGTCACATGCTAAGCTCTTGAAAGGCCAAAACTACAAGCTACAATCAAGTGGTTTTCTTCTAACTTAATTTTATGATTCATGTACCAAAATTGTATGCTAGTTATAGACTTCATGCTTTGGAAATTTTATTGCATGTATAATTAGAGAAAACATAGATCCAAAGCATCTAGGGTTTCATGTGCACCATATGAGTGTTATAGTGCTTAAAACCCAACAGTGGTATCAGAGCCTAGGAATGTTTTCTGTTATATTTGATGCTTGTTACTTTTCAAAGCTGAAAAAGTCGATTTTCTGGCCTCTTACTGATGAACTCGCCGAGTCCATTGCTTGACTCGATGAGTCCACTCAGTAAAAGGGCAACTCGACGAGTCCAGTTCATGTACTCGTCGAGTAAATGCTTATGGTTGTAGAATTTCGAGTTTTTTGCCAGAATTGGATTAGGATCATTACCACAAACTGTTTTGTAATCATAAAATTCATATTTTCTGATTTGGTAATGATGATTCTCATCCAATTAAAAGCTAATTGTCAAATTTTTAAGTTAATTGTTGCTTATATGATAAACAAAGTTACTTGTAAATTGTTGATATGAATTATCTTGCCTTATGAGTTAAATTAGATCAATCCTAGATTATATGATAATTCTATTTGTTAAAATTGATCTAAATGTTTTTTTAATGAGTTCCATAACTTATCCTCAAGTTATAAAACATGAAAGGTCTCATCCATTAAAAAATGACATTAAACTCATAAGTTATGAAATGAAAAGTTTTTCAAGAGTTACAAAACTTGCCCTCAAGTTTTGGTATTTGAAAAGTCTCAAATATAAACACATTAACTCCTCTAATTGAAAGGTTTCAAAAGATGCAACTCTTGGGTTCATTAATTAAAAATTAATTAAATAGTTTTATTTTGAATTTTTAATAACCTAGACGCTTTGAATAGTTCAATTACACCTTATGGACTTTATTAAATTAATTAAAGTGTTTAATTAAAAGAGAAGTTTAATAAATCCATAATAATATGGTTTAAGTTTAATTAAATTAAGAGTATAATTTGTTAATAGATTAAATAATCAAGTATTTAAAAAGTTTAAAATACACCCTTATACTATATAAAATTAAAAGTCTAATATATTATATATCTATAAGTTAAAAGTCAGTCTTACCATTAGTAGGTCTCATTCACGAAGTCGGTCTATAAGGGGTATAAGGTTACTGCCTATAAAATGGTGGTTTAATGGGTGTCCACTCTCACCCACCGCTTCCTTGACTGGTGGAGGGTCGTCAGCCGAATAGGTAGGATAGGACATTAATTCTCATTAAAAGTGTTGGGTCAAAAATATGGTTTATACTTTGCTTTTTTTGGGCAATTGTGTTTTTCTTTAATATTTTATGAGTTTACGGCCAGGTGGGTGTTTACGACTGTAAACAGGTTTACGGCCGTAAACCCTATTTACGGCCCGGCCATAAACTCATTTACGGCCCATGTTTCTCATATATATATATATATATATATATATATATATATATATATATATATATATATATATATATATATATATATATATATAGGGATGAGGGGTGTGAGGAATAGATTGATGAACACTAGAGGAGCTTAAGTGTGTGCATGTGAAGGTGTTCTAGAAAGAGAGAAAAGAGAGTGTGTGTTAGTGTGTGTGAATCTCATGTAAAGGATCATCATTCTATTCATTAATACATTGAGATTCATAGTATTCTTCTTCTCCTTCTCTTATTATTGTGATCTGGCTTCATCCATTTGATTTGGATTCCACACCATCAAACGGATCTGATTGATACACAGGCATTTTTGGGGACTTACAATTGGTATCAAAGCTTGGATTGTATTAGTCAATTTTGTCAGATCTGGAGCCAATTTGATCTTATTTTGGAAAGATTCTTTCGTTTTTGGATAGATCTCTGAAAATTAGGGGGGTTTGTTCTTCGCGTTTTTTCGTAAAAACGAGTTTTTGATCGAGTTTTGGTGCAAAAATAGTGAAAAACGTCGTTTTTTTCGCGATCTGAAGCTGTGTTTACGGTCTTTGAAGGGTTTATGGTCCGGAGTTTACGGCTGTAAATGTCTTTACGGTCGCCGGAGTTTACGGTCGTCGGAGTTTGTGGCCTCGGCTCGGAATTCGGTAGCGGCTCGGTGAACGGCTTGAAGGACGGCTCGGTCAGCAGCAGTTTCCGGTTGGCAAGCCGGCTCAGCAGCAGCAAGCCTCGCATCGCATCTTCGCCTCGCACAGCAGCTTCGCAAGCAGCAGCCTCGCATCAGCGCTTCTATAAAAAGGGAAACGGATTTGGGGGCTGTCGGGGATCGAACCCGGGACCTCTGGTTGGGCAACCAAGCGCCTTACTAACTGAGCTGACTTACCACATGATACTCCCCTTTGAAATTTAAATCAAAACTTGTCCAGCTCGGTTCCCATTTTTGCAATTTGACACTTTTAACCCAAAACTCAATTTCTTTTCATTTTAAATTCCAATTTCAACCAAAAAATTTAATTTTTAGTTTTTGACTTTTATTTTTGACTTTTTACTTAAAATTTTAGCTTTGACTTTAAAGTTTGACCTTTGACTTTAAACTTTGACTTTCTCGTTTGACTTTTAAATTTTCAAATTTAGCTTTTCGGTTTGACTTTTAAGTTTGACTTTTAAGTTTGACTTTTCAAGTTTGACTTTTGAGTTTGACTTTTTAAATTTGACTTTTAAGTTTGACTTTTGAGGTTTATAGTCAAAGGGCTTTTTTTAAATTTAAGTTTGACTTCTAGTTGTGCTTCTAATAGTTTTTGAAATTTACGAGGGAATTGAAGACATGAAAGAGAGTCGTCAGGAGATGTTAAGACAAAATTTCAACATGTTCGATTATATCCCTAGAGAAACCCTGGAAGCTCAGTTGCAGTGATTTACCACACTCATTACTGAGATGAATATAGTTGGGATCTTCTTGACCAAATCTGAGATATATATAAACAAAAAGCTATTGAATTCAATTCCGAAATCGTGGGATATGAACGTGACTGTCATCAAGAAGACAAAAGATCTCAATCGTCTTAGTCTTGCTGATATAATTGAAGACCTTGACGCTTTGAATTGTTGAAAAACAATGAGTTCTGCAAACATCCCGGTCAATGAAGTTTCATGTTCTCAATCATGTGAAGTTTCATGTACACTATCTAGTGAAGATACGATTAAATTTCTTCGGGAACAAATTGATTTATTAAAAAGAGAAGTTGAGGACCTGAGATATGAAGGATATCAACTCAGGAAAGGACAAAACCCCTTAAGACTGAATTAGAAACAAAAATAAAGGATTTTAAGAGAATTCAGACAGAATACAGTGAAAATGTGAACTTTATGACTATATTAAGAGACAACTTGATGTTACCGAAGAACTTGACGCTTTGAATATTAAGTGTGGAAAAACAGATGTTAGTTTCAAAAATTATACTGCGTCAAGTAAGACAGTCGAGTCCTTATTTGAAACCCAATTAAAATTCAAAGATAATCAAAACAAGGGTCTATGGTATGATAGTGTTCCTCCACCTTTCAATCATAACTACACATCCATCCCTACGACACAGGAAGAAATTGACAGGGAGGCACATCTTCAATATGGCAAACCAGCTGGATTTGTGTCGGGAGGTATTCAAGTTGAAAATACTAATGTTTCTGCTTCATGTGCAGGTAAAGTAGCAGAAGATGAGAACAAGGAGAAAACCATTGAACAAAACAACATCTCCTTGAACTCTGGATCTATTGCTTCGAACTCAGCTGTTTCTGATCAACCTGCTGTTGAGAAATACAGGCCACCAATTCCAGCGAAACAGAGTGCCTCCTGCAATTGTGCATGTGGGAAAAATCAGAGACAAGGCAAGGTTACGCCACCAGTGGCAGGAAGAAACAACTTCACAGTGAAGAAAAAGACATGTTTTCACTGTGGAACACCTGGACACATTGCCAGAAATTGTCCTAATCGCGCATACGTTCCCTACTATGCACAAGGCTGGCAGAGCGCGCCAAGAGGGAGATACCTCAAAAGAAACCCCTCAAGATCACGTTCAGACCATGATGACTGGAACGCGCAGAAGGCCAAGAATCTGAATCCCAAGGGCAAGAAGGGAATGTCGGCCAAGAAGCCTAATCCAAGAGATGCTACAGTGAAACAAAGACTGGTTAGGTCAAAGTCATTTCAACGGCCGACATCAAGATCAAAAGCAAGTACTAAGCCACCCATCAGATCGAAAAAGAAATGGGTTAAACCCAACTACAAATGGGTTCCAAAGGCTCACTCTCCAAATCTTCTAACAATTCTAATATTTCTTCATCTTCTGTTTGTGATAAACAGGATATGTCATGGGAGAGAGTATTGTGCAAGGATGAAAATGGTCAACCCAATTTCAAAATGGACTAGGTTCCAAAGACTAACTAATCCCGCTCTATGTCGGAGCAGCTATGGAGGCATATCATCAGACTTCGGTTTGTTGGTAGTGGCTATTCCAGGCACATGATAGGAGGCATCTCTCAACTGTACAACACTCATAATTTTGTTTGAGAGTATGTGTCCTTTACAGGAAGGGAAGAAAGGAAGGGATCACACACGGGGTTAGTGCTTAATCACATGAAGAATTTTTGGATCTGTTCTGATATTACGCGTGTTGTTCTCAAACCTTCTGGATGCAAATTCAATCGGTGAATTACAGTTTGTGTTTTCTTCTTTGTACTCTGGAGTTTTTCTTAAGCTGATTCGCTTTAAACACTAATTTTTGTTTTAGGATAGTTCAAATTTGCGCATTTACTTTCGTTTCTCTCCTATGCACAAATTTAGGGGGAGAAATAAAAACAAAACAAAAATTTTAAAATTTTAAAAAAATCCAAAAACATTAGAAAATCAGAAAATTTAAAATATATATATATATATATATATATATATATATATATATATATATATATATGTCGGTTATGGAATGTGCTTGAGGGAGATGTTTTGGGAAGTGATATTATCAAGTGATAACAGGCAATCTAAGTCTGCGTAACGTACTCAATGTTGAAGGGTCTATGCTCTGGGTTGATGCGTCGGTAGGCACGAAAGATTCTAAATGGACATGACTAGGCAGAGTTGAACTTAAGGAATTCATAGACTTGACAAATCTTGACCTAGTTAGATCAATTTAGCCTGACAATACGACGCTTGGATAGGTTGAGCAAGGAGATATATATGGGAATCTACTAGTCACATTAAAGAACCTGTACTTGGAACCGTGGATTAACTTTTCCTCGATGTGCGGATTCTGTCCTTAATTCCGGTATTGATGGGGCAACTGGTAAATTCCGATGAACTAGGTCTGTAGAAAATTGTTTTCTTTCTCTATCTGTCTGTTAGTCATATGTTACCTCCTCTGGTGACTCAAAATCTGACCTGGACTGTAACATATGCAACTCTATTTCTCTGCATCTTCTATCTATGCAATTCTTTCTATCTGTTAGCCATATACTGTCTCCTTTGCATGACTCACAATCCGACCTGGTACACAGTATATGCACCATTCTACTTCTCAATCCCTCTAAAACTTCATTTAGTCATATGTTCCACCCTCTGCGTGATTGGAAGAGATCCGACCTGGGTGCATAGCATATGCATTCTAAATCTATCTTCTCTCTTAATGATTGACTGCTCACCCGATGTAAGGAGTATTCTGGAAGTTCTTGATTACTAGGGCATATCAGGAAGCGGGAACCATGTTCTAGTACAATTAAAAATTGAACACTTACAGATTGTCTATAGATCTCGCTGCTCAATTTAGGTGGACAACAATATCCCTGGTCGTCGTCATCTAAATGGTCCTTAAGAAATAGTTTCTAGGAACTTAGGATCACTTTGTCTTATAACTAATAGTACGTCCTAATTTTGTCACAATTTTTTGTGTTTAAGTGGACAACAATACCGGCGATCGACCAGACAAAGACGTGAAGATAGAAGGTACCGACAAGCGGATAAAGGTTGTCTAAAAACTTTGATCCCAAATCATTCTTAAAGTTAGATATCATTTTATTTTTGTTAAATTTATTCATAGTTTTCTTCTAATTTAAATATTAGGGGGTGAATTAAAAAAATTCGAAAATCAAACAAAAATCAGAAAAATTCAAAAATTAAACAAAAAATTAGAAAATTAAAAAAAAATAGTTTTATTTTTGTTTTATTTTTCTCAGAAAATATCAAAAATCCAAAAATATTTTTTTGTGCTAACTTTTCTTTTAGTTTTGTTTTGTCTTGAAAAGTGAATTCAGGTGTAGATGAGACTCACAGAGTTTGTGTCAAAAATTTCTGAGCCAAGGCTTCATCCATAAGCATCGAAGAATTCGCATTCGAAGGAGCAAGAAATGAAGATTATTCTTTCGACATTCAATCCTTCAACCCCAAAAGAAAGGTCAAGTTGACTTGAAGATTATGTGACAGATTGCATTGAAGCCTCCTCAATCAGTCTGTTGCTATCATGAACCTGCTGAAGTGATACAGAAGATTTGTTCTCTCTGATGTTCTCTCTAGAGATTCTCAAGCTGAAAGTGCTATCTTTCAAGAATCAGCACATCAAGCCTCCTCACCCGACGTGCATTCAAAGCCAAATTCTGAAGAAAAGCCCAACCGCTCAATATGAAGTCATTCACTAAATATTCATCAAGTTCATCTTGAAGTTGTAAAGAATTTGAAGATTAATGATGAAGCCAAGTTCCCAACGAAGATTAACAAGAAAAGCCAGCTACTTTTTAGGGGGAGCTTGTTGGGTCATTTAAGAAAAGAAAAGAAACTATAAACCAAGGGGGAGATTGTTGGGTCAAAAATATGGTTTATACTTTGCTTTTCTGGGAAATTGTGTTTTTTTTTGTAATATTTTATGAGTTTATGGTCAGGTTTACGGCCAGGTGGGTGTTTACGGCCGTAAACCCTGTTTACGGCCCGGCCGTAAACAGACTTACAACCGTAAACCCTATTTACAGCCCGACCGTAAACCCATTTACGGCCCATGTTTCTCATGTATATATATAGGGGTGAGGGGTGTGAGGAATAGATTGATGAACACTAGAGGAGCTTAAGTGTGTGCGTTTGAAGGTGTTCTAGAGAGAGAGAGAAAAGAGAGCGTGTGTTAGTGTGTTGAATCTCATGTAAAGGATCATCATTCTATTCATTAATACATTGAGATTCATATTATTCTTCTTCTCCTTCTCTTCTTATTGTGATCTGGCATCATCCGTTTGATTGGGATTCCGCACCATCAAACGGATCTGATTAATACACAGGCATTTTTTGGGACTTACAAAAAGTATAATGAAAATACCAAGTAACTAAACACTTATAAATTCCCAATCTTAGTTACTTAGGAAAAATGTTAATTTGGTGCTAACCCATGAAATTGCACATTGCACCTTATTAGTCGTTAGTGGAACGTGTGTGGTTAACCAGCACATTAATATGGGACTAATGAAGGATGACAATGGGTAGCTTGATGTTAATCATGGATCAATGGAGCATGTGTGGTTAACTGGCACATTGATTGGATGATTTGTAACATTAAGTGTACCAAGCTAATTTGCATGGTTATTCACACCTTGTTTGTGATCCTCGACATCCCAGTCACAAACATGAAGGGCATCATCTAGATTAAACATGTCATTGAAAAGTTCAATGAATCTCAAAAGAATCTAGGAATTTCAATTCATTTAAAACTTAATAATCAATTTCGTTTTTCATGGTGGAAATTGGTAAATCGTCATTTACCTACCTTCAAATATTTTACAATTGGATTACGGCATCCCTCTTCTGTCACACCCCAAAACAACGAACGGCGGAAACGTTCTGGGGCGGAGGACGTCATGTATGCATCACAACAAATGTAAAGTAGTAAACAAGCAACAACATCATCCATTGCATCAATAGTATAAATTTTAGTTACAAGTGTTTTCTTTCATTGTACAAGATATGATAATAACTTATCAAAAAAAAAAGGACGAGTCTTGACTGCTCCGTCTTCTCTGAACCTTGTATCGACACCTGTCTATTTGTAACCTGAGAATACAAGTTATTTTGAAAGAGTAGATCAGCATTTAAGCTGGTGAGTTCATAAGTATTTAATGTCATTGCTTTGATTAGTTGATATGAAAGACTGGTAAATGAATGATGAAACATTTAGTATAAGTACGAAAAGCTCTAGAAAATCCCATATTTCCTACTAGTATAAAAGTAGTCTTCTACCAAGACTCGAATGTTTTGAAAGTAGTCTTTTACCTAGACCTGACTGTTTTGAAAGTACGCATCTCTTGAAAATGTGATGGTTTTTCCTTGTTTAACTCTTATTAGTAGTCTCTTAAGTATACCTGAAATGGTATCAACCTAGAACATCCGTAGACTGTTCATTTACCTCTGTTGCTAACAGCCGGGTTTAGGAATAGTTAGTCCCTTCTGTATACCCACGATGGTATCAACCTAGAACATCCGTAGATTGTTCATTTACCTCTGTAGCTAGCAGTGGTTATCGGAATGGTTAGTCCCTCAAAGTATGATGTGGTACTAGGAGATAAAGTCCCAGTCTACCTCGTCGATGATGTGATTGAATCACAAGGTAAAGATAGAAAGGCGAACAATATAACCGTATCTAGACATATAACATGTAATATTAAATTGCCATATGATGTCTATGTAAAAGTATTCATGTACAAGTATTCATGTATAAGTATTCAGGTAAGAGTATTCCTTCATATAACATGTAGTAGTAATTTGCCATATAATGTTTATGTAAAAGTATTCATGTATAAGTATTCATGTAAAAGTATTCCTTCATATAACATGTAGTCTGGACTCATGAATGAACTGACTCTGGTGTAATTTCTTGTAGTAGTGAAAATGTTTTGTTTACTCTAAACTATTCCTATAATAGTTTACTAGAATGTAATTGATGAGTGTCCAAGTAGGTTTATACACCTTTGCTACCCAGGAGTATCGAAACTAAATTAACTGGTGGAACATTTATGACCATATATGTATACATGATATATAACTAATATTTAAACGACCTTCGGAGGAGTACCCGATATCCCACCAGACCACATCCAAATCGAGGAAAAGGAAACAGGGTGGATAGCCTTTCTAAGTCTTTTAAACATTTCTTATATAACTATACATATAGAGGCATGCAATTTATAATATAAAAGCATAAAGAAGTTTTGTAAACAAAACATATATATGTATATGGTTATATATATGTATAAATTTTAAAAGATGATTTGGTCTGTTTCGTAATTGTTGTTCATATTCTTACGTTTTTATTAGAAACTTTGCATGAAATAATCCTTAAGTTTGATACTAAAGACCTTTTTGTACTTATCACTTTTGTAAAAATGGTAATTAAACATATTTAAATGATTGTGTTTTAACTTCCTTAATGTATAAACATTGCTAAAAAAATGTTAGAAGGTGTTAATAAATGTATAAACCACTTTTGACAGTTTTGCCCTTTACTGTCCCTGTTTTTAGAAAACTCATAGAAAAATCCTCGTAAGTCAAAAACTGAATCCGTCACCTCTGAGAGTTTATAAAATGAGTCTACTTTGTTCCTAATTTTTATTATGATTTTTAGTGGTCTCAAACTAGTGTGAAAATGAACATCTTCACAGACTGGTCCGAAATCACTTCTGAAATGACAGGCAGTTTTATAAAAATCGCCATAAATTGTAGAAAAATCGTATGAACGTGTGCGAGTAGTCATTAGAAAGGTATAAACTTGAACTATTTGCATATTGTACAGTTTTGAAAGATATTAAGTTTAAGATGGTCAAAACAGTCCGTGAACAGGACTCAACTTTTCTGTAGAAAGCTGTCATTTAAATTTGAGTTATGTTTAGTGTTCTAACTTGTATTCCCCCCCTTAAAACTTGAATAAAACATGAAAATGTAGGGGTATGAACTCACCTTATGTGAATACTTGAAGAATGGAAAGTTGAAGATGAACTTTTGGTTGTTGGTTTGATGCTCCAAAACAGCCACTCTTTTGGCTATGTTGCTGTCACGAAAATTTCACAGCAAAAGTGCAAGAAAAAGGGTAGTTTACTCACTGTTTTGAATCAATAATTTTGAGTATCAAAACAAGTAACTTCCAGGGGTATTTGGTGGTAAAAATATCAAGCAAAAGGAAGGTGTAGATGGGTGAAATGGTGGCTGAAACACAAAAGGGACAGCAGCCCTTTAGTTCATGGTTTTGATGGCTTTGGAAGGAAGTTCTTGTGCTTGAAAATGAGATGAAGGTTGAGAGTATTTCCCTGGAGTATTGGCTGGTCAAATGAGGGTAAAATGAAGATGAAATTTCGTGATTATGAAGGAGGAAAGAGTGGAAGAGGATAAGGGGACAAAACCTAGACTAGCTTGTGATGGGATGTGAGTTTAAGTGATGTGATCTTGTCTAGCCACTTGCTTGGGTGGTTGTTTAGAGATAGAGTTAGTTAACTAACTAACTACTAGTTATTTAGTTAGTTAAGAGTTCTAGTTAAGGAGAGGGAAGGTCTTAATCTCGAAAATTAGAAGAGGGATTAATAAGCATTCTTAGTAAAATGTCTTAAGTGATTAAGCACTTATTAGTTAAGTTGGCACTTATCTCCACCAATTCTCTTATCTTAATTGATTTAGACATCATAAAACTTACATGAAATCATTTTAATTCATGACTTATAACTAGTCATTCACTAGATAATAATACATATATACAAATACATACATGTATACTTAGTATAAAATAACAATGTAGTTTTTGTGTATTTGAACTTTAATGTTTATGTTTTATTCTTTTTATTCAAAAACACTTAAATACATTTTAATTATACCTTATAATAATTCATTTTATATTTTAATTTATTTAAATATAAAATTTATTGAGCAATGTATAATTTCGTGACATTTAACCGGTTAACCATATCGTTAAACACGTTTTGTCACTTTGGTTCGTATATTTGTCAAATTTAGATCCTTCACATCTATTAAGCAAACGATTTACATAGAACCTAACTTACTTATCAACTAGATACATGTTGATACAAAAATTAAGTTTGTTGCATTTAAATGATGTTATATGCTAATTTCACAAACCGGTGATGGTTCGATGTCATACATCATAACGAAATTTATCAATAGTTACTTGTTTTATATTTCACAATAACTTATTTAAATAAAAGAGGTTAAATTCCTTCAACCATTCTTAATAAAATACTCATATTGCTTAATAATCAAAAGATAGCATCGTACGATCGTTCCTATTTTTACCAATTGTTACATTCTCCCCCCGTTAAAAGAATTTCGCCCCGAAATTCAACTTGTAGACGAGATATCACTAAACAATTGGGGGTGTTTCTTTTTATTTATTTATTTATTTATATATTTTTTTTTTTGATTCGCGCGTTCCCTAGTGAATTCAGGTCCTCGCTTGGCGTTCCAACGGGCCTTCACGATGGGTATGCGGCTTTGTTTCGTCCTTTTGACCTCCTGATCCATGATTTCCACCGGTTCTTCGATGAAGTTTAGACTCCCGTTGATTTCAGTTTCATCCAGTGGAATAACAAGAGTCTCATCAGACAAGATCTTCTTCCGATCCTGGGATGCCTTCAATCATTCACGGGTTTGAACAATCTTCTCTGTAGTTTCTCGTATGATCTGGGGGCTGGTGAAAGTGTTGTTAGGAACTTGCCTGTTAGCTATTTGTGTGTCACCTACCTCATCCCATCAAAGAGGTGATCTACACTTGCTTCTGCAGAGAGCTTCGAATGACGTGACCTTGATGTTAATGTAATAGTTGATGTTGTATAAGGATTCGATGAATGGTTCTTCCTCTTTGTCTTTCAGTTTGAGGGTGATAAAAAGGACTTCTTTAACGACTATTAAAAACATGAGGCGAATCGCCTGTCCCTTATCCAAAATGATAGATAGTGGTATACTATGCAGTCTCGCAATTTTCTTTGTATATGCTCCTGTTAGCTTTTCTATTTTTCTTTGTATCCTTGGTCGGTAGAAAGTGTGTGGGTTTGGTTGACTTGTCTACGATCGCTCAAGTGGTAGCATGTCCATCCACTGTCCTGGGTAACTTGTCATGGAGTTCATGGTATGACTCATAACTGATTCATCTATCATCTCTTTGTGTTTATAAGTCGTGTATAATTAAGATTGAAAAGACAGTCGAATCGGTGATTCTATTCTAAGCCCACATCCAAACAAGGAAAAGGATTTAAAGCGGAATTACCAACCCTAAGTCCGTAGAATCTTAATTATATAGGGCTCCAATATATACACTTAGTAATCATAGATTCACTAGTATGGCTCCATAGTCTCTACTTGAGTGGGGTGATTAACTTGGGTGAGATGGCATTTACCACAACCCTTTTCCGCAACTACTACACTTAGGTTGATTTTTGAACTCGGGTTGCCGTATGGATGGTATTCCCAGGAGATCTTCTCGGAATATATCGATAAGGTTACGGGCTTTTTCAACATCCATGATGTCTTTCTCTTCTTGTTTCTTATCCACAGCACAGGCTAGGACGGCGTGGTGCCTCCTGTGTAGGTACTTCTGAGTCTTGTTGCAAAAGGTGAGTCGGGGGATTGTGTCCGGTTTGTCGTTATAGACAACGAGGGTTCTATTACTCGATGGGTTTAGGCGAATGGACTTTTCGTAATATATGATATCGGTATGGTGAGGAAACTAACTAATACGTTGTTAAAACGAAAATGTCGTAAATATTTATTGTGACCGGTTTTAGGATGATTTGAATGAATTGGTTGATTTAGTGTTAGAGTGCACCCTATGTACACGTCTCTAGTGCTTTTGATTATTCCAATTCTACTGTAAATATTTCGTTTAAGTTTTTGAGGTTTTTGGTTGAGAAATTGATTAAATCTACGACTCACAATACTCCTTTCCGCGTTGCTATTATATAGTATCCATGCATATGTGCTATCGGGAATGAACGTACCGGAATCTCAGCGGGGTCTATTACTGCTTTCCCACGCTCTGTTGCTAAAACACTTCCGATGCTCTTGACATCTTTGTTTTTAGTCTCCGGGAACTCCTTTATGAAATGCCCTACTTCTCCACATCTGTAGCAAGTCCGACTCATCCCAGCTTTTGTGTTCTGGTTGGTCTGTTGAGCCGGCACCCTACAGAACTTTGTGGTATGCCCCTTTTTCATTATAGTTCTTGCAATGCATTTCCCTGCACTTTCCTTTGTGATGAAAGCTACACTTGGTGCATTTTGGCAGGTTTCCAACATATTGTCTTGTTGGCACTGAGGTAGTAGGGATGGTGGTGGTATGGAATGTCACTGTTTGTTGTACAAGTTGAGGTATCGTGGATTAGTGAATAATAAAAACCAACCACTGAAAGAGACTTGGAAATGTCTCCGTATCTAACTTGCTATGGTCCAATGACTTAAATAAAGCAGGTTTCAGATAGACTCCAATGAGAGTATGATAAGAGTACTTGAATGATGGAAATGACACAAAAGTTAGCCGGCGGTCAATATCTTGGATATTTACGGCGTAACGGTTCAGGAAAATGGCCTTGTAAAGGTCTTACATCATATACACAGGAGATAGTTCCTGACAGTATAAAGACCTAACTAAAGTACTTACGATACAAGATAATTTCATAGAAAATGCCACATCAGGCATAGACAGATGAATACGATTCCTCTTTTTGTAAGGGAAATAAAGTAAAGCGTCTACTACTGGTGACGGTAATTCCTCTGGTGAATTCTTAGTTCAACCAATTGACGTTCCATGTCAACTAGGTGTCTCTATTACACCCTCTGGCGTACTTGGAGCTCTATGACTTTGGCTCGGGTTTTCAGCTAGTGTTTGCAGCAGGTTCTCATGGTTTCTTTCTGATCTCTTGTGAGCATCTTCTAGATGAGTAGTGTGGAGGGTACTCATTCTTGCATCGGTGACAACTTCGGCAATCTGATGTTGGGCTGTCCTGCCTTGAATCTCATTTTGGGCCACTCTGCGGACCATGATTGGCAAGATTCTACCTGCTGAGCCCCCATTGCTCAGGTCGTAAAAGTTTCGGTCGCCAATAAATGGCATGGGCTGGTCTTGTTCTTGGCTTCATGTTTCCAAGCATTCCACCGAATCAGGCGTCGGGCCATGAAGAGCTGGACGAGGGTTAGGAATTGGAAAGGGAGTTGCTCGAGGTAGGTTCTCAACCTCTAGTTCGGAATTAGCATCGGCTGAAAGGTTTTCATCATGATGATCATCCAAAGGGATAGGATGATCATTCTCTGGTTCTTCCCCAAACCAACCAGCTATGACTTCATTCGGAAGATACTGGTTGCCGAGGGGATGGAGTCCAACTATGATTTCTATGCGAGAATTTAGGGTAAGTGGATAATTATTAGACGAACTATCTAGATAATTATTTAGAAAAACCCTTATTAGTTACATCGCTATTTGTGAAGTGCATACCAGCTATGTGTAATCTAAACAGGATAGACCTTCGAATAAGTGACCTTATTTCCAAATTCACACAGAATAGAGGTAAGGCAAAATTATCACTGATTCTAAGTCTATAACATCCTAATTACATGTAGCCATAGTGTATCCACTTAGCAACTATCAACTTAGTAATGAGGATCCTGTTTTAAATTCTCAAGTATAAAGTACTTATAGCAACACCAAATACTCCTATAGTATTTTAATTTTAACGTTATGTTCTATTGTTCTCATTGTGGTAGGGTTGGTAAGATTTTAGCATTGTTGCGACTACACATTTAAACTTAGGCACATGCTAGTCAACCCTCGGATAATATAGGCGATCAGGCTATATCTTCCCAGTTTTGACCATATGTCTCTAATCCCACTTGTGTTGCCCAACAATCGTAATTCTTTTGTACTGTCCTAGTGACACTGATTTTAGTATGAATGCAGCACGTATACTTACTTAAATATTTTATTATTTAAAGTATAAACTCTAAATCAGAGTATTTTTAATCCCATTGTATTTATAGTTAGTATATCTTTTATGGTTTGATATACTCAATTCACTATAAACAATGCTCTTATACCAATCTGTCACACCCCAAAACAACGAACGGCGGAAACGTTCTGGGGCGGAGGACGTCATGTATGCATCACAACAAATGTAAAGTAGTAAACAAGCAACAACATCATCCATTGCATCAATAGTATAAATTTTAGTTACAAGTGTTTTCTTTCATTGTACAAGATATGATAATAACTTATCAAAAAAAAAAGGACGAGTCTTGACTGCTCCGTCTTCTCTGAACCTTGTATCGACACCTGTCTATTTGTAACCTGAGAATACAAGTTATTTTGAAAGAGTAGATCAGCATTTAAGCTGGTGAGTTCATAAGTATTTAATGTCATTGCTTTGATTAGTTGATATGAAAGACTGGTAAATGAATGATGAAACATTTAGTATAAGTACGAAAAGCTCTAGAAAATCCCATATTTCCTACTAGTATAAAAGTAGTCTTCTACCAAGACTCGAATGTTTTGAAAGTAGTCTTTTACCTAGACCTGACTGTTTTGAAAGTACGCATCTCTTGAAAATGTGATGGTTTTTCCTTGTTTAACTCTTATTAGTAGTCTCTTAAGTATACCTGAAATGGTATCAACCTAGAACATCCGTAGACTGTTCATTTACCTCTGTTGCTAACAGCCGGGTTTAGGAATAGTTAGTCCCTTCTGTATACCCACGATGGTATCAACCTAGAACATCCGTAGATTGTTCATTTACCTCTGTAGCTAGCAGTGGTTATCGGAATGGTTAGTCCCTCAAAGTATGATGTGGTACTAGGAGATAAAGTCCCAGTCTACCTCGTCGATGATGTGATTGAATCACAAGGTAAAGATAGAAAGGCGAACAATATAACCGTATCTAGACATATAACATGTAATATTAAATTGCCATATGATGTCTATGTAAAAGTATTCATGTACAAGTATTCATGTATAAGTATTCAGGTAAGAGTATTCCTTCATATAACATGTAGTAGTAATTTGCCATATAATGTTTATGTAAAAGTATTCATGTATAAGTATTCATGTAAAAGTATTCCTTCATATAACATGTAGTCTGGACTCATGAATGAACTGACTCTGGTGTAATTTCTTGTAGTAGTGAAAATGTTTTGTTTACTCTAAACTATTCCTATAATAGTTTACTAGAATGTAATTGATGAGTGTCCAAGTAGGTTTATACACCTTTGCTACCCAGGAGTATCGAAACTAAATTAACTGGTGGAACATTTATGACCATATATGTATACATGATATATAACTAATATTTAAACGACCTTCGGAGGAGTACCCGATATCCCACCAGACCACATCCAAATCGAGGAAAAGGAAACAGGGTGGATAGCCTTTCTAAGTCTTTTAAACATTTCTTATATAACTATACATATAGAGGCATGCAATTTATAATATAAAAGCATAAAGAAGTTTTGTAAACAAAACATATATATGTATATGGTTATATATATGTATAAATTTTAAAAGATGATTTGGTATGTTTCGTAATTGTTGTTCATATTCTTACGTTTTTATTAGAAACTTTGCATGAAATAATCCTTAAGTTTGATACTAAAGACCTTTTTGTACTTATCACTTTTGTAAAAATGGTAATTAAACATATTTAAATGATTGTGTTTTAACTTCCTTAATGTATAAACATTGCTAAAAAAATGTTAGAAAGTGTTAATAAATGTATAAACCACTTTTGACAGTTTTGCCCTTTACTGTCCCTGTTTTTAGAAAACTCATAGAAAAATCCTCGTAAGTCAAAAACTGAATCCGTCACCTCTGAGAGTTTATAAAATGAGTCTACTTTGTTCCTAATTTTTATTATGATTTTTAGTGGTCTCAAACTAGTGTGAAAATGAACATCTTCACAGACTGGTCCGAAATCACTTCTGAAATGACAGGCAGTTTTATAAAAATCGCCATAAATTGTAGAAAAATCGTATGAACGTGTGCGAGTAGTCATTAGAAAGGTATAAACTTGAACTATTTGCATATTGTACAGTTTTGAAAGATATTAAGTTTAAGATGGTCAAAACAGTCCGTGAACAGGACTCAACTTTTCTGTAGAAAGCTGTCATTTAAATTTGAGTTATGTTTAGTGTTCTAACTTGTATTCCCCCCCTTAAAACTTGAATAAAACATGAAAATGTAGGGGTATGAACTCACCTTATGTGAATACTTGAAGAATGGAAAGTTGAAGATGAACTTTTGGTTGTTGGTTTGATGCTCCAAAACAGCCACTCTTTTGGCTATGTTGCTGTCACGAAAATTTCACAGCAAAAGTGCAAGAAAAAGGGTAGTTTACTCACTGTTTTGAATCAATAATTTTGAGTATCAAAACAAGTAACTTCCAGGGGTATTTGGTGGTAAAAATATCAAGCAAAAGGAAGGTGTAGATGGGTGAAATGGTGGCTGAAACACAAAAGGGACAGCAGCCCTTTAGTTCATGGTTTTGATGGCTTTGGAAGGAAGTTCTTGTGCTTGAAAATGAGATGAAGGTTGAGAGTATTTCCCTGGAGTATTGGCTGGTCAAATGAGGGTAAAATGAAGATGAAATTTCGTGATTATGAAGGAGGAAAGAGTGGAAGAGGATAAGGGGACAAAACCTAGACTAGCTTGTGATGGGATGTGAGTTTAAGTGATGTGATCTTGTCTAGCCACTTGCTTGGGTGGTTGTTTAGAGATAGAGTTAGTTAACTAACTAACTACTAGTTATTTAGTTAGTTAAGAGTTCTAGTTAAGGAGAGGGAAGGTCTTAATCTCGAAAATTAGAAGAGGGATTAATAAGCATTCTTAGTAAAATGTCTTAAGTGATTAAGCACTTATTAGTTAAGTTGGCACTTATCTCCACCAATTCTCTTATCTTAATTGATTTAGACATCATAAAACTTACATGAAATCATTTTAAGTCATGACTTATAACTAGTCATTCACTAGATAATAATACATATATACAAATACATACATGTATACTTAGTATAAAATAACAATGTAGTTTTTGTGTATTTGAACTTTAATGTTTATGTTTTATTCTTTTTATTCAAAAACACTTAAATACATTTTAATTATACCTTATAATAATTCATTTTATATTTTAATTTATTTAAATATAAAATTTATTGAGCAATGTATAATTTCGTGACATTTAACCGGTTAACCATATCGTTAAACACGTTTTGTCACTTTGGTTCGTATATTTGTCAAATTTAGATCCTTCACATCTATTAAGCAAACGATTTACATAGAACCTAACTTACTTATCAACTAGATACATGTTGATACAAAAATTAAGTTTGTTGCATTTAAATGATGTTATATGCTAATTTCACAAACCGGTGATGGTTCGATGTCATACATCATAACGAAATTTATCAATAGTTACTTGTTTTATATTTCACAATAACTTATTTAAATAAAAGAGGTTAAATTCCTTCAACCATTCTTAATAAAATACTCATATTGCTTAATAATCAAAAGATAGCATCGTACGATCGTTCCTATTTTTACCAATTGTTACATTCTCCCCCCGTTAAAAGAATTTCGCCCCGAAATTCAACTTGTAGACGAGATATCACTAAACAATTGGGGGTGTTTCTTTTTATTTATTTATTTATTTATATATTTTTTTTTTTGATTCGCGCGTTCCCTAGTGAATTCAGGTCCTCGCTTGGCGTTCCAACGGGCCTTCACGATGGGTATGCGGCTTTGTTTCGTCCTTTTGACCTCCTGATCCATGATTTCCACCGGTTCTTCGATGAAGTTTAGACTCCCGTTGATTTCAGTTTCATCCAGTGGAATAACAAGAGTCTCATCAGACAAGATCTTCTTCCGATCCTGGGATGCCTTCAATCATTCACGGGTTTGAACAATCTTCTCTGTAGTTTCTCGTATGATCTGGGGGCTGGTGAAAGTGTTGTTAGGAACTTGCCTGTTAGCTATTTGTGTGTCACCTACCTCATCCCATCAAAGAGGTGATCTACACTTGCTTCTGCAGAGAGCTTCGAATGACGTGACCTTGATGTTAATGTAATAGTTGATGTTGTATAAGGATTCGATGAATGGTTCTTCCTCTTTGTCTTTCAGTTTGAGGGTGATAAAAAGGACTTCTTTAACGACTATTAAAAACATGAGGCGAATCGCCTGTCCCTTATCCAAAATGATAGATAGTGGTATACTATGCAGTCTCGCAATTTTCTTTGTATATGCTCCTGTTAGCTTTTCTATTTTTCTTTGTATCCTTGGTCGGTAGAAAGTGTGTGGGTTTGGTTGATTTGTCTACGATCGCTCAAGTGGTAGCATGTCCATCCACTGTCCTGGGTAACTTGTCATGGAGTTCATGGTATGACTCATAACTGATTCATCTATCATCTCTTTGTGTTTATAAGTCGTGTATAATTAAGATTGAAAAGACAGTCGAATCGGTGATTCTATTCTAAGCCCACATCCAAACAAGGAAAAGGATTTAAAGCGGAATTACCAACCCTAAGTCCGTAGAATCTTAATTATATAGGGCTCCAATATATACACTTAGTAATCATAGATTCACTAGTATGGCTCCATAGTCTCTACTTGAGTGGGGTGATTAACTTGGGTGAGATGGCATTTACCACAACCCTTTTCCGCAACTACTACACTTAGGTTGATTTTTGAACTCGGGTTGCCGTATGGATGGTATTCCCAGGAGATCTTCTCGGAATATATCGATAAGGTTACGGGCTTTTTCAACATCCATGATGTCTTTCTCTTCTTGTTTCTTATCCACAGCACAGGCTAGGACGGCGTGGTGCCTCCTGTGTAGGTACTTCTGAGTCTTGTTGCAAAAGGTGAGTCGGGGGATTGTGTCCGGTTTGTCGTTATAGACAACGAGGGTTCTATTACTCGATGGGTTTAGGCGAATGGACTTTTCGTAATATATGATATCGGTATGGTGAGGAAACTAACTAATACGTTGTTAAAACGAAAATGTCGTAAATATTTATTGTGACCGGTTTTAGGATGATTTGAATGAATTGGTTGATTTAGTGTTAGAGTGCACTCTATGTACACGTCTCTAGTGCTTTTGATTATTCCAATTCTACTGTAAATATTTCGTTTAAGTTTTTGAGGTTTTTGGTTGAGAAATTGATTAAATCTACTACTCACAATACTCCTTTCCGCGTTGCTATTATATAGTATCCATGCATATGTGCTATCGGGAATGAACGTACCGGAATCTCAGCGGGGTCTATTACTGCTTTCCCACGCTCTGTTGCTAAAACACTTCCGATGCTCTTGACATCTTTGTTTTTAGTCTCCGGGAACTCCTTTATGAAATGCCCTACTTCTCCACATCTGTAGCAAGTCCGACTCATCCCAGCTTTTGTGTTCTGGTTGGTCTGTTGAGCCGGCACCCTACAGAACTTTGTGGTATGCCCCTTTTTCATTATAGTTCTTGCAATGCATTTCCCTGCACTTTCCTTTGTGATGAAAGCTACACTTGGTGCATTTTGGCAGGTTTCCAACATATTGTCTTGTTGGCACTGAGGTAGTAGGGATGGTGGTGGTATGGAATGTCACTGTTTGTTGTACAAGTTGAGGTATCGTGGATTGGTGAATAATAAAAACCAACCACTGAAAGAGACTTGGAAATGTCTCCGTATCTAACTTGCTATGGTCCAATGACTTAAATAAAGCAGGTTTCAGATAGACTCCAATGAGAGTATGATAAGAGTACTTGAATGATGGAAATGACACAAAAGTTAGCCGGCGGTCAATATCTTGGATATTTACGGTGTAACGGTTCAGGAAAATGGCCTTGTAAAGGTCTTACATCATATACACAGGAGATAGTTCCTGACAGTATAAAGACCTAACTAAAGTACTTACGATACAAGATAATTTCATAGAAAATGCCACATCAGGCATAGACAGATGAATACGATTCCTCTTTTTGTAAGGGAAATAAAGTAAAGCGTCTACTACTGGTGACGGTAATTCCTCTGGTGAATTCTTAGTTCAACCAATTGACGTTCCATGTCAACTAGGTGTCTCTATTACACCCTCTGGCGTACTTGGAGCTCTATGACTTTGGCTCGGGTTTTCAGCTAGTGTTTGCAGCAGGTTCTCATGGTTTCTTTCTGATCTCTTGTGAGCATCTTCTAGATGAGTAGTGTGGAGGGTACTCATTCTTGCATCGGTGACAACTTCGGCAATCTGATGTTGGGCTGTCCTGCCTTGAATCTCATTTTGGGCCACTCTGCGGACCATGATTGGCAAGATTCTACCTGCTGAGCCCCCATTGCTCAGGTCGTAAAAGTTTCGGTCGCCAATAAATGGCATGGGCTGATCTTGTTCTTGGCTTCATGTTTCCAAGCATTCCACCGAATCAGGCGTCGGGCCATGAAGAGCTGGACGAGGGTTAGGAATTGGAAAGGGAGTTGCTCGAGGTAGGTTCTCAACCTCTAGTTCGGAATTAGCATCGGCTGAAAGGTTTTCATCATGATGATCATCCAAAGGGATAGGATGATCATTCTCTGGTTCTTCCCCAAACCAACCAGCTATGACTTCATTCGGAAGATACTGGTTGCCGAGGGGATGGAGTCCAACTATGATTTCTATGCGAGAATTTAGGGTAAGTGGATAATTATTAGACGAACTATCTAGATAATTATTTAGAAAAACCCTTATTAGTTACATCGCTATTTGTGAAGTGCATACCAGCTATGTGTAATCTAAACAGGATAGACCTTCGAATAAGTGACCTTATTTCCAAATTCACACAGAATAGAGGTAAGGCAAAATTATCACTGATTCTAAGTCTATAACATCCTAATTACATGTAGCCATAGTGTATCCACTTAGCAACTATCAACTTAGTAATGAGGATCCTGTTTTAAATTCTCAAGTATAAAGTACTTATAGCAACACCAAATACTCCTATAGTATTTTAATTTTAACGTTATGTTCTATTGTTCTCATTGTGGTAGGGTTGGTAAGATTTTAGCATTGTTGCGACTTGGTTCTTCAGTCACTTCCTGATTCATATAGTCAGTTTGTTAAAGACTACTATATGACAAACCGCGATGTGACCCTTGTTGATCTTACCTATTTGCTAATTGATGCTGAATCAGAAATGGTTTGGCGCACTGGTCAAGCAAATTTGATTTGAAGATCTACCTCCCAAACTTCCATGGACATTGACAATGGCAACATTGGAAGTCCAGAAACGTCTTCTCATCCCAATGGGAAAGAATCAAATAGAAAGGCTAAGTCTGTGATTGTCCCGTGTACCATTCCTAAAGAGTCCATATGTTTCTATTTCCAAGAGAAGGGACATTGGTTGCGAAGCTTCCATATCTACCTGAAGGACCAGAAGGATGGTAAAGTCAAAATGTATGACTCTGCTTTAGGTAAGTCCACTATCTAACTCTATTAAGTTCATGTTTGTAGATTCTTAATACATGATGTGATAAGAATACATTTTGATGTTTTGTAGGATCGAAGAAGAGAAAGGAAGCTTAAAGAAAGAGTAGGCTGAGTCTGATTGTGAAGAGATGGATTTCAATCGCATGGTTCGATGATCTGATTTTTGAGCTACTACTTAAGAGTTATGATAGATTGCTTAGAAATATTTTGTAACATAGTTTTTCATTTGTAATTGCATTGTAAGGACAAGTTTTCTGCATTTTATAAGTAAAGAATATAATTTTGATTTTATCTTATTTATATTTCCTTACAATGGCATTTGTGAAAAATTGATGTTTGTATGTTTCTATTTTTTAGCAATATGGATTTGATTCTTTCGTTTGTGGTAGTGTTATAATTTACCAAATAAGGAAAGATTTTCAAAGTTTCAAATTTGGATCATGCAACTTGTATTGCATGATGAATGAGAATTTTCATCTTTAGGAAACTATGATTAATCCCTTATTCACATGTATATGTGAGTCAAGTGAAGGACTAGGGGGATCAGGTACACTTGTTTGTGCACTGGTCAGGTCTAGCACAAAGAACAACAAGACTATTCGTCATGATTAACTAAAAGTTTAGTAAATATGGTTATGCTTACAAGTTTAAGTATAATTCTGAATCTTTGGAAAAGTTTTCAATGTATAGCAGATCGAATAAGAAGAATCAATTATGAAGAAAGATAAAAGTTTCTCCAAACTGAAAGGAAATGAGAGTACTTTAGTATCGTGTTTTATGATCATCTTAATGATTAAGAAAACCATATCACAATTGATCCTCAAAGGACATCTATGGCTAATAATAGGAATCGGGAATTGTTGAAATGGTTAAACCAAAAGGTGAATCATACTTCGTCAAATCTTAGAGTCATACTCCAAGATTGTACATTGAGTGACATAATCTTAAGAAAGGTTTATAAAACTTATCAAATGTAGAGTAAAATGTTTTCTGCTCTTGTACATTTGAAATTGGTAAGTTGTGATGTTTTGGATAAAACAAAGATAAACTAAGTTCAATTTTTAGAAATGTCTGTCTTGATAAGAAACTACACTAACTCTTGAATATTTGTTAATCACTAGCACATGACTTGAGGTTTTGAACCTATCGTGTTTACATATTCTTGATTCTATGCATGTTCCAGTTAAGTTGACTACGCATGTGAGTTCTATGAGTTCTCAATTCTTTGCATAAGGCAAAGCACCTTGATCAGTGAAAGTTCATTGATCAGTAAGGGTGATATGCTCAACAACTTGGAAGACATGGTAGACCCTTGTGCTGCCAAGTGGCAAGAAATCAAGATTAAACAAGTTTAGTCCATATGAGTTTGAATCTGCCATAAACCTTATCTAATGATAATGGTTGGAAATGACAGTTTCACATAGATAGGAACACATACACCTTAAAGTCTAAGTTTCATAAGGTTTCTCTGTGTTTCATGAAAATGATTGTGTGGAAACGCTTTCACTAAGAAGATTTTAAGGAGATAAAAGTTGTGTTAATTGCATTCTCAAATTCGATTATGATAATGGCATCCCTCTTCGTAGTTCTAATTGTGAGAAATGGCAAATAGTTTGAGCATTTGGAACTTATTGTTGTAAGTTTTGAGCAGTTTAGACACACATATGAGCTTTCTACTAAAAAGGTGTATGAGCTTAGATAAAGGCTTATCGAAGCATCTCGTATCAGAAATCTAAACTTTGGTAAGAAAGTGAATAAGTATTCATTTCTAGAAGTCCAACTAATTTCTGAGTACATGTCAAAGCTAGTGGGAGCATAAGTGTTATGCTAGTAAGATAATAATTATTATGCTAGTGAGAGCATAATTATTATGGTAAGTGTTGTGAGCTAGCAATGTTAATTATAGAAAACAAATGTTTCAATTTGCAAAGTTGCAGGGTTTGAAAAGTTGTTTTGCTATAATTAAGGGAGAGGAACTTATACTTCATTTCAATTCTAAAAGTTTAGATTGAGATTTTAATCGAATTTAGTCAAGGACATATATGAATGCTATGTTGAAAAGATTCAACATAAGGAAATTTTGTATGTGGAAATGTTATAGCAAGAGACTGGTAAAGTATCAGGTCTTTATGTAAGACATTATGAATCGTGTCACATATGCTTCAGATATAGGATCGATTACATGTACTATAATATTCTCATGTTCTAATTTTCCAAATGCCAAGGGCATTAAGAGGGAAAAGGACTATAACCGGAAATGACTAAAGTTATTAAACAACTATCAAGGACAATATGAGTTTTACCAAGGATTGGTTGCTTGTGGATAGTTGTAAGTATAGTAATGAATGGACCATATTGATATAATTCTGAATAGAGAGAATTCTATTAAGAATGGATAGTCATATGGCAATTATGGAAAAGGTTCCATAACGAGAGTTGGATATCAAGAATCTATGAGTAACTTAGAAACTTTTATGAAAGAAGGATGCTCAAAGGAATGTGCTTTGAATATGAGACTTCGGATCTATGGAATTTTCTTGTAACAATCTCCAATGGAAAGTTTTGTAATTGGCAAAGTCTTTGTGACTTGTGTGCATAGTCATTATAGAAGGATCACTGCATATAAGCTTAGAATCTAACAGATTATAGTAAGTGGCAAGGACTTGGTATTCTTACACTTACGATAAAGATTTGGAATTGTGAAATGGGTGTCATTGGAAATGTTTACAATTGATCTATTTCACAAAGTAAGGACCATAGATAAACATAGTGTGCATGCTTAGAGTATGGGATAGCTATTGTTTTAATTCAAGTATTAAGTTGATTAATCGAAACATTATACAATGAATAATGTGTAATCAATATGGTGATTAAATAAAAGGTGTTTTATTTATATTCAAAAGTTTTGAGACCATATTGGATTCGATTATTCTTGTATTTCACTTTGCACGTTTTGACTTCCCGAGTAACCAGGATATTCAAACTATCCATACTTTAGAAGTAGGTACTGAGGCAAGACTGTCATAAATCCGTCTGTAGATTTTTTAAAGTGTTTTAGACATAGCACAAGTTTGTTGCAGTGTTCATGAGTACTTCTGGAATAAGATTCGAGTATTGGATTAAACCCACGCTCATCTGAATCACTTCATGGATTTTATCACGAGTGATTGTGAGATGATAATATCTTATATTCTTAAAACTAAGACATGTGAGTTGTAGTTTGCAAGTCAGTTGTGTTGGGTAATATATGCATTGAATACACTCAATAACTAGGCATCGGAAGAATCAAAACAACAAAACGATTTACCTAAGTATACATGCACCCTATGGATCTATGGCTTCATACTATTACTTCTACCCTATGAAATCCGAAAATACAAGGAAGAATACTAACCTCTTTAGCAGCTAATGACCTTCGAGCTTGACTCCTTGTGCGTGCCACCTTGTTTGGATGATGACGATCCAAACTAGAATCCCTCTCTTGGATCACACCCAGTGAACTCAAAAGAGTATAAACAAATATTAAACTAGGAGGGATGAACTAACAAAAACTTCTTCTACAATGAGGGAGAAAGAAGGTGGCGAATACTCAAACCAAAAAATAAGCAAGGAGGAATGAATCTCTATGCCCCTATTTATAGCCTTGGATACCTCCTAGGATTTATCCTTCCACCCATGTGGGATGGGATAGACTATGAACGAAATTCCTTTATTTTCGTCCAACCCCCTTCCTTCTAGGGTTCTGGAATGTTCCCTGATTAACCAACTATTGATTAACTCACATTCAACCCTTCTATTAATTAAATTGTTAATTAATTCCCAAATTGTTTTCTAATTAGTTTCTAATTAATTATTAAACCATAATAATTAATAAACAAATTAATCCTATTATTTGTTCCACTCAATTTTAAGTCTTGAGGGCAACCCAATAGGACCCTGCTATTAATAGAAATATCACCAAATAGTTAATGACCTTGGACATACTTCCAACAGTCTCCCACTTGGACAAGTCATCAACTATATATGGTCTTATATCCATCTAATAATCAGCAGAGAGAATGCCATCCAATGTATCTGCCGAACTCTGATCTAATCAGCTTCAGCCCTCAGATAAGTGATCAACTATTCCTTCATCCTCATGATATTTGTATGAATTCGAGATATGGATAATGGTCAATCTCACAATTCAATATTATGTTTCCCGATATAGATTTGCGATGACTACATTTGACTACTAAATCGAACACATCAATTCTAGTCAGCACCCGGCCAGGCTTTTAAGATGTCAGCACCAAATCATCGAGGGGCCCAAAGATATCGCTTCTCCTATTAAGGCAGAATGGATGAATAAACTTTGACTACATAGTCTTTGTCTATTTCATCATGTCACACATGAATACACCCATTATAACCACCAGTTACAGATAGCGTTGGAGTATACCAATGCATAACAGAATCTTAGAGCAAAGCCATACATGTATCTCGGTTTGAAGAACAGAAGATATTATCATCTTAGAATTACTTGTGACTTAATCCATGAAGTAATCTCTAAGTGCGGGTTGATCCAATACTTAAATCACTATTAAGTACTCATAAATGTTGACACAATCACTATGTCATGCTCAATCAAAATGGTCAATCCACCAACACTCATGACAGTCTTGAATCACTACTTACTTCCAAGAGTATGACCGACTGTGGGGGTTTGAGTAAATTAATACTCGGGAAGTGGGTTCTAAACATGCAAAAATGAAACACAGTATTAAATTAATATAAACGATAGCAACACCAGCACTTTATTAAGTCTCCACAAAATAAACACCAATTCTATTACAAATTCATACTGCTAAATGTTTCAATATTTTCTCAAACTAAACAACTAAACAATTACACCATATCTTCAGAAAATCTAATGCCTATAGATCTAGTATGACTATCATGCTTGATCCATGATAATGGTTTAGTGAACGGATCGGTTGGATTCTCCTCTGACGACACTCTGCTCACGAAAATATCCCCATCCTCGACTCGATGTCTCACATAGTGGAACTTTCTAAGTATATGTCTTGAGTTACCATGGTCTTTGGGTTCTTTAGTCAAAGCGGCTGCACCCTCATTGTCACACAAGATTTCCAAGGGATCCTTGATGCTCAGAACGACACCAATATCATCAATGAAATTATTCAGCCATGTAGCTTCTTTCGCAGCTTCACTAGCCGCTATATACTCTGACTCGCACGTAGAGTCTGCCATTGTTGAATGCTTGGAACTTTTCCAAGTGATCGCTCCTCCATTGAGCAAGAATACCCATCCCGACTGCGAACATGAGTTGTCCCTATCAGTCTGGAAACTAGCATCTGTATAACCTGCAAATCTCAACTCATCCTTACCCCCATATACCAATAACATATCCTTTGTTCTTCTTAGGTATTTCAAAATGTTCTTCACTGTCGTCCAATGACTTTCTCCTGCGTTCTCCTGAAAATGATTCACCATGCTCAGAGCAAATGAGACGTCAGGAAGAGTACATGTCTTGGCATACATGATCGATCCTATAGCAGAAACATACGGGACTCGGCTCATTCTTTCTTGTTCATCACTAGAACTAGGACATTGAGTCTTACTCAATTTCGTGCCATGTTGCATAGGTAGATAACCTTTCTTGGAGTCCTGCATCTTGAATTTCTTCAAGATCTTATCTAAGTATGTACTTTGGCTCAGTCCTATTAGACTTTTTGATCTATCTATATAGATCCTTATACCAAGTATGTATGTAGCTTTTCCTAGATCTTTCATAGCGAAACAACTCCCAAGCCACATCTTAACACCTTGCAACATCGAGATATCGTTTCCTATAAGGAGTATGTCATCCACATACAACACTAGGAAGACTACATTACTCCCACTAGCTTTGATATATACGTAGGACTCTCCTTCACTTCTTGAAAAACCAAACTCCTTGATCTTTTCATGAAATCAAAGGTTCCAGCTGTGAGACGCTTGTTTTAGTCCATATATGGACCTTTCAGGTTGTGCCATGTACACTTCCTCTGTGAGTTTTCCATTAAGGAAAGCGGTCTTCATCTCCATTTTCCATACTTCATAATCATGAAAAGCTGCTATGGCAAGTAATATCCTAGTAGACTTGATCTTGGCTACTGGTGAAAAAGTTTCCTCATAATCAATTCCTTGAGTCTGAGTGTAACCCTTTGCAACCAACCTAGCCTTGAACATGTGAACATTCCCATCCATGCATGTCTTCTTTTTGAATATCCATTTGCACCCAACAATTTTAGTGTCAGGTGCAGGATCAACCAAATTCCAAACTTGGTTGTCACGCATAGACTAAAATCTCACTCTCTATGCTTTCCTTCCACTTGGCAGCCTCAGTGTCTGCCATCGCTTTCTTATAGTTGGATGGTTCATCTTTATCAACCAGTGTACGATAACTGATCAATACATCTCCTTCTGTGCTCACATGGAAACCATAGAACTCGAGAGGATAACGAACTCTATTGGATCTGCGAAGGGAAGGTGGAGATATATCATTTTGCTCAACAGGTTGCTCATCCCCGGGTTAAGGTTCCTCAACGGGTTGTTGCACCTCAGGTTGAGTGCTAGTGTCTACTAAAGGTTCTTCTTCATTTTTCTATTGAAGCTCTTCAAGGTCTATGTGGCTTCCACTGTCCTCTATGGAAATGAGATCCCTCTCAAGGAAGATTCCCCTCGAGCAACAAACACTTTGTTTTCCGAAGGCTTGTAGAACAAGGATCCAAACGAATTTTGTGGATAACCAATGAAGTAACACTTCTCTGATCGGGGTTCGAGCTTATCATTCGCCTCACGAAAAACAAAAGTTTCACATCCCCAAACCTTTATGTGTGCTAGAGAAGGATGTGTCCCACTCCACATTTCATAGGGTGTTTTAGAAACCTTCTTAGTATGTACGAGGTTTAAGATGTGGGCGGCTGTCTCTAAGGCATACCCCCAAAAAGATATTGGAAGTGTAGCGCGACTCATCATAGATCGAACCATGTCTAACAATGTTCAATTTCTCCTTTCAGCTACACCTTTCAACTGTGGTGTTCTGGGAGGAGAAAATTGTGAAACTATTCCATAATTCTTTAAATGATCGTAGAATTCAAGACTTAAATATTCTCCGCCACTGTCGGATCGGAGCATCTTGATCTTTCTGCCCAATTGGTTCTCTACTTCATTTTGAAACTCTTTGAACACCTCAAATGTTTCTGACTTATGGTTTATTAGATAGTGATGAGATTAAAAAGCTTTAATCTATGAAGATCGATTAGATCTTGAACAAGTATATGAATATAAAACAGTAAGAATGCAATAATAAGAACAAGACAAGATTGAATCAAACGAGTCGAATGATTAAAATAAAATCCTCAGAAGAGCTCGATTAAGAACATCAACTGTAGAGGATTGGTAGGTTACAAGAACGATTAAAGAAACCTTGAAATTACTATCGTTAAGCTCTCTATCTCGTTGTTTTCTAAAACGTTAACCTAATATGCATGCAAGCATTAACTTATATACAATACATAAAAGGCTCTCGGTTGGACAGGCTAAAACCGGAGTGTACATGGCTAAACTAACGAGCCCAAAAGACGCAACATCAAAACAATCTTCAGCCCAACAATCTCCCCCTTTGCGTCAATTTGGAGCGAGACCTTTACTTCTTACTTGGACCGGCAGCTGAAGCTGGCACCTTCTTCTTCACGGTGTTAAACAGACACTTGGTTATGGAGAGGATGGTCTGTCTAAACCGGATGTACCAATTGATCATATCATTGAAGTACTTGATGTCATCAGCCGAATTCTCTTTACACCGCTTGATAATTGATAAGACGTGTTCCAAGCAAGCTGTGGTGTAAAGGTGTTTGTCAGCTAAAGCGAAGAGACATTTCTGTCCTTCGGCTCTAGTGAACATCACTGAGTTTCGCCTCGGATCAATCTTACCCATTTGCATTTGATTTAGATCACTGGCCGATCCCACAGGTGCTATCTTCGGTTTCTTTTTGAAAACTGTGGCGACCTCTTGATCCATTAGGGCAACCTCCATGATATAGCAGGCCAACATCCTTTTGACATGGTCTATGATGGGACCATATTCGGTTTCATCAGTCAAGAGGATATTGTATAAGACAATCCAATCATGAGGATTTAGATTGGGTAGATCCGCCAGGGAGATAATGTGAGCAGTTCTTGCAGATCCTCGAATGAGCTTGAACTTGACGTTTGTGAATCTCCCCACGGCATAAGGCTTCAGCACCCGAACGTTTACAATCTTCTGGGCGCTCCAGGTAAGGTATTGAGGGAGAGCGGCCTCTAGGTAGAAGTCAATGAGCTCCCTGTTAAGCTCATCGTTCGGATGCGGGACTTCAAAAATATTAGAGAAGGCGTGGAAGATGAACGCCTTTCGAGTCAGTGGCATATTAAACTGCGAGTCGACAGTGTTGTTGCAGTCGAATGATATAACCGGCTCTAGCCATAATATGCTTGGAGTTTCTATGGCCTCTTTTATCATACGATCCCTGGTCCAGGCAGGGAAGAGCATCTTTCGGCTCTCAAGGAGATCGTGGGCTTCTTTTTGCTTGCGTTCGGCTTTTTCAGCCTCACGCGCCACACGACTGGCATCGCCTTCAGCATTGCGACTATTCTTTCTTTTTAACAGGTCAGCAATGGTCTCCTTGTCTTCATCTTCATCTTCATCTTCATCTCCTCCCTCAGCTATGTTTTTGCCCTTGTTCTTCACACCCGAACCCGAAGCATGACCAGTTGAAGGTGGTTCGGTTGTGTGAGTAGCTTTGGAGGAAGGAGGTGGTTTCGATCCGGCATCTCCCCCTTGTTTCGGAATGGACACGAAACTCAGTAGGCCTTCAATTTTGCTTAAAAGGTCCATGGCCGGAGCGAGTTTTTCAGCGAGGGTACGCCTCACCGAATGGTTTAGGATGGGGTCATGTGCTTCCAGGATGTTAGATAACGCTGCGTGGACATCCGAAACACACGTCTTTACCACCTCCCTTTCGGATCGAAGAGCTTCCAATTGTTGTTGAGAGTTGGAAAGTTGCGTGCTCTTGACCTTAAGGGCGGTTGTCTTACTCGCCAAGACGTCCATCAGAGAATTTTCAGCTGCAAGATCCTCTTGTAGCTTTGCCAGGCGGGCATCGATGGAGGCACGAAGTGCCGAGTTGTCGTCGCTGATATGTTGGCGGAGTGTAGCGAACGAAGACAGCTCCGTTGAGACAAACTTGGTCAATTGTTGAACAATCGGTTCCAGAGTTGTCTTAGTGGCGTCGGCGCTTTCCTGCAAGGATTTCAGCAGGACAGAAGCGTCGGAGAATAGTTTATCGACTTTTTCGGTCGCTGCCTCACAGGCGCGGGTGGAGGCATCGATTGCAGCAGATGCTGAGGCCACCGAATCATGTTGAGCCCTTGAAAAGGCGTCAACAATCTTCTGAAGGGCAGCTTCAGAAAGAGATGATTGATGGTTGGTGGAGGAGGCGAGAAGTAGATCAACCTTCTCGTTTAGCTCTCGGAGATGCTTCTTTGTCACTGGAGCATCATCCTCCTCGTCACTCTGAACTTGAAACGGACTATAGTAGACCGAATCAAAGTTCATGTGATCACCACCAAGGTATTGGTTGTCGCCATCGGAGGCGTCTTCTGGAGATGGAGGGGGTGGTGAAGCTGGGGGTGTTGTGGGTTTTGTGGGTTCAGGTTGTGAGGGAGTAGGATTTGTTTCGGGTGGTGGTTGAGTATGGGTTTCGGTTTGTGGTGGTTCGGTTACTGGAGGGGTTTCGGTAACTGGTGGTGTTTCGGTGGACGTGGTGAATATAGGTGGTGGTATAGGGAAAGAGGTTGGGGGAATAGTGGGGTTTATGGTGGGAATGGAAATAGGAATAGTTGGTGGAGGTGAAGGAACTGGAGATTGATGAAGTTCCATTTCTGGGGTTGGGGACCGAGGTGGTGTGTTGCCTCGTTGAGGAGATTCGTCTCCTTGAGATCCTTCAGAGTCCGAACTTCCACCCTCAGATTCACTTGAAGAGGAGGGAATAACTAGCTTTCGCTTCTGTTGGGTCTTCCTTCTCTTCGGCTGTGGAGATGAAGCAGCCTTCGGTTGTTTCCGCTTTTTGGGAAAAGGGCCCTTTGGTGCTTTGGCCGCTTGCTTCCCTTTTTCACCCTTTTTGCCCCTGGCCACCGGTTTGTCGGCATCATGAATCGATCTTAGCATGTCCGGTGTCAGTTCCCTGGGACCAGTTGGCCTAAACTCCTTGATCGTCTTGATCAGCCTGCTGTCGGAGGGCACATCTGCATACATTGTCTCCGGGATGGAGCCAATGAAGGAAAACTTCGATGCATCTGAGACAATGATCTTCTTGGTATGGAACGTACCAATAGAAGACATCGATGCACCATCAGCAGTAGGAACATTGAACTTGTCCATGGCCCATCTTGTAATCAAGATCCAGAACCGGGCCAACGACACCTCCGAGTGTCGGGATGAGGAAGAGAGGCTCTGAATCAGCTGTTGCCATAGGACAAACCCATAGTCCAGGTTTATCCCGTTGTACACCCCATACATTATCGATAGGAAAAGACGACTTGCACCGTCAGATCCTGAGCTCCTCTCTGACAGTCCCTTGAAAAGAACTGTAAATAGACCATTCCACTGGGGCGGCAGGCATGACTTCTTAAACTTAGCGACAGAGGTGAGAACCTCTGTGTATCCCATGTCGTAAAACATGTTGAACAGCATCCCAACCGGAATAGTCTCCGGATGAACTCGTGAAGGGTCAACAGCAAACCCTAGCATAGTGCAGAACCTTTGTCGTGAAACTGAGGTCTTGTGTTCTGCAAGCTCGAAAAATACCCGGTCAACGGCCTTGTCGTAGTAAGCTGTTGCGTAGACCTGCGATAGGGCCACCATTGGTACAGTTTCAATTCTGGATAGTGCAGGTGCAATCTGGGAGTACTTCAGGCATTCAATGACCGGCGACATGTAGGAATCGTACACCAGTGGGTTAAGATCGATAACCAGACATTGTTGTGGGCGAATGGGGAGGATCTGTGAGGTAGCATGGACGGAAGATGATTCAGCCATTGTTGCAGTTGTGGAGAAGATGATGAACAGGAGACGGTTTGGGAGTTTTTGTGCTTTGGAAATTATGTAGGCAGTAAAGAGGTAAAAGGTGGTGCAGACGGCTTTTTATAGTGGGTAATAGGAGAGAGAAAAATCATTTCAAATCTCTTATGGAAATACGAAGCGGGTTTTTTGAGTGACTGATTGGTGACAGTTGGGGCGTGCGATGATCACGTAGGAGAGAGAGTGTCAGTTTCCTAGGATTACGCCGCCCAATAAGCGCCGGTTCAGAGAGAGGAACCGTTTCCATTTCCACACGCGCCTTTAATGCCAGAGTGATGACGCTTCAATATCGCACACGCGTCCTTAAGTGTCAAGAAAAGCGCGGCCGTTTCAAATTCACGCGCCGTCCTTTTTACCGTCGTTTGAATTTTTATCCTTTTAACTCCCGCCGAGTCAGCAATCTTTCGTCTTATCCCTTTTAAACGGCATTTTAGAATTAATGACCCACGTGGATAGTTTTTGACCCCAACTTCATTATTGACCATCCAGTAATAATCCAGCCTATAAATAATTAGTAACGGAATTTTGGAAAATCAAGGATTTTCGTGCAAAGAGTGTAAAAGAAAAAGAAATAAAGAAACTCTTTTAAGGATATTCTGTGATGTCAATAATGACACGAAACTGATGATCCCGGGCACGAATCTCTTCCTTCAAGATCAAGAGAGACCTCAAAGTGTTGGTGTGGAATCCCGTTGAATTACGATCAAACATTTATTAATAAATGTTGAAAGGCTTCTTTTAATAAGGCTAAATAAGGGTAGTTTCGCTTTGATTCATCAATTCTATTTTTGATATAAGAAAGAAAGTGAACAAAGTACTTGTGAGACCCGTGTAGTCTGTTGAACAAGTAGGTAGGAATTCATTTTGTATTGGCTTGGATAAGTATAAAATCTCAGATAAAATTTAAAACTGGATCCCTTGGGAAGAAATGTTATGGTGTGTAACAATTTTATAGGAATCACGCAAAAGAAAATTTGAGATTTCATTAAGGTACATTCGTCAATTCATTGGTGAAAGCTTGAGCAAATTAATTGTTCACCGTCAATTCTTTGGTGTTGAATTTTGGGTTTCACTCAGCTCGTAGTGGCACGAAACTAAGATCATAAACACAGATGTTGTGTAACCATAAACCTCAGCGGTAGTTTCTGAGAGTCTCAAGGGTTACGATAATGAAACGAATGTAGTGGAGAAGAGTTATGGAGATGGTGTAAGAAAATATAGTACCTCTGCTGCGAAAATAAGGACCAAGCAGGAAACTCTTAACTTATGTGAGAAAAGAGTGAGGTAGCTCACGATTAGAATAAATGTATTAGCCTTATTGAGAAGACAAGGTTTGTGTATACCGGGTCATGAAGGCTATTATTCAAAATCTTTTGAGGCTTGGGACACATACAGCAGCATGCTTCTAGGGACACTTAAGTAAGTCATCAAATATATCCCCATAAACGAATGAGCACACAAAAATAAATAAAATATTTTTGGAGTTTTTGAAATTTATAATAAAAGAAAATAATAAAAAAATTAGAAGAAAGAAAAAAATAAGACTTAAAAAAAACTTTGAAAAAGATTTATGAAAAACCGAACCCGAACGTTCGGTTGGTTTCGGTTCTAGAAAATTTTCAAAAACCGAACCCGAGCGTTAGGTTGGTTTCAGTTCTAGAAAATTTTGAAAAACCGAACCCGAACCTTCGGTTGGTTTCGGTTCCACAAAATTTTGAAAAACCGAACCCGCAACTTCGGTAGGTTCCGGTTTTGGAAAATTTTGATAAACTAAGGAATTTAGATATACAAGAGATAAATACTTTTAACACAAAGAAAAACAAAATTGTACAAGAAATATACAACACAGAAAAACTACCTTTGAAGTAATGAGCGAGTCAGACGGTTGAACCGAATCCGAACGTTCGGTTGGTTTCGCTTCTTACGTTTGAGGTTTAGAGGTAGTGTGAGGTACAGACTCTGATTCCATCATACCTAGCCCTTGCAATATTTTATTGAATGATGCTTCAGGAAGAGCTTTGGTAAAGACGTCAGCCAGTTGATCAGTGGTTCTTACGAAGCGAACTTCGATGTTCCCATCTTCCACGTGATCTTTGATGAAGTGATACCTCAGTGCTATATGTTTGGTTTTAGAGTGTTGCACTGGGTTATGACAGATCCTAATTGCACTTTCAGAGTCACAATATAGTGGGATCTTCTTCATATTGAGTCCATAGTCTCGAAGTTGACTCTGGATCCAAATCACTTGTGATGTGCAGGATGCAGCGGCAATATACTCCGCTTCGGCAGTAGACAACGACACACACGTTTGTTTCTTGGATTGCCAGCTGACCAACTTCCCGTCAAGAAATTGACAGCCACCAGTTGTGCTTTTACGATCGAGTCCACATCCTCCAAGGTCAGCATCAGAATAGGCTTGAACGATGAAGCCTGAATAGGATGGATACCATAGACCTAAGGAGGTGGTTCGCTTGAGATAGCGTAAGATGTTCTTCACTGCAAGCATATGAGGTTCGCGTGGGTTCGCCTGAAATCGAGCACAATAACACACAGAAAACATGATATCAGGCCTGCTAGCAGTTAGATACATCAGTGAGCCTATCATTTGACGATAGAGCGTGATATCGACAGCCGGTTTGTCTAGAGATGGGGTAAGCTTGGTGCCGAATGCCATTGGGACTTTGACTTTTGAGTCTCCCATCATGCCAAACTTCGCTAGGAGAGTCTTTGTGTAAGCTTCCTGATTGATAAAGATGCCTTCGGGTCCCTGTCTTATGTTTAAACCAAGGAAAAAGTTAATAGGAACCATTGAGCTCATTTCAAACTTAGTCTCCATCAACTTTCTGAATTCAGCTGTTAAGCTGGGATTCGTGGAGCCAAAGATGATGTCATCGACATAAATTTGAACTATCATAAGGTGGTTACCTTCCTTTTTGCGAAAGAAGGTTGGGTCAACCGAACCTTGTTTAAATTTAGACATCTTTAAAAATTTTGTAAGCGTTTCATACCAGGCTCTCGGAGCTTGTTTAAGGTCGTACACAGCTTTATCCAGAATATAGCAATGATTTGGATACTTTTCGTTCACGAACCCAGGAGGTTGCTCCACAAACACAGTTTCTTCGAGTTCTCTATTGAGAAATGCACACTTGACATCCATTTGGAAAACCTCAAAATTTTTGTGAGCAGCATAGGCCAGGAATATTCTAACAGATTCTAGCCTAGCCACTGGAGTGAAAGTCTCTTCATAGTCTATCCCTTCCTCCTGACAGTATCCCTTGACTACCAGACGAGCCTTGTTCCTAATGACATTACCTTCCTTGTCCATTTTGTTCCTAAAAACCCATTTGAGACCAACAACCGAAGCATCTGGAGGAGTTGGAATGAGGCGCCAGACTTTGTTCCTTTCAAATTCGTTCAGTTCGTCTTGCATTGCTTAAACCCAATCAGAGTGATCGAGGGCAGTGTTAACTGTCTTCGGTTCAACTTTTGATACGAATGAGTTAAACATACAAAACTCAACCTTTGAAAATAAGGATGTCTGTTTTGCCTTCAGTTGAGATCGGGTCAGAACCTTTTCAGATACATCACCAACTACTTGAGAGATAGGATGATCTCTGGTCCATTTGGTAAGAGGCGGGTAATTCGGATCAAAGGTTGGGTCTAGTTCAGCATTGATCATTTCTTCTGGCTCAGATTGGCTATCGTAATCAAGAGTCATATCGTCATGCTCCCCCTCAATTGATGAGTCTTGAGAAACATGAGGTTCAGGGGTTTCTTGTGGTGCTGGACTTTCAGGCGTTGAAGCACCTTCGTTTGGAGAGGCATCTTCGGTTGGTGAGGCACCTTCGGTTGGTGAAGGACCTTCGGTTGAAGTTGTAGAGCTTGGATCCCCCTGGACTTGTGAGCTTGGCTCCCCCTCGACATGAGAACTTGGCTCCCCCTCGACTGAAGCATTGTTGGATGGAGATTCATCAGTGAGCGATTCTCCTTCATGCATTCTTCTTGCAGCATCTTCGACAATCTGCTTCATATGATCAACTTTGTTGTCAGCTGCACCTGCTTCTGAGAGAGAAGCTTTTTCCGGTTCGTCAAAGAGTTCCAGAAATTTCTCGTATAAATTGGCGATCGAGACTGTGACTTGGCCAGTTTGAGGAAAGATTTCCCCGGCAGTGTCTTCATTAGCCTATAGCTTCTTGACATAGCTATCGTCAAAGGTCACGTAGTATGTCTCTTCAATCCTTCTTGAACGCTTGTTTAGGACCCTGTACGCCTTGGATGTGAGTGAGTAACCCAGAAAAATTCCCTCATCGGCTTTGATATCAAACTTGTTGTGGTGTTCTTTAGAGTTAAAGATGAAACACCTTGAGCCAAACACGTGGAAAAATTTCACATTGGGCTTTCTGTTGTTTAATATCTCATATGGTGTGAGCGTGAATCGCTTGGTGAGATAGGACCTGTTCTGTGTAAAACAAGCAGCAGAAATAGCGTCAGCCCAAAAATAAAGAGGTAAGGAAGCGAAACTTAGCATAATTCGGGCAGCTTCACACAAAGATCGGTTTCGTCTTTCGACTATTCCGTTCTATTGTGGTGTGTAAGCAGCTGAGAAATTGTGACTGATTCCCTTTTCTGCAAGAAACTCTTCAAACTCCCTGTTCTTGAATTCAAGACCATTGTCGCTCCTGATGTTACGAACGACCTTCTTGAGCTGAACTTCAATTTGCTTGATAAACACTTTCAGCTTTTGAGTCGCTTCAGATTTGAGCTTCAGATTTGAGCTTTACAGATGGGTGACTTTGACGACTCTGCTTCCCCATTTCGCATGCAGCACACAAATGCTCTCTGTCGAACTTGAGCAATGGAAGACCCCTAACATGACCTCCAGTGACAAGTCGGTTGATATCTTTGAAATTGAGATGAGAGAGTCTTCGGTGCCACAACCAGCTTTCGTCGGATTGAGCTTTTGATAACAGGCATATGGTTGGGTTTCCTTTGATGGGTTTCATGTTTAGAGGAAACATTTCACCCTTTCGCTCTGACTTGAGAATCACTCTCTTTGTCTTTTTCTCTATGATTTCAGAACCTTCATCATCGAATGAGACTTTGAGACCTGTACCTCCAACAAGTTGAGATACACTGATGAGGTTGTGTTGGAGTCCTTCCACATAAGCCACCTTCCTTATAGTAAAGTCCCCATTTGTTATCATCCCGAATCCCTTTATGGTGCCGAAAGAGTTATTTCCAAACTTGACGTTGCCACCATTTGCAAGAGATCTATATTCCCTGAGCTCCTCTTTTCTCCCTGTCATGTGACGCGAGCAGCCACTATCGATGTACCATTCTTCGTCAAACTGCTCGTCACTTATAACCTGCAAGAATTAAGCAGATTTAGGAACCCAAAGTTTCTTGGGTCCATGTGAGCTTTTCATGGGAACGGGAATAGTAAGAGAGATGTCAACTAGATATGTTCGTTTTATTAGGGTTGTTTCATCTTTCTTTTTAATGGTAAAGACTTTTATTTTATTAGGATTGGATGTGTTCGTTTTGGACTCTGGTTTGGATTCATTGACCTTCTGCTTTCCCTTTTGTTCAGCTGATGAATGAGATTTTTGAGAACGAACAGAATTAGCTTTAGAGCAAGATGGAGATGAATCGGTGAAAGTAGAAGAATTAGAAGAATGAGAAGAATTAGAATGAGAGGATTTGGATGGAGAGGATTTCCTGGCTGGTGACTCTAGGTGACCCTTTTGCTTTTGATCATTGGAGGGACTGACCTTAGAGTCTTGTTCTCTTTTGACTTCAGAACCGAACCTCTGCGTTCGGTTGGAGTTGTTCTTGGAACCGAACCTTTGGTTTCGGTTGAAGTCTTTTTCAGAACCGAACCTTTGCCTTCGGTTAGTATTTTCTTGTGAACCGAACCTTGGCTTTCGGTTGTTGGAACTGTCAGGCTTTCTTATAGGATTGTTTTCATACTTCAGATTCTTGTCTTGGTGTGAGTAGTATGCATTTTGGGAGTGCCAGAATTGTTTCCTTTCAGAAAGGTTTTTCCTGTATCTTTGGTTCCTTTCTATCTTCTTATTCCTCATCTGCTTAGGTTGATGATGAAAGTTCGCTTTCGTTTTTGTTGTCTCCTTGGCTGGTTCCTTTTGAACTTCAGGAGTTTTACTTTGAGCTGTGGGAGCAGAGGGAATATCTGAAGAAGATCCAGTTTGCACTGAGGGAGTAGAAGGAATGTCTAAAGAAGTTCCACTTTGAGCTGTTGGAGTATAGGGAATGTCTTCTTTTGCTGAACGATCATCCTCCTGAGGAGTATCTTTCGTACCACTGGTACTTGGCTCATTGAAATTATCCGGCTTGTTCAGTGGTTCAGGGATGTATCTTCCTTTGCTCATCTAGGTAGTTCTTTCAGATAAGCCAACAGTTTCGTTTGCATTATCAATTGGAGCTTCCCAGAAGTACTCATCACAGCCATCAGCATTGTCTTCGTTAACAATAGCTGTGAGTTCAGCTGTTTGATGTTCGGTTACTCCAGTCACCTTGTATACTTGATTCGGAGTGGTCCTGACCTTTTGATACACAACTGCTTTCTCTACTAATTTCGGGGACTTTTGTTGGGACAATCGAGCGAACTCCACAGAATTTTCAGAAATTAGATTTTTGTGGTTTTCAGTTTCGCTTTTAACAAATTCTGAGCAGTCAACCGTATCCTCTACAGAAATTTCACTCATGTTTTCGTCCTCGTTAAGCTCAGATGCATTTTCAACATCAATTTTGTTTTCTGAGCTTACGTTGGCGTTTAGAGAGTCAAATTTTTGCATGGTTTCGGTTCTCAGTTTAAGTCTGTCATTTTCATCCAAAAGATTTTTGAGCATGTCTTTGTGGTCTTTGGATTTAATGAAGGACTCAATTTTGTCCAGTCCATACATGTAGGTCGGATTGACATCATCAGACGATATCACACTCTCACAATTGTAGGCTTCGGCATCGATTTCATCCTCCTTAAACTGTAGGAAGGGCAAAATCATGCGATGGATCTTTTGGCCTATCTCACAATCCAAGTGAAGTTGAGTAATATTAGAATATAAACGTTTAGCAATTAAACAAAAAACATTTCGTTGTTTTAACAATTTTAAATTGTCTCTCTGCAAATAAATGTTTTCGTCTTTAACTTTAATTAATTCCGACTCCTTTAACTCAATCCACATTCGCCACTCCTCACTCTTCGACGCCACCCTGCTTAATTGATCAGTCAGGTTAGAATTGGTGACTCGAGTTTGAGTTAAGCTACTATCTAAATGAGAAATTCTTGTATTAACATTTTTTAGTTCTTTCTCATATGAGGATGGTGGTACTTTAGATGAAATAAAAACAGATTGTACCTTCTTTATCAGTTCATCGAGCTCATTGAACTGCTGGCTGAGTGGTTTGGCCGTAAAGCACATATCCTCCTGTACCTTCGGTCCATTGCTTCCTCCATCGGTGTTGTATCCCCTCATTTGTGATACGTCAGTCACCATGAAGCATTTTCCTCCACTGCTTTCCTCCTTAGCCACATACGCCTTTCCATGGGTAGGCTTCCTCACTTCTTCGTCTTCTGAGTCGGTAGACCAAACTTCTGTGCTACCGAACTCATCGTCATTAACCGAACCCTGCACAATAAGAGCATTAATAGAAGGGTTAGCGGTAGACTTCTTCTTTCTCAACTCATCCAGTCTCTTCTGTAGCACGGCTTCCTCATCATTTCCATCGTCCTTTTCAGCCATCTTCTTAAGAACACAGTCCTTAGCATAGTGGTTCTTGCCACCACAGTAGAAACAGCTTATTCCGGAATCGCCATCTGCCTTCGGTTCCTTCTTGGGCTCCTCAGCCTTCGGTTCATTGTTCATCTTTTTAGAGTTGTAACTCCCCTGCCAGTTTCGGTTTTTGTTGCTGGGGAATCTCTTCTTTATGAACCTCTTAGGATTGGACACCATCATGGCATAATCCTCAGACGTGAGGTCATATTCCTCCAAGTTGAGCTCTTCATCCTCCATCACAGCTTTACTTTTAGATAGGAGGGCCAACGAACCAAGACTAGAAACGACGTTCTTCTCTTGCACCACAATCTTTTCTTGGGACTTGAGAATACCCACCAGTTTCGCCAAAGAGTATGATTTAAACTGTTCATGGGCTTTGACTGTGGAAACCACTGCTCTCCACTCAGACCTCAGTCCGTTCAAGAAAGTAACCTTTTGTTCGATAAGCTTCCTTTCAATGTCGTGTTTGATCATCTTGCTGAGAAGATGATTGAAGCGATCAAACGTCTGGGTCACCGTTTCTTCAGCCCCTTGCCTGAATTCTCCAAACTCAGATAGAAGCAAGGTTTGGATAGAATGTTCAAGATCTTCGTCTATTGAATACAGTTCGCGAAGTCTATCCCATACTTCCTTCGCCGTTGTGCATGAGCTGACCAATCTGAATGTGTCGGACTGAAGGGCGAATCTTATCAACCTTAACGCCTTAATATTGCACTGGAATTTGTCTTTTTCATCTTGTGCAATATCCTTCACGTCCTTTAGCAGATCATTGTACTCCTTTTGAGTCTTAACGATTATGGACGTTGCAGAATGAGAAAACGGTCCATTGATGATGGCTTCCCATATGAGGTAACCATTGTCCTCCGATCCAATCACGTAATCTTCAAAATGATGCGCCCATACTTCATAGTCATGGGTGTATAAGATTGGAATCTTTGTCGTCGAACCGATGCTATTGGAAATATTAATAGGGTTTGATTGCGTCGCGTCCATTATGATCGTAAATAACCTGTTCAAAGATCAGACTTGTAATAAAGCAGATTAGGGCAAAACAATAAATATTAAGATACGTCAATTAAGATGACGGCTCAATAAATATCGATGATTGCGGAAAACCCTAATGGAAATCTTTTTCACAGAAAAGATGTGTATCGATTACACAGCCTCCTGCTCTGATACCAATTGATGAGATTAAAAAGCTTTAATCTATGAAGATCGATTAGATCTTGAACAAGTATATGAATATAAAACAGTAAGAATGCAATAATAAGAACAAGACAAGATTGAATCAAACGAGTCGAATGATTAAAATAAAATCCTCAGAAGAGCTCGATTAAGAACATCAACTGCAGAGGATTGGTAGGTTACAAGAACGATTAAAGAAACCTTGAAATTACTATCGTTAAGCTTTCTATCTCGTTGTTTTCTAAAACGTTAACCTAATATGCATGCAAGCATTAACTTATATACAATACATAAAAGGCTCTCGGTTGGACAGGCCCAAACCGGAGTGTACATGGCTAAACTAATGAGCCCAAAAGACGCAACATCAAAACAATCTTCAGCCCAACAGATAGATATATCCATATCTACTAAAATCGTCAGTAAAAGTCATGAAGTATCTTTCTCCATGTCTTGTGGCATATTTGAAGGGTCCACAAACATCTGTGTGGATGAGGTCCAACAAATCCTTGCCTCTTTCACAGTGGCCTATGAATGGCGCTTTTTTCATCTTGCCAAGTAAGCAAGATTCGCATACATCATCCGATTTGAGGTCGAATGATTCCAAGATTCCATCAGATTGGAGCTTGGCAATGCGTTTCTTGTTTATATGGCCAAGTCGACAATGCCGCAAACATGATTTATCTAATTCACTATTAGACGAACCAACATTCATTATTAGTTTATCAACATCACCATCACAAACAATACTATCATACACACCTTTACAAGGACTAGCTTTAAAAATAAAACAACCATTGTTATAAACCAAAAGGTCACCATTATCATTATCAAAAGAAAAATGAAAACCATCCTTATAAAGTGCATGAAAGGAAATAATGTTTCGTGCCATATCAGGCGAGTAGCAACAATTTAATAAACTAAGATAAACACCACCACTAACCATGAGCTCATAGTTCCCAATCCTTGTAACAGCTGACTTGTGCCTATTTCCCATGATTAGGTTGAGCTCACCATGCTTCAACTTCTTACTTTGTCTTAGTCCCTGCATATTAGAGCAAATGTGAGTACCACACCCTATATCAAGAATCCAAGAATTAGAAGTAGATGTGCTATGGAGTTCTATCATGAACATACCTGAGGTGCTAGCCACCTTGACTTTGCCCTTCTTAAGGTCCTCGAGGTAGTTAGGGTAGCTACGCTTCCAGTGTCCCTTTTCCTGGCAGTAAAAACAAATGGCTTCACTTGGATCAGCAGAATGAGCTATTTCAGCTTGAGCCCTTTTCTTGGGAGTAGGTTTAGACTGTCCAACCTTACCCTTACCCTTTTCTTTGGGTTGAGGCGCCCTTTTCCTTTTAGCAGAACTATGATCAACAGCCAACACCGGAGCGATAGGGTTAGAGTTGTTGGGTTTCTTCATGCTCGCTTCAGCAGTTTTGGTCATGCCATTCAACTCCATCAATGTCTTGTCAAGGCCGTTCATATTGAAGTTCATGATGAACTGTGAATATGAACTAGTAAGCGAGTTCAAAACCATGTCAATGGCTAACTCCTTAGGAAGCTCGACACCTAGATTCCCAAGTCTGTCTATATACGACTTCATCTTTTGGACGTGCGCACACAAAGAAGCTCCCTCTTGTAGTTTACATGCCATGAGGGACTTAACGATCTCGAATCGTTCTTGCCTAGGTTGCTCTTGGAACATTTCCTCGAGTTGCTGGTTTATGTCAAATGCACCCCATGTTTTAAAGTTCTTCTGGAGACCAGAAGCCATGGTCGCTAACATAAGGCAAGCCACTTTGGTTGATTCATCGTAATTCTTGTTGTAGGCAGTAACTTCTTCTCGGGCAGGGTTCTCTCCAAGCATGGGAACATCTTCGTCGAGAACATACTATTTGTTCTCATACCTTAACGTGATCCTCAAGGTCCTGATCCAATCAAGATAGTTGGATCCATCCTCCTTGAGTTTCTCCCTATTAAGAACCGGCATTAGAGAGAAGCTTGAGTTTTGATTTAGAGGAGGAGGAGGAGGAAGAGGAAGATTGTTGTTGTTGTTTGCTTGGTTCAAAATCTACAAAAGATAAGATTCCAATTAGTCTGATACAAATCCTTAATCAGCAATTACCCTAAAATAAATTACTAGAATAAGGCTAGGATCCATATTTGGCTTCATGATGTGTAAAGGGATGTCGTAAACACACCATGAAGTTATTTAGGTAGACAAAGCTCTTTGTCAATTTCAATCACTATGAAATTCCTAGATCTTAGAGATTCGTTGACTATCAATGGCATGTTAATCTCAGATTATGTTCATCTCAAATTCAATGACGGGGATGTCACGGATCATTGAATAGATGGTGAATCACCCATACAAAATTGTGTGGTCCCCGACTCAAGTTATGCTTGAGATTCGCGAGTCTCACATCATTCTCTACCTATACTCTGAAATTGACGTGTCTGTTAACCACACGAGCTCCATCAACAAGTTATAAAGACAATGTGCAATATTTATGGATAACATAAAATTCACTTTTATTTAAATAAAATGGGATTTTGTTTTATACTTGTATTTAGAATACTTTTATATTGACCATCATCACTATTAAACCCTTTCGGTAACTCCATTCTCAAAATGCAACAGGGCAGTGAGGGTGGTAAGCACGAAGCATATTAAAAACCGACCTCATTAGGAATCATAGAGACCTCCTTAAACCCTTACATTAGAACGGGTGCGCCTAGTCGAGGTAAGACCAACAATGTCAATATTAAAATATGTGAGGACGCATATTGTAATTCTCTTATACATACAATATGTGAATCTTACATATATAAGGGGTAAGTTTAAAACACTTTAAATTTAGTTGTCTATTATTAATTCAAATTAGTTACAAGGATGCAATATAATAATTAATAAAACATGAGGGGTTGATATTCAAATTTATAAAACTCTTATTATAAATAATATTAAAATATTTAAATCCATTAAATAATAATAAATATTCAAATTTAAATTGTGATTAAATAATATTTATCCATACACATTTAAAGAATATTTAATTTTCCAGATCTAATCCAATTAGGTATTTATCCATGCAAGATAAAGCTTGAATTCGAAAAATAAGCAAGATTAAAATCGATAATGCTGATCTGCTAAGTTCACGTCGTGAACTACTGTTTCACGTCGTGAATTAGGGTTTTCATCAAATTACGAAATTTTCAATTAAACTTTCATCATTTAGTTCCAAAACAATATTTTTCAGAAAACATGGATGTAGGGTGAAGGTAACCATGAACCAATGGCTCTGATACCACTGTTGGGTGATATATGGATCAAATACACTTAATAACTAGGCAGCGGAAGAATAAAAAAAACGATTTACCTAAGTGTACATGCACCCTATGGATCTATGGCTTTATACTATTACTTCTACCTTATGAAATCCAAAAATACAAGGAAGAATACTAACCTCTTTAGCAGCTAATGACCTTCGAGCTTGACTCCTTGTGCGTACCACCTTGTTTGGATGATGAGGATCCAAACTAGAATCCCTCTCTTGGTTCACACCTAATGAACTCAAAAGAGTAGAAATAAATATTAAACTAGGAGGGATGAACTAACGAAAAGTTCTTCCACAATGAGGGAGAAAGAAGGTGGTGAATACTCATGCCAAAAAATGAGCAAGGAGGAATGAACCCTTATGCCCCTATTAATATCCTTGGATACCTCCTAGGGTTTTATCCTTCCACCTATGTGGGATGGGATAGGCTATGCACGAAATTCCCCTTATCCAAAGGGAATTTTCGTCCAACCCCCTTCCTTCTAGGGTTCTGGAATGTTCCCTGATTAACCAACTATTGATTAACTCACATTCGACCCTTCTATTAATTAAACTGTTAATTAATTCCCAAATTGTTTTCTAATTAGTTTCTAATTAATTGTTAAACCATAATAATTAATAAACTAATTACTCCTATTATTTGTTCCACTCAATTTTGAGTCTTGAGGGCAACCCAAGAGGACCCTGCTATTATTAGAAATATCACCAACTAGTTAATGACCTTGGACACATTTCCAACAAGTTGCACATTGAAATATGTAAACGCACCAGTAACTCGGTCTTATAAAACATATTGTTGTGTGTGATTTGATGAGTAAGCACAAGAAAGCATTTGAGTCGAAATTTATTAATTCCTTTTACCCAATGTGGGATAAAGTCGATACTTGTGGGGCCCTCGATGATTTAGTGATGACAACCCTAAGTGCTTGGCCAAGCCTGGACTGATTTGATTTGTTTAATTAGTCGGTCGTCATAAATCGAAAATCGGGAAACAACTCATGAATAGAGAGAATGATTATAATCCATGTCTTAGTTAATACGGTATCTAGAATGGAGGAATATATGATCCCTTACCTAATGGACACGTCATTTGACTAGGTCAGAGTTCGACAGCGGCTTTTAAGAGCTACGATTGCTAGTCAGGATTTTGGAGTCGTACTTGCAATAGTAGTTATTAGACTTATCCAAGTGCGAGACTGTTGGATTAGGTGTCTAAGCCCATAACTATAATTGATATGTACTTAACCCGAGAGTAGCATGGTCCATTTGGGTTGCCTTCACCGGAACAATCTGATAGGATGAATATTTGAGAAATAGGTTATTTATGATTTATTAATATATTACAAGTATAATGTATTAATTGTGAAATCATATTATTTAATTAGTATTGATCGAGAATTAATTTAGTGATCAAAAGAGACTAATTAAATTAACAGGGACTGATTATGTAAATTAGTGACATATATATTGTTTGGGCTATTGATCCATGATGGGCTAAGTTTATGTAAGTATCCATGAAAATTTAGCCCACATGAGATATGGATCATAACCCAAGTGTATGGATTAGGGTTTACCCATGACTCTTGGAATCCTACACTATATATATGTTACCCTTGGCCCAAAATTGGTTACCTATGTGTACTATGAGTTCATAAAACCAATTTTAGTGTGCTCCCTACTCTTTCTCAAAGTCCTCCTTTGTTCATGGTATTTGTGAACCATTTGAGGCATCACACTTAAGGTAATAAGCTCTTGAAAGGCCAAAACTACAAGCTACAATAAAGAGGTATTCTTCTAACTTGATTTTATGATTCATGTACCAAAATCCTATGCTAGTTGTAGATTTCATGCTTTGGAAATTTCATTGCATGTATAATTAAATAAAATATAGATCCAAAGCATCTAGGGTTGCATGTGCACCATAGGAGTGTTATAGTGCTTAAAACCCAACAGCCTCAACTTGTCGAGTTCCTCTATGAACTCGACGAGTTCCTCTGTCTGTTTGGGCCATCTTAACGGATTAAGCCCCTACACTTCATATCTAATCTTTTTGTTTCTCATACATACTGAAAACCTCCTTTTAAGGGTAAAGTTTCCAACTTTACCCGTTAATATCCTCATTTACCGGGTTTGATTCAAACCCTAAATCTCTAGAACTTAGATCTTGGTCCAAGAGTCATCCATACTCGAAACTAAAGCATATAAACAGAGATCTAGGCCTCAGACATCATTTGAACACGTAAAGCTTCTGCCTTTTCCTCCATGCATGGCCTTTTGGGGCTTAAAAGGCCAAGATGACATCTTAGAGCTTGCATGGGGGCTCCAATGGCATAAAGTTTGCACCTTTATGCCATAACAGCCCTTAATGAATCTAGATATGAAGGTATCCTCACTTGGGATGTCCATATCCCAAGGATCAAGCTTCTTGGACCAAAAATCCAATAAAGTGAAAATAAGGAGATCTAAGAAACTATTAGGCAAGTTAGAGACTTGATTACTAGAAAATGATGAGGATGGAAGGAAGTCTATGGGTCTACTATCTTCTCCTTGAATCCTCTACCTTCTTCTTCTTCCACAATCTTTAAAAACATATAAAGATCACTCAAAATGGCTCACAAGCTCACAAATGCATTAGGGTTTCTGAAACTAGGGTTTGGGACTTGGAGGCTGGAAATGAGGCTAGCTAGTAGGGATTAGGATGCTTAAATAGGGTGCAAAACCCCGAAATTAGAGTTTCATCCTGGCAGTCCTACTCGTCGAGTCGAGGCTCTTAACTCGTCGAGCAGGTAACTTAAAATCCTACGACAAATCTAGTTCCTACTCGACGAGTTTGGGTTGTCAACTCGTCGAGTTGCTCTACAAAAGTGAATAAATTTTGATTAAATGTGTACCAGGAACCAACCGTTACAGGTCTTGTGTCTTATAAGAATGAATTAGGGATTTTTTTACTACATGATATAGGTAAACACCAATAGTGATCGGTTCGCTAAAGAAGTAGATGAAGGGAGTGGTAGTAGATAAAAGGAGTAGTGGTCAAGAGAAGACACTGAATAAAGAAAATGGACATAGGGAGAGTGTACCTGATTCCAAAGGTTGTGGTGACTTGTGAGAACAAAATACTGTGAGATACAATAACTTTTGTCTATGGTTGGATGATGAAGGTGGTGGTCTACACATTAAGGGAAAGTTGGTACCATATAGTTGCTCTTGTGGTGAGTTTACCTACTGGCATGTATGTTTATGTATCAAATCACAAGAAAAACTACATATAGGCTCAATATAAGTAGGAAAACAAAAAAAAACAAGGTTTAGGAGGTAGTAAGGAGGAAATGAGAAAAATTGAAAATTTAATAGCTTACTTATCATGTTTTAAACTTAGATGGTTAAATGATGACTTTCCTATAACTTGGATTAGGGTGAGCGTTTGGACCATTGAACCAGACCATAAAGGGAATTGTTCCTAGACCGACAATGGTTTACAAGAAGATGTTGGGTTATCGAATCTTATCATTGTCCAAATTCGGTCTGTTTTTTTACATGTTCCGGGTACAAAGTGGTTTGGACCGGAATTTTAGAGGGTTAATATTTTGAAAATCATTTTTTCCTTATCCGATAGATTTTGTTTCCAAAACCCAATTCTCCTTCTCTACTATTCTTGATCAAAAAGATGACGCTGGTAACATGATCATGAGTGCCAAAAAAATAGGCACAAAGGTTGGACCGGAGGGAATGTAGATGTGCTTCTTTTATGCATGTTTCCAACTAACAATATGATAATATGATGTGCTTTTTGTATCATATGTAAGGTACTTTTGGAATGTTGATAGTGCTTATTTTATGCATGTTTCCATCCAACAATATGTGAGTTTGATCATCAACAACATGTTTCTATAGTTTAGGGAAGTATGTTTGGTCAGAATTTAACGAATAGTACCATATGTAACTAAATTTGTATTGGTCCAACGGGTAGACAAACCAAAAAACCCATACTCGTACTCAGTTCCGGAACAGGTTAGTCTCCATATATTCGATCCATGGTCCACCCACTTCTGCAAAACCAGTCTGATCTGAACGATTTAGTCTAAATGATCACTCCTAATCTGGACGGTCATTTTAGTTAAACATCCATAAGGAAATATAAAAGTTTAAAAAGCAATGACATATCTTCCTATACTAATAAAAGAGTACTTCTTTTGCCATGTTTCACTCTATTATACATCCTAATTAATGTCATGCCACTTATCAACCTATTGATTCTCTATTTCAAATTTTAAATTTTAAATTTCCACTCTAATTAAATTAAATTAATAATATTAGAATAAAAAATAAAATAAATTTAATACATATTTTAAGGTGATAAAATTTTACATATTTATTTGAATCAATGATTATAATTTTATATAACAAAAAAATATCTCTTAATTAATAGTTTATTTAAAATAATTGAATAATAATTTTGCGCTTTTACTATGAAATTTTAATTAATTTTATAACCGTGGTTCCCACGAGTTATAAAATTGTGTATTATAGATAACATGTTGTATGTGATATGATGCTAAAAGTTTATCAAATCACTAACCTTAGTTAATGTCATTTAATCAAGTTTTAATTTGTCTACGGTTACCATACAAGATTTAATTAACAATACATCCTTCTAAATTTACAAAAATCCACCACCAAGTTGGTAATCTTCCATTCACTTAGATAATTTCACGAAAATTATGTAGCGTCCTATTTTAAGGCTAAAAAATTTCATTTTTGTTATTTAAATAAAAATAAATATGATTTTAATGAATAACAACAACAAAAATACTAATAAAAAATCATATTATTAGTAAATATATAATTTTGAGGAGATAAAGTTAAATTTAACACATTTAGTAAATAGGGGTTAAATTTTACATAGTTGTGAAAGTTGAGTTTGACCAATAATTGACTCACTTAAGTGGGATTATGACCAATAATGTCATAGAAATGGTGGGGAAGTACCAAATATGGAAATACTCAAAGTCTTTTTAAAACGCTTATGAGATGGTGGGCATTTTGCAAGAATTAAAAGTTAAGTGGCTAGTTTAAGATAAGTAGAACTTGTAATAAGATCCCAACTCCTATTCTCCTTCTCATTCTTCATCATCATGTTGTGATAGCTAAAAAGGGGAGATATGGAAAATATGAAGGATTTCACCCATTAAACTTGGATCTAAAGACTTCTAAGTAAAACCAAAGCTTGATTGGAAGTTTTCTAGTATTACAAGGTAATATATTCCACAAAACCCATTTATATTCTAACTAGGGTTTAGATGGGGATAGATAATATGGATTTTTTTGTATGATTTCAGCTTATGGTTTGTTTTCTAATCCATTTTATGGTATCCTACATGGTTATCATTCTCAAAACATTATTCATATTGATGAACTTGAGTTTGGGTAAAAATCCAATGATGAGCCCTAGTCATTAAACCATGAGTAACTGAGTTTATGAGTAAGAAATTGATTTAGATCTATGATCATATGGTGAATTTGATGCATTAATCCTAAGGTGGATACTCAAACTCTTGAAATGTGATATATATATATATATATATATATATATATATATATATATATATATATATATATATATAAGGTTTTAAACATGAGAATTAGTCATTCCAAGGCTTGTATTTCCTAATAAGGGTTTAAGAAACTCTTATGAGTAAATCTATGTCCACGGAATTCATATATATTCATTAAGAAATGATCATGATCTCAAATGAAAGGAAACTCCGTGAATCCAAAGTGATCCCATAAGAGTATTAAGGTGTTTGGGCATTTTAGAAACTATAGGACTAGAATGTATGATTCCATAGTTGTAATAGAGGGTCCTAAAATAACTTAAAAGGGATTACAACTATGGATAAAGTGTTATAGTTAACTAATATATCAATTATCTCATATGCATGTTATTACTTTGGTCAAATATAGACATTTTTGCAAAAAAGGTCTATGACCTCTGAAGATGAAGTTTTGTGTAAAACATAGCCTATGGACTTGCTTTAATGAGACTTAATGAGTTAAGTGAATAAAATGGCGAAGTCTATACAATATGTTAGACATGATATTTATCCCAAAAAGTACATTGGTGTAATGAGAAAATTACATATTTATGTTGTGTGCAGGGTGCATACAGGTCGTTTTTCCAGTTGAAAAATCCCACACTTCACATTTTTCATATCTACATTTTTAAAAATAATATATTATCTAATTAATATAATTTAAAAATAAGTTTTATGAATTATGAAGTGTTGTGACCATGTAGGGGCATTTAGGTCTTTTACTAACCTATGTTGGCTCAATAGGTGGTGACTGAAGAGCTTCAAGACTTAGAAGAAATAGTATTGTTTAGCTAATTTTTCGAGGTGAGTCTACTAGGAGTACAAGTCACTGTCTTATTTTCACATTTGATGTTTGAATGGTGTTTTCCTACTTAGAGTTGATATCATATACATATAAATATATCTTGGAGTTTGAATTTATTTGATATGCTTAGTGTTTCCTTAATTTCTACGTGTGTATCCAAGAGACTTATACGCATTCATGAAATCCTTTTTGAGATGTATACATATTGTTTTAAGAAAATCTATGCATAGGTTTTGGAAAATATATTTAGAGCATCATTATGTGCATATATGTAGGATAAGAGTTTGTGGGTGATACTGGAAGGGGTTTAACAAATTTGTTGTAGTTAATTATGTGTTTGAGTGGATTTCAAGATTATAATCACATTGCATATTTAAGGTTAGCTACCCATTTGTGTAGCCTAGCATGATGGTTTATTAGTGACTAGTATATAAATAAGCAAAAAGGAGAAAACCTTCTTATGAGCTCGATGATTAATCATATACTTTGATGAAATGGACTTGATTAGATGGACAATTTTTAGGAATAAATGAATGCATTATATATTATTGTAAATTAAATCCTAATTACATTTTTAGAGTTTAAAAACAAATTGTTAAGCTTTACTAAACAATATTTACCCTTGATTATATTTGGAGATATGGTGTGTGTGTGTATAATATATATATATATATATATATATATATATATATATATATATATATATATATATATATATATATAAGGTTCTAAAAGGCATGAGGTGTGGCGTGGCAGCAAGGCCAAACCTCAAACTTACGAGCCATGGTGTTTTTCAAGGCGTGATGTAAGGAGACGATTTTGTATTAATTTATAATTATATTACCACATAAGTAAAGATTTATATAAAATATAACTAGTTTTTAGAAGTGTTATATCAACAATTAATAACAAAAAGCTAACAAAAAATACAATACTTGTATGTCTGATTAGAAAAGGTTTAAAAAGAGCAAAAAAAGGGTCTCAAACAAAAAAACACACGCCATAATGCGTCATCGCCCGGCATATCATGCCTTGTCACGCACCACACCTAAAAGTAACGTTATGAGGCTTTTCGTAACGGCAAAGTCGCGCCTCACGATATGGCACGCCTTGGCGCGCCTTTTAGAACACTCTGTGTGTGAGTGAGTGAGTGAGTGAGTGTGTGTGTGTGTGTGTGTATATATATATATATATACACACACACACACACAAATATATATATATATATATATATATATATATATATATATATATATATATATATATTACCCCTTTTGGTTGTTTTGAGTCATTGCGAACCTAAGTTGATTTATGATGTTTTTTTAGGTTTGATTCGAGTAAGTTAGATTGTTATCTTCTTACTCAAAGTGAGTCAACCTCGGATATTCTCATTAGGCAATTTCATTACGTAACTTATTTTGACTTGTGCTTATACTGCAGAACTTAGAGGTAAGATTAGAAGTAACAAGGACTTTTTGAGAAGGTCACGCCACATATGGTTATTAAACTAGGTTATGATATTGTATTGTTACACCCTCATTATTTTTGATTTTTAAACCTCTTTTGGATTATGTGACACATGACTTCCGCAAACTTAAACTTTATATTTTTAAATTTCAATAAAAAAAATTATAACTTTATTTTAATTACCCCAACAAGGGATGTTTAGGGTTAAACCCCTGTTTGCTATGGACAAACAAGAAGAGACAGATTCAATAGCATCTTATGAATTCAAGCCAAAAATCACATGCCATCTTTGTGTTCCCTTTAAGAATGATATACAGGCATACATTATAAACCTTTGTCATGAACCTCTAGAAGATAAATCAATAATCTTCATTTGAGGTGACACCACCTTTAGATCATATAGGCAAAGTTTTACAATATCTTCACTACTTAGATGCCTCCTGAATTTTGTAAAGAGTTTTAAGTCAACCTCAGCTTCAGCAACAATGTAGTATATTCTATCTCACATGGATATATCATTAGTGATAAGGTCTTCTATCATTAAGGCAATAATTTCAAGTTAGGTTTCCATCAGTAAACTATTCTATTATGGTTTGAAGCCCATGACTCTCTTGTTTGAGGTTTGGTAAGTGGATCTACCAGGTTCTTACTTGTCTTGACATAGACAACTTTGATGGTATCACTTTCAATTAGTTGTCTCATATAATTATGTTAACGACCAAGGTGTCTTGACTTCCCATTTCATACAACATTGTAAATTTTGGACAGTGTGACCAATTGTCATAATACATCAGAATATATGGCATTGAAATATCCAAACATAGATATTTAATCAAGTTTGCCTCTTTCTCTGCTGTTGGTAAGGAAAAAATCTCGACCTCTATTGTTGTGAGCTATACATGTATGTATTTTTTTTCTAGCCTAAGAAATAACTCCTCTAGCTAGTGTATATATCTAACTACCCAGCTTCGAATGTCATGTGTGAACTGCAACCTGTACCTAAATTTCATCATTTTAAGAACTTTGTGTCTCATGTCTTTTAGCCTGGCTAGGCGCGTGTGTGGGCTTGGCTCACCCTTTAACCTCCACTAAAGCCTTTAAAAGCTTAAGTGATATAAAACCTAGGGAAATCCACTCAAACTTCTTTCGCAGCTATATGAGGCAAAAGAAACTAACCAAGTTGCTACTTCCTTCTTAATTTCTATCAGATTCCTTTTTAGGTCAATAATACCAACCAATTTTATTATGCTAAATGTTTTTTAAGTTTCATATTTTGTACATCCAACCTTCTTTGTTCAGTAATATTCTATGTTATGCTCCTTATCTTATATTATATTATAAAACATATTAGTCATATCTTGAATTTTAAGAGGTATAAGATACAAAACTTTATGTACAAATCAATTATGCATAACAAAATCATTAGTACTTGCCAAAATTTTGAAGAATTGAATTAAGGAAGGTTATTAAAAATTTAATCTAGAGCAAAATAACAATTTTAAAATATTAAATTTGTCTATATAAATTAATTTATATTTCTTAAACTAAACAACCGATAATAATTAATTTACATTAAACGTATAAAAAAGAATATAAATATAAGTTCTAAACATAAACATTTTAAATTAAAAGTGGTATTTTTTTTTTACATTATAACTAATAATAAAATCTAATAATTATTTTCCTGTAAGAAACTATTTATCAAAAAAGTTATTTATCGCTGATACCTTGCACGAACACATCTTATTATATTTAACATTTAAAACTCATCTCTAATATTAAATAATGAATTCCTAATGGTCTTATGATATGTTAATCATTTTCTTTTATTTTATAATTATGTATATGTAATGTTATGCGATTACATAAAGTGAAATATATACTATAGATTTAGTAGTATTTATTTTAATATGTTGATTGTATTTAATGTTATTATTAAGTTTTTTTTATTTTATAAATAACATATATGCTTAAGGGTTGGAATTGATCTTTTTTATTCATCCACAACAAATTATGTTTTAAAATATTATATTGTACAAACCTATAAAACATAAATTATTATGTATAAAAAAAATGTTGCCTACAAATTATATTCCTTAACAAATACAAAAGGTAAATTAGTTAATCTCAAAAATGATTTTTTAAGTGATCAATAATCGAAGAATATCTAAGTTAAAAGCATTTTGTTTTGGACACGTCAACTTATATTCTTAGGTTTACTTTTTAAGTTAATGATGGTCATTATTATCATATTATTATTATATTGACCTTACTTTTTAAATCATAATCACAATATAATTATTATTTAACCAATTTTTATAATTTGTTCATTATTACCTAATATTATTTAATAATTACATTTTTATTACTAACTTTATTAATATTAATAATTTTATATTTCTTTTTTTATTAAGATAAAAAAAACAATATAATAGTTTTTAAAAAATAATAACATAAATAATATTAAAAATAAAATTCCAAATAAATTTTCATCAACCTAATATCATTGATATTATAAATAATATTATAAAAAAATAAAATCCAAACAAATCTTCAGCATTTTTTTTTAATTTTAAATATTACATAACAAAAATCCAAGACAAAAATAAACAACAACTAATCATCTATAGTCATGAAAGATCTTTCTGTAGCTTTGAGTCGCTTATAAAATTCTAGATGTGACTTATACATAGTTTGTCATTCGGTTGCGGATGGGTCTTTGTGGCGGATCCATAATGCTGAAATAGGAGGCATCGAGTACTCTCCTTCTAACTGTACCATCACATAGTGATTGGTGTACACAAGTGCAAATGTAAGGATACAATGATTTTGAAACTCACTAGGACATCTCCTTAGAGGGAAGAAAGTTACAGAGCCCACTGTGGTAAAAAATTGGACGATCACACCAAACCGGTTGGCTATCAAGATACCTATATCAGGTAGAAGTATATAGTGTTCTGGCAGTGCTGTCCTATATGTCATGAAGAAAGACAATGAATCAAGTACTCCATCACATCTAATGAAAACTCTAGAATAGTCTTCATAGGAAGTCAATAACTCGTCATATAATTGTCGACGAATGAAAATGAACTCATTTTCATCATACCCAAGACAAATGGTTATCGATCGAAAACCACAATTTCCATCACCCATTACATTTTGTATACGCGTGATGTACGAATGAAATACTGATGAAATTTCCTTTAACAATGAACTATGTTCCATCGGTGCTTCCTCTTTCAAGTCAAACTGGTACGACCATTGACATGTTGGTTCCTCATTCAAGTCAAACCGGTACGAAAATTGGCCTATTGGTTCCTCGTTCATGCCCATGAAGAATGAACTATGTCTAACTGGTTCATCGTTCAAGTCAAAGAATGATGAATTATGCATATTCGATTCATCGTTCAAGTCAAAGAATGATGAATTATGCCTAGTCGGTTCATCGTTCAAGTCAAAGAATGATGAACTAAGCCTAGTTGGTTCATCATCAAGTCGAAGAATGATGAACTATGCCTAGGTGGTTCCTAATTCAAGTTTGAACAACTGTATCGGTGAGGAGCTTGACTTTGGTGGTGACCACGCTTCACTTTTGGGCATCCATGGTTATTTTTCTTAACCGAAGGTTCATTGATCATAATTTTTGAAGGATCGATTATCTCTTCCATCTTTCTTACATAACTATATTTGACATGATCTGTTGATTGTTGAATTTTTCCTTCCACCTTTTCATATGATCATCAACATAAAGATTTCCATAATCCACACATACACAAGGCTTAAAATCAAGCGTTCTCCAAAAAATATCAATTGAATCCAACGGAATATGTGAACCTACAGTAAAAAAAGTCAAAATATTATAAGGTGATTATACATATAAAACTTTTCAATTTAATACAATAGATTTGAAATACCTGCATCGACATACATCGCAAGTTCGTGAGCGTATGGTAAACCAAAACATGCCAGTAATTGACAGCCACAATTCTCAAGAATTGGTACAAATCCTTTTAACTGGTGAAGCTCTTCTAAGATTTTATCCAAAGCATGCTCTGAAACATAATGTCATAGTGAATTGAATATCTCATCCTTAAACTTTGGCTTATGCATGATTATCATTTATACTCCTTATGAAACTATTTTTGATAGTTGTGTCTTATAACTGTATAATTGTTTCAATAACATATATGAATTTATCCAAATCATGTTTTCGAGATGATAGGTGTTTTTTTAGCTTAGCATGCTGGCTCTCAACTCTATTTGTTGTTGAATTTCCAAAATTAGTACTTGGTCCACAATGATACAAATTTGTCAGGATACTTCGCTAACCAAGTATTGAAAAGATACCGAAAAATAGCTAAAATGTGAAGAAAAGTCAAATTAGTATGATTGAATGAATAATAATTATTAAAGAAATTATGAGTTCATGATATATATATTAATGATGCCTGGATCTTTGGACAATAAAGATTGAAGGACTGCATAAGCTTGCATGTATGCACTCGGTGTCGGAGATTCGACTAATTTCTTCCACATTGGATGAAGAGAACCCCAAGTCTTATCTGATTTGATACGTTTTCTACAATGCTTTGTTATATCGTTGAATATATGTCACCTACAAAGTAAATGATTACTTTGTGGAAAAACATCTTCACACGCCTTCATCAATGCCAAATCTCTATTGATGGCAATGACACGAGGACAAAAAGAGTTGTTAATTGTCAATTTCGAACAAGTCAGTGCCCACCTGTAGTTGCTTGTTTTTCACTATGCATGAATGTGAAGGCTATGGAAAACGTCAGTCTCATAGAAGTAACACCAACAATCTCCAGAAAAGGAAGATTATACTTGTTTGTTTTGTATGTAGCATCCATCAACACCATATATGGAAACGCTTGCCACATCTGTAACGATATTCGGTGACAAAATATCTAGTGGTTTAACATTCAGCTCTGTCAAATCATGGACCAAACAAGTCTCTTTATCCAACAATCGCATTGCAAATGAATGACCCTCCATATACATTGATGGTTCGTGATTGTGATCATCACATACGACCTTTAACTTCGAACCATCATGTACCTTCAAATACCTAGGGATGTCAAAAAGTCCGGTGGGGGCCCCGTCTCGTTTGGGGGGAATTTTTTTAAAAAAAAATCAGGGGTAGGGACGGGGGCAGGAATAGGCAATCTCATCCCGAAACCCTCATGGGGACCTTGTTAATAAATTACATATATATTTACATATATTAAATATATAAATATAATAAATTATAACATGATTTTGAGCTTCCAAAATTCATCAAAAAACATGTTTTTAAATTGTTAGTATAATGTTTTTAAGATGCCATAACTTTTTTATTTTTAACATGTAAAATTCTACTATACATAATTATTTGTTACCTACAAAATAGCTTCTTTTAGCGTAAATAACAACTTATTTTAGCAAAAAAAAAAAAAAAGACATCCCAAAATCAATCAGGGCGGGGGAACGGGGGCGAGGGCGGGGGATGCGCTCCCCGTCCCGTTTGCCCCGGTTAACATCCCTACAAATACCTTACTATCAATTCGAATGGACAATTAATTTTTTTGTTTCCGCATTTTTACTTCTGGATATACCGCCACGATCACAACAAAGAAATACTTTAGAGGTGAATCCAAAAGTTACCGCCTCCGACCGTTTAGTGACTATAACAAAATCATGAGAACGCGCCAAATTTTGTACCCAAAACTTCAAATCTTCAAGAGAGCTAAAAACCTAAAAATTAAGAGAAAATTTTAATGTTAAAAAATCGATAAATATAGAAAAAAACATCATAAATGATCCCTGTGGTTTCCCAAAATCTGAAGTTTAGTCCCCATGGTTTAAAAACCTCATAGGTGGTCCCTGTGCTTTCAACACTTTTGACGATTGGTCCTTATTGCTAACTCCGTATGGTCCCTATGGTAGTGAAATGACAAAAATACCCTTCGGTTAACGGACAAACTTAACGGAGTTAGCAATAAGGACCAATCGTCAAAAGTTTTGAAAGCACAGAGACCATCTATGAGGTTTTTAAACCATGGGGACTAAACTTCAGATTTTGGAAAACCACGGGGACCATTTATGATGTTTTTTCATAAATATATCAAATAAATATATACATATAAATATAAAATTAGAAATTATACTTCATCGGTAGAAAAATCCAAAATATTAGCCATTTTTTCCTACAAAATTGAAATAAAAAAAATAATAAAAAACTGATTAAAAAAATTTAATAAAAAACTGATTATAAATAATTAATTAAAAAATAATATCGTAAATACTTGCCATATAAACTAATTATCCTATTATATTTGAGAAAATGATTGGCATATAAACTAATTTGCATGTGAGGTGGTCCATGGTGGTTTTTTTAACCATAAAACCCATATTAACAAATTAATTTGCATCGTATTTTCTACTTTAAAAAATAAATGCAACAAATATATCATTTTCAGAACAGAGTAACTTATCTAAGATGGTTTTTATGTATGTAATTAAAAAATAATTTATGAAAATAAATAAGGGAACGCAGAAAGTATAAAAGTTTAAATTTAGGGTGTTTAAAATGAAATATCTTCAAATTTTGGGTTGCTAATATAAAATTATAAGATATAAAAGGCTTACTTTGTTTAAACCCTAGCAAACAAGTTTCAGCCACCATAAGTGAGAGCGTGAGATGTCGGATGCGATTTTCGGTGACGACACAATTTCCGGTGACGAAGCGATTTCCGGCTGAGGTTTTGACGGTGGTCTTCCTCACGGTGCAACGTTCATAGCCACTAGTCAATGCTTTGACGACAGACTTTCTCACGATGTTATTTCTCTCATTTTGCCTTTCTCACTGGTCCGATGATTGTCTCTCTTTTCTCAATCTGGTCTAGGTGGTTCACGATGGTTTAAGGTATTTAGAAGATGTTAAACAGTGGTTGGCAATGGTCAATGGTGGTTCCGGTGGTCTTTCTCACAATCTCTCTTTCTCTCGTTTTGTCTGTGGCGTTATTTGGTTACCGTCGGTTAGTTGTTGCCGGCGTCAGTTCTTTGGTTGAAGTTGGTTTCAATGGTGAACAGTTTTCTATGATTATTGTTATTATACTGTTTAAATGGTTTATTTTCTATTTATATAAAATGTTGTGGTTTATTGGAAGTTTAAATGGATTAATAATGTTCAGTGTTCAATATAATTATATTTTGTAGTTTGTTTATATTTTGATAATTTAATGTTTTTAGAAATAAAACACAGAAAACATAAATATTGGCAATATGCAATAAAAAGCGAGTTAATATTATAAACGCCCTAAATTTTAACGCGTAATTGGAAAAACCCTGATATTTTTTTATTATTGCTGTGGCTACAACTTTTTCGCATAATTATCACTCTAGCCCATTTAACGAGTTTCATGGTTACGTTGGTTAACTTTTTTGCAAAATTAGTCATAAAAAGTTCAAATTTAGTCCCTAAGGTTTGAAAAAAATTACATCACATGGTTTTTTAACTTCATTTTTCGTTTTTTGTATACTTTATTTATTTTTGGTTTTTTTATAAATATATGTACATTTTTTATTTCCTTTTTTATATATATATTTTACTTATTTTCATTTTTTAACTTTATTTTTCAACAATTTTTTTAAAACATTTTTACCTTTTGTTTTCTATTTTTTAGTGTATATATAGAGTATATTAGAGTTTTTTTTAGGTTTTTTCATATTTATTTTCATATTATATTTTATTTTTTTCATCTTTTTATTTTTTTTATTTTTTTCTTATTTGTTTTCCAATTATTTGTTTTTTTTGTTTTTTTTTTTGGATTTTTATCTTTTTATTGACATTTTTCAAAAAATATAAAATGTAATTGTTTTTTATTTTTATTCAAGTAAATAAAGTAGTTATGTTTATATTTGTATTTTCGGTCCAACTTTTTATCTTTTTTTTTTTCTGTAGTGCTATTATATTTATGTTACGAAAAAATGAAAATTAAAAAAAAAATAGTTTGTTTACTAAGAATTAGTGTTTCAATGTGTTATATAACTTGCAAATTAAATCATATTTCTATATGTGATATCAATAGATTAAATTCAAGATAATATTTTTCAATTTGATAATAGACTAAAAAAACGAAAAAATAATAATAGTCGATCTTTATAAAAAAAACTTGTTATAGTAATTTATATTGAATTCAAGTTCGTTTACTTGAATCAAAGTAAATAAAAACATTAGAAAAATCATAAATAACTAAAATAGGAAAAAAAAATAGAAAACAAAAATTGTAATATGAAAAAACCTTAGAAAAAATATTAGAAAACCATAAATAACAAAAAATAGAAAAAAAAATAAAATAATAAAAAGGTGGAAAAAATATAATATAATATGAAAAGAAATATGAAAAAACCTAAAACAAAAAAAAAAAAAAAAAAGCTCTAATATACTCTATATATACACTAAAAAATAGAAAACAAAAGGTAAAAAGGTTAAAAAAAATTGTTGAAAAATAAAGTTAAAAAATGAAAATAAATAAAGTATATATATATATAAAAAGAAAATAAAAAATGTACACATATTTATAAAAAAAACCCGAAAATAAATAAAGTATGCAAAAAACGAAAAATAAAGTTAAAAACCATGTGGTGTAATTTTTTTTAAACCTCAGGGACTAAATTTGAACTTTTTAGGAGTAATTTTACAAAAATAAGCTAACCAACTTAAATATGAAACTCGTTAAGTAGGCTAGAGTAATAATTCTGCGAGAAAGTTATAGTCACAACAATAATTATAAAAATATCAGGGCTTTTTCCAATTACGCGTTAAAAATTTAGGGTTTTTATAATATTAACCTATAAAAAGCTGAATAAATCTAAATTGAATGGTTTCTATGTAATACTTGCCGATCATTGGATACAAATCCTCAAAATAAGAAAAAGCTGCCAAACAAATCAGATAAAAATCAAACTAGATTAGATTGGTGTGTATAAAGAAATTGCCTTGAAGATATTAAGGATTTAATTCCTTTGACTATGAAAATAAAGTGTAATGAACTTGTTTTTATGTGAAAGATTTGTAAGCGAACAGCTAAACCTAGGGGTGCAAACGAGCCGACCTGAGCCCGAGCCTGGCCAGGCTCGGCTCGGGCTCGTTTAAGTTATATGAGGCTCGAGCTCGAGCTCGGCTCGATTCGAGCTTTCTTGTACTGAGCTCGGCTCGAGCTCGTAAAGAATTATCCAAGCTCGGCTCGGGCTCGGGCTCGGGCTCGGACTCGACTCGTTTTTTATCTGACGTTCCTAAATAAGCTTAAGCTCGGCTCGGGCTCGTTAAGAAGCTCGTTTACTAATACCCTAAATCCGTAATTCCTCTAATATATTTTTATTTTAATATATATAAATAATAATAAACTATATTATGTAAATGCTCGTTTAGGCTCGCGAGCCTAATCAAGCTTAATGACATAGGCTCGAGCTCGAGCTCGTTTAATAAACGAGCTTAATTTTAAGCTCGAGCTCGGCTCGGGCTCATTTAAAACCGATTTCGAGTCGAGCTTTTAACGATCCGATCCCGAGTAGCTCGCGAGTAGTTTGGCTCGTTTGTACCCCTAGCTAAACCTATCAGAAGTTTGACACTCCTTAGTGATTTCCAAATATTCTAACCTCAAGTCCAAGTTTCTATGATAAACAATTACTCGAGTTAATAGAATGTGCAAAATTATGTTAATCTAAAGATTTATGTCAACCATCAACCCATTTCTATGTTTCACTTACGTTACTTTTTTTTTTTCCTTTGTGTTTGAGAAACATTTCTCTCCACTTAGACAAGTTACTTTTGGGATCTTATAACGAGTGAATGTTAGTACTCAATATTTTCCTTTGATATCAAAATTTAACAAATAAATATGAACATTATAGCAATTGATCTCGTGAAAAATATGTTAAATTAAAGGGTATAGCTATTGGTCAACATAACCAATTATTAGAGCATCTCTAATTTTTTTTGTTTGATCATTTACTATCATTGAAGTAGATAGGTTTTTTGTTTTTTTTTATTTTGAATACTCAATATAATTAAGTGGTCAATTTATGTTCACATCTTGTTTAACCGTTTATATTTTAACCATTTTTCAGTTTACATCTTTAATTATAATTTAATTTTTTATTTCTTTACTAATAATTATTCATATTAACTATTTATTAACATCTTATTTATAAATATAATTTTTATGACGATAATATAATATTTTTAATGTTTTTATTTTATTTTTGTAACTATAACATCATATTTTTTTGTATTTTACGTACATAAGTAATGAACCGATATATTTGTATTTATATACTCATAATAAAATATTATTTGTGTTTAAAAATAAACTAAATAAATAAGAAAGATTTATAAAATATTTTAAAAAGATAAGGTAAATTAGTTAAATTCATGAAAAAACAAATGTTCTTATTTTCAAACAAAACCACGTATTAATTATTTGGAAAATGGTCATTAACTAATTGTTGGGCGTTTGGGCTGGACATAAAATGAACAAGGCCCAGTCCTAAAAGCCCGACCAAAGAAGGCCTAGCATATATAGTCTCCAGTTTGGACCTATTTTAAAACGATTTTAATTATTTTATTTTTTAAGACAATTATTAAAAACAAGAATTGTGAAACAAATTTTTTTTTTCATGCTATTAAACAAATATGTATTTATCTGCTTATTAAATACAAAAGAAAAAGTTGCGAAATTTAGAATCCCCAAAACAAATTTAATAATTGAATTTTATACTCCAATCAAAGCACTATTCTTTAATAATTGGGAACTAGAGGGACACAAAACATAATACAATATAAAACCGCGACAACGACTCATGTAACAAAATCTAACACTAAACTATATATATATATATATATATATATATATATATATATATATATATATATATATATATATATATATATATATATATATATATATGATTGTTTCGCCAATGCTACATGTTATCATGTGAAATGTTATTTAACTTTAAGGGAAAATAACAATACATAAAAAATGGCACATTATAAAAAAAAAAAAAAAAAAAAAAAAAAAAAAAAAAAAAAAAAAAAAAGTTAACATTATCCTCAAAACATGATAAAATCCATGTTTTTTTTTTTGTTTTTCTTTAAAAAAAAACGCGCACACACACGATATATATGTAATAAAACGAGCACGAATAATAGCCTGTACATGTTCATCCATTTACGTAAGCTGGACACACAAACAAATACAAACAACTAAATGAACGAAATTTTTTGTTCGTGTTCCTTTCTTGAACAAATTACATTGTGCGTATTCATTAAGTTATCTTCATTAAGATGAGAAACAAAATAAATGAACGAACATAAGTGATCATTAATGAACATAAAATTCAAATTAAGAATCATAAAACATGGCGTTATATTTCTGATATATTGATCATAATAACATTTACAGTCCTAAACTGATAGGGATACATGAAGAAAAAAAAAAAAAAAAAAAAATGATGTGGGGAGGTAGGAAAAAAACCGGTTCGTTAAAAATATATGTATTTGATCTGGAACTGGTTTTAGAAAAGATCATTTAAAGTAAATTGATTCGTTTTGGGTTTGTTGAAACAACTAGTTTAGTAATGGATAAAATCCTTTGGTCTGAAAGTGGTTTAAATATCTGGTCTACAATTAGGCTTTGGAAAATCTTATTTATTCCGACCATTTTATTGCATAATTCCACTGACTCGGGAAATTCAACAAATAACATGTTTGAATGTGCTTTAAGATAAAAAGCCACTTTGAAAATGTTTCTCGACCTTGTTGAGCGCAATAACGTCGTACCTTTTCTAACTCGTATTGCTTAATTACCTAAGATCTTAACTTATTGAAGTTAAGGATTTGTGTTTGTGATAATTTGAAAAATATATAGTTTTGTGGTTGTATTGGTTAATCCTACCTAATAAATGAAAATATTTTTTTTTTCATTTTGACACATGTCATTTTCTAAAATTTTTAAATTGTTATTTTCCACTTGTCATTTTTTAGGGATTTCAATTTTTCTTAAAATAAATTTCCAAAAAATTCTAATGGGTTTTATATATATATATATATATATATATATATATATATATATATATATATATATATATATATATATATATATATATATATATATAGATAGATAGATACGGTTATCATTCTATTAATTTGATAATAAAGTCTCATAAATGATCCAAACGATTTGATTTCTTTCATAAATTTTCTAAAAAATTACATTTTTTTATAGAAAAACATTATTTTATAAAATATTAAATGTTTATATTCATATTATATTTTTATTTTTAATAAACTCGTATGATACACGGGTCTTACACCTAGTTATTTAATATCCTAACTTATTGAAATTAATGATTTGCGGTTGTGATAATTTGAAAAATACATAGTTTTGTGGTGGGAAAATCCATGTCTTTTTTTTTTTTTTTCTAAATGTTTATCCTACCTTACACATGTTTTAAGTATTCGTCTTTTACTATCTATAAAATTATAAAGAGTTTTGAAAAGTTATTATAAATCATAATTTAAGTATGTCTTTTACAACCTAAAAAATTATAAGGAGTTTTGAAAAGTTATAAATCATAATTTATTGAAATCTTTTTTTTTTTTTATCGATTAGAAGAGAGTTATTTTAAAAGTCTTTTTTCTATTGTCAAACATTTTTTTTAATTATTAACTTTCAAAAAGCCAATAAATCAAAATAATAAGTTGTTTTTAAATGAAAACCTCTTGTTATCCTACCAACAAAGTCGCATATAATTTTTAACCTTTTTTTAAAATACATCAAAACTAAACGAATATGAAATATGAAACGACACGTTTCAAGGTATAATAAAACAAATTAAAGATAAATTTGTAAAATATTAATTAAAAAAAAATGATTCCCATCTGATTGTGTCATCACATTAAACCCAAACTATATATGTTGGCAATGTAGAAATATTACTTGTAAATACATCATATGATTTATGTTTTTCCCATAAACAAACAACATAAATTTAACAATACTTTTACAAAATTATTCCACGTTTATATAACATAATATGGATGAAACAAAACTTCTTCATTAATCTTACACTCAATATTTATAAATAAAAGGTAATTCACATTTCATAATTTCAGCACTTTTAACTATGATGACATGTGTATAAATAATGTGAAACTTTGGCTCACAATGTTACAACTAATTCAAAGTAAAAAAAAAAGATGAACCCAAAATGATAGTATGGTTTTGATGGGTTACCTCTGTTTTTACTCAGGGGCAAAATGGTGATATTTTTGGTTTTGTGTCTATAACCCAAAGTTACACATTTGGACGAATTCCATTTCATTATCGACATATTTAGTCCATAAATGCTTGAATTGATTCATAGCAATGTCAAGCCATGGTTTCATATTCCCATTGAAATGAATCACAGCCGCATTATTGATTTCATCCATGCTTATACTTGGGTTGTATCCTAGTCCAAGAACATGCCATGTTTTTTCCAATGATTTTGTTGTTGAATAGAATGTCATTAGTCCAGGTGGCAGTGTCCCCATATCCCATAAACTCTCATCTTCATTCTAATCATTAAAAAAAAAAAACAAATTACATAAAGATTACTTGTTTTTGTAACAAGAGTAAATTATTGAAATCGTTCCTATGGTTTAGTCAAAATTACACGTTTGGTCCCTAACTTTTTTTTGCACTCAAATCGTTCTTGTGTTTTGATTTTATTGCGTTTTTCGTCCCTCTGGTTTGGTCAAAATTGCACGTTTGGTCCCTAAGTTTATGTATGTAAGGGACGAAAAACACAACAAAATCAAACCATAGGGACGATCTGAGTGCAAAAAAAAAAAGTAAGGGACCAAACATGAAATTTTGACCAAATCATAGGGACAATTTCAGTAATTTACTCTTGTAACAAATTGCATTGTACTTTGTTTTTTTAACCAATATAAGGCAATGTAGTTTAATTTCACCCCATAATAGCATTGTAGTTACGATTTTAATTAATAATATGGGTTAATCTCATAAAAGACCTTATATTTTGTGTTTTTCCCAGATTAAACGTCAACTTTATTTTTTGCCTGAAAAAGACCTTGTATTTTTTTCATTTTTTCCGAAAAGACCTTAACTTTGTCTTTTTTTTCCAAAAAAAAAAAAAAACCCCTCAAACTTCTACATGCTTCCAAATAAATCCTCGACTTTTTTAGTTTTTTTCGAAAAAACCCTCACATTTTACATTGGAAAAAATGACTAAAAGGGCCAGATCGGAAGAAATGACAAAATATAAGGTCTTTTTCAAGCAAAGAAATAAATTTGGGGTTTAATCCAGAAAAAACACTATATAAGGTCTTTTATGAGATTAAAATGTATATAACTGTTACATTTATTATAAAATGGAGTAATTTACTGAAATTGTCCCTATGGTTTGGTCAAAATTGTACATTTGGTCCCTAACTTTTTTTTGCACTCCCTGTGGTTTGATTTTGTTGTGTTTTTTTGTCCTTTACATACATAAAGTTAGGGACCAACGGTGCAATTTTGACCAAACCATAGGGACGATTTCAGTAATTTACACTATAAAATGTATATAATTGTTAACATGTAATGGCAATAAACTTACATTTCATAACAAATAATAACAATTTACTCACATGTTACATGTTTGAGGATATATCATATATGTTGCTATTATCATTAAAATATTTGTAATTCGGTTGCTATTTTAACTTATGGTTAAAAAACACATATTTTTTTTACCCATAATAGCTACATAACTTGAAACTTGTAAAATGTAAGTAAGTTGCAATTATTGGTTAAGAAATTGTAGATTTTATAAGTTTTAAGTGAGATTTTGTTATTATTATAGTAAACTATGTAAATATGTTACTATTTATGTAATTAATTTTGAAAAGAAAAAGAAATAGAAAAAAGAAAAAGTACCAGATCCTGCCAATAATGATACTGATCAGTTAATCGTTCACGTCTCCATGCATCAAGATCAAATATATTCATCCCAAAAGCCCAAGCACAAGCTTTCGGATTAAATTTCTCCTTAATTAAAGGATGTGAAAAGTTTAAATATTGAGCATATCGATGAAAAGATCCAAAACATGTCTCAACAGCTCCATTGACTTTCCCCTCCAAGTCAACTTTCCATAATCCAGTCAAATCTTTCTGAACCACAACATCATCATCCAAGAACAAGATCCTATGAAGCTTCGGATACATCTCTGGTAAATAAAACTTCAAATAATTCAACATTGAAATATGCTTTGTGTTTTCAGATTTCGTGTTGTTTTCTAAATAAATCTTTTGTAGATTTGCAGACTCAAGTTGCCTTAGAAGAGGGACATAAGAGGAATTCAAGAAAGTGAACTCTTCAACTGCTTTAATGTCAACAAAAGCTCCACCTTCAATTGGCCTCATTTTGAACCAAACTTTCATAGCTGCAAGATTCATCTTATCTGTAACAATATGGAAAACATGTTTCCATGGCTCTTCAGCATTCTTCACAGCTGAATTCACCACAACAGAAATTGCAATCACATTGTCTGAAAAGATTGCGTAATGATACAAAGAAGGGTCTTCAAATTCAGGTTTGGGTTCTTCATCTCTGTATTTTTCTGGATTTGCAATTCTTTCTCCCATGAGTCTCATTGCAAGACAATGGAGACTTTTTGGAGTTGATTTTGCAGCAATTAAGCTTGCAAAAGCTCCGTTCTTTTTAGCTTTAATGAGAAGCTCATTAACTGCAAAGATTGTGTCTTTTAGCTTCTGGATCTTGAGTTGATTGTCATAAGATTCTTTGTTTTCAGCTATCATTAACCTTGCAATCTTGATTTTGTCCTTGACTTCTTTTTCAAATTGTCTCAAGACTTCTTCATCTACTGCTCCATCGGATTCGAATAATGCAGTTCGATAGGTTGGTTTTAGACCTAAATCTGAAAAGTTTTGTGCCATGTCATCGAAAGTCTTGAGTTGCTTTGATATTTCGAGCTTAAGCTTTCTTGCATATGAGGCATATGCATTCACAAGCACAATATGGTCACTTGCTTGCTTGTGTATCAAGTCCAACCTTGTCTTCAATGGATCTGACTTCAAAGCAAGAAATGTCCTGTGCATGTATGCTCTTCCAGTTGTTTGTATTTCCTGTTAAGAAATCATATAAACCATCAAAACAAATTCAAATCCTCATCTCTTTCCACTATCTTTAAGGACAAAAGAGAGTTTTATCATCTAATACTATAAGCTATTGAAATGAGTTCATTTGCCAGATTTAGTTCAGTAGGATGGAAGTAAAGGCCTCAGATTATGTAACTGAAACTAATTCGCAACCAACAGCTCCAAAAATAAGTATATACTACGCCAATTTCAAATTGAAAAGTCCATCATTAATTGGATCCATAGTTAACTTAACAAGAAACTCGCACAACATAACTCAAATTGTATAAGTAGTAGCATAACCAAAATACTACATTCACAATAGCAAATAACAGCTGAAGACGATCGAAAGACTTACAGAGTTATCGGAGAAATGTGCAGGATGAGATGAGAAAAGAACAGAGGCAGTTGCGAAGAAAAGCAGAGTAAACATAGCTGACACAAAGATCCGGTAGGAAAAAAAGCTGCGTAAGGCGGAGGAAAACGCCGATCCGCCAGCGCCTCTGCCGCTGCGTGCTACCACCGCCATTTGGCACAAGATCTAGCCAAAAACAATACCGTATTGTATCGAATTCTTGTGAAATCAATTCAAAGTGTAGGGATTTGAAGTTGAATGAGGTTGAAGAGGAGTTATTGGAGCTTGAGAGAGTGTGAAAACAGCATGATGAGATGAGTGGGATCTGATCTGAAAAAGGAGTAGAGGGAGAGAGTTGTAAATTTGGGGGAAGAACGTGATGGGGTCCAAATTACCGGATCCCGCGTCGGTGGGTTGTGTTCTGTTTTTGTCTTCTAATTTATTCTTCCTGGTTCCGTGTTATTGCTTCCTAAAAAACGATTATGCACATTTTTCTTATGTAATGCTTATTAACATAGATATTTACATTTTAAAAATGTATATTTAATTATTTATATATATTTATAAAGGATTTTTTTTTTCTTTCACCACCTAAAGTTAAGAGGGTGTTTGGCAAAGCTTATTTAAAAAGACTTATTGTAAAGACCAAAATTTTCAAACAAAATTTTCATTTTTAATTAACCAAATCATTCCCACAAAATATAAAATATCAATGACAATTGTTTTCAAAATCAATAACATCAATATTTTATGTCAATTATCAGAGTGTCCCAAAAGAAAACGTCTGTGAGAGTGCATGCCCCGCCATCAAATCTTACCCTTGCTCTTAGGCTCAGAGGTACCTGAAACAAACAACAAACTGTAAGCTAATGCTTAGTGAGTTCCCCAGAACATACCCCACACAATCCACATAATTATATTAGCTATAAAATCTACATAAACCACATAAGTCATGCATACAACATATAAGGAAGCCATGGAAACCCTCTAGGATCTTACACCTAGTGCCACTAGAACCCCCACGTGGTCTTAACTAACTGTCATGGGAACCCCCACATGGTCTTCCTACCATGGGCACCCCCATATGGTCTTCTTGCCATGGGAACCCCCACACGGTCTTTACAACCAAGAGATGACATACAAACCACACAAGCAAATATACTAGAATGCCATGGACCCCCCCCCCCCCCCACCAAGGTCTTACATATGAGTGCCTCGACAACCCTCCGAGGTGTTTCATGCGAGTATCACAAATAGCTAGCATATCACATATCCCATAACCAACTAATCATAACTCATAACAGTAATGGGTCGGCCTTGGTGCCTTCGACCCATTGGTATGGTGAGGAGACTCACCTCTCGTGAATGATGAACTGACAAGACAAGATTAGATAAATCCCACACACAGCTCCAACTCAATTGCCTATAATCACCATGTGATTAACTTGTCATAATCTTGAAATACCATAAATACTCTTAAGGTCAACCCTGGTCAAGGTCAAGGTCAACAGTCCATGTTGACCTTAACTCGTCGAGTGCATCCAGCAACTCGTCGAGTTACCTGAGTAATTCGTCAACTCACTAAGTTACCTGTGTAACTCGTCGAGTTCCTCAATGTCCAGAAGACCGAAAACTACCGAAAACTCCAATCCTTCACAGAAGTCACTCGGAATCTCAAAAACGGGTAAACCTTACCCGACTTGTCGAGTTTGCTAAGGGACTCGACGATTTCCTTCAGTCCTTTTTGTGTTTAGACATTTTTAAGCTACCCCAGGGCTCCAAATTGCAGATCTAGCCTCCTAAGGCATGGTTTCCACATAAATTTGCAAACTTACATGCATGCAAGCTCTTAAATGCCAAAACCAAGCTAAGGGAGGGGTTTTAGCTAAAGAGAAGGGCCAATGCTTGATAAATTTAGTGACTTTATAACTCTAAGGACTTAGAGAAGTCCAGATCTGAAGTTGCAACTCCAGATCATACCCAACACCCGAAATGCTTCACAAATATACTAAAAAGGGCCTAAAACCCAACAAAAAAGGGGATCTAATGCTAGAATGATCAAGGTAACATCTTGTTACCTTCAAATGGGTGCCCAAACGTTGTAGATGTTGGATCTACAATCTCTTTCCCGCTCCAAGCTTCTCAACCTTTAAACTTCTTCAACAAATTGCACCAAAAACCCTCTCTTAACCTCTCAATCACAAGGAAACAGCAAAGAACGACATGTGGTTTCTTCTATGGGTAGTGAAGTGGTAAGGAGGCCATAAGAGGCGGATTAAGTCGTTTATATAGAGTGCAAACCCTAAAAATTAGGGTTTTCCTTTAGAGCGCCTACTCGTCGAGTCGGGGTCTTCTGACTCGTCGAGTAGGATCTAATTCCCGCGTCCTCATAAATGATCTCTACTCGAGGAGTTGGAGCTCCCCAACTAGTCGAGTCCTAGCATAAAATCCTAAAACTTGAAAAATTAAATGAATCCTGAAACAGGTGTTACACTTATGACTTTTTAACTTGATTATAACTTATTTGGTGAAATAAGGAGTTTTTAATAAGTAAGGGGTATGTTACTTATTACTTTTTGACTTATTAGAGGTTACCAACACCTATAACTTGTTTTTTACCCAAACATTTTTTTTTGGCTTATACTGGTATTAAACTGGTAATAATTCAAAAGCTCCTTTTTTAAGCTTTGCCAAACACCCCCTAAAACTCCCATGACTTTTCAATTTCGTTATAATAATGATTATAAGTTGATTAATAAAGTTAAATAAATATCAAACTTAAAGTGTAATCATATATAAACTAAGCTTCAATATTAAAATAATATCTTTACTTTTATTTATAAAGTTATGTATTTAACTTTTAACATATTATACTTTATTTATTAATTTTAAATTGTTGTTGTATGTAAACCATTATCATTTTAAAACTACAACTTTTGAAAAGTTTGGATAAAATACTTAAATTGTTAATTTAAATATAATATTACAGGGTCAACTTAAATATAAATTTTACTTCAACGTAAATAACTCATAGAATATTTTGTAAATAGTTATAAGTGATAAATTGTAATTGATGGGTTTGAGCCATAAGAACATTCCTATGTGCACATACAAACCCTAATGCTTGGATCTAGGTTTCTCTAATTGAACATGCATTGTATCCAAGACTTTTGAACAATAGATCTTGGTAATAACATAAGAAAAACAGATCTAGAAGATTACCTTGAGTTGCTTGCTTGAATCTTCTTGTCCTTGGAGCTTAGAGTCACAATTGTCACTCCTCTAATGGCTTACAAACACCAACTAGCAAGAGGATGATTGGAGAGGGCAAGAAGTCGTCCAGGGTTCTTCCAAAGACAAGAGTGCCGATTTCCTTGACCCCTTGGGTCTATTTATACTTGTAAGGCTCCTAGGGTTTCACACTTAAACCCTAATTGGATAACTTAGGCCCTAAGCAATCCAATCCCCTTTATGATAAGCCTTGGACGATTTCTAGGTCTATCCAAAGCCCTAAAACCGTCCACCCCTTATCCTTAAGGGATTACAGCCCAAAGTACAACTATCATACAATTAACAGTTTATACCCTTTTATTCAATTAATCTCTTTAAGTTATCAAATTAATTCCTAATTAATTTATGACTTATATATTAATCAAATAACAATATTATTATTCCTTATATTGTTCTCATATTATATAAATAATATTTCTTCTCTCATTACAAATCATCCTGTCAAGTTGCTATGGTGAAGGCAACCCAAAAGGACCATGTACAACCGGGTCAAATACTTGCCTAATATAGTTGCAGCCTTAGACACTATTCCAACAATAATGTCTTTCTAATAATGATTATAAGTTAGTTAATAAAGATAAATAAATATCAGACCTAAAGTGTCATCATAAATAAACTAAATTTAATATTAAAATAATATATTTACTTCTACTTAGAAAGTTATGTCTTTGATTTTTAACATATTATACTTAACTTATTATATTTAATATGTTGTTGTATGTAAACCATTATCAGTTTAAACTACAACTTTTGAACAGTTTGGATAAAATACTTAAATTGTTAATTTAAATATAACATTACATGGTCAACTTAAATATAAATTTCAGTTTCACTTAAAAAAATCCAAAAAATATTTTATGAATGGTTAAAAGTGAAGGATTGTAGTGCTAAATGCAAAAACTAAATTGTAATCTCAATTTAACTAAAATATTTCTTAAAGATATTTTTATAATCATTAAAAATTTCAAATAAATGATTTAAAATAACTTATAATAATAATAGTTAAAACTAACTTTATATAAACGATTATATTGTTAATTTTATAAACAAAAAACAATGTTTGATGTTTTAACTAATTACAATGATAGAAATTAAAATGTTAAACAAATAAATTTTAAAAAATCAACTAACAATAACAAATAACATTAAATCATATATTATTTTTTATTTTCGTTTATAAATAACTTACGGATAGAGGTCATTCAAACAATTAAAATTATGCAGTTTTAATATATGTATATATTATCATATAATCCAAAATAATCAATATATTATATTAACTTAGTATATGAATTATTATATCAAATTTAAAAACAACGTTATTGTTATATTTAAGAAAAAATATATTTGTAAAGATTTTTAACTATATTGTGTTTCTGCACAACGCAAGGACATTCGCCTAGTATGAGATATAAAATAATGTTGTTGGCAACACAGGGTTTCATCATCTATCCCTTATATAAAGTTTTTATACTTTTTACTATAGTAAAAATTTGATATCATCAATGAACGATACTATCGTGACGACAATAATGGCAAAGATTAGGACTTGGCTTAATGGTGAGTAGGGGTGAGCATGGTGCGGTTTGGTGCGGTTTTTGACCAAAACCGAACCGAAAACCGCAACTTCGGTTTTTTGAAATTTAGAAACCGCACTGTTCGGTTTTATGTGGTTCGGTTTTTGCGGTTTTTTATTGCAGTTTTTTGCAGTTCGGTTTTTTTGTGGTTTTTTGTTAGTTTTTTTTTTTTTTTGTCTTTTTACTAAAACTCAAGTAACTCAGCGAGTTACTTTGACTCAGATGAGAAGTGCTAATCATTTATTGGAGATAAACCGATACCACCACCTCTTAGTTTGAAATCAAATTACATAACCACTCATCCAACATGTTTCTAATGTTTAAATATAATACGAATTTAATATATTATTTGTTTCACAAGTACATACAATAATATCAATTAATGTATTCATAAAAATGATATTATATCTCTAGTACTCTTCATATTTAAATGTTAAAAAATGTCATAAACATTATATTATGCGGTGGTTCGGTTTTTTGCGGTTTTTGCAAGACTAGAAACCGCACCGCACCGAGTATTTTCGGTTTTTGCAAAACTAAAAACCGCACCATCAGTTTTAGTTTTTCGGTTTCGGTTTATGCGGTTTTTTCGGTTTTTTTGGTTTACGGTTCGGTTTTTGCTCACCCCTAATGGTGAGATATCCATAGTGCAACTCTTGCATCAAACTTTGAGTTGTTTATATGAAAGTCGTAAACATGTGAAAATAAATAGATAGTTATGTTACGTGATAACTTTATTTATCAACTTGTAATATTGGCTTTGGTAACTACGTCACTATAAAGTTACATATTTTGGATAATTCACATTACTTATCTAATCAATTTTCGTCTATGCTATCTTTAGAATAATTTGTTCACATGACTTTATTATCTTAGTTAGTTAGAGAGCATCCCGAACCTTCGATTTTGGAGCCTCTAAATTTTAGGACAAATATATAGTTATGGTGTTGGTATGTAACATCGTAAATTTCAAAACATTTTTTTGCATTTTATAAAACCATAATTCATTCATTATTCATAAAAACATCATTGTTTAAAACTCAATTCATAACATATATCAATCCCAAGATCTCATAACATAGAAAATCCCGTGTGTGTATTGATCAAGTCGGCGCCTTTCCGCGATCCTCACTAGTACCTGAAACACATAACACAAGACACTGTAAGCACGAAGCTTAGTGAGTTCCCCAAAATACCATATATAACACATATTAGCCACTCGAGGCTATAACTTTGTGGGTCCGTGCACCCAAACTCTGTAAACCCTTAGGTTCTATCTTTGTGAACCTTTAGGTTCTAACTCTGTAAACATGCACAACATAAATCACATAGAATAATGCAGTGTAACTCATAGCATACAACACTGTATCACATAACTCTGATTACCTACTCAAGGTAAAGTATAATGAGAAGACTCACCTCGAATATCTCAGTAAATCTCTGACTCGGTAAACTCTGGTCTAGCCCCTGCCTAATCACATGAAATAAATACTCTAATTAATACAACTCTCAGGGCTAGGCTAATCTCTCTCTCTCTCTCTCTCTCTCTCTCTATGTACATCCTCTAGGAAGGGTAAAAGACTATCATACCCTTCTGATAACTCTAAGGTCCAAGCATTGACTAACCCTAAAAGTCAACGAAGTCAACGGTCAACCTTGACCAAACTCGCCGAGTGCATAACTGTGACTCGGCGAGTCCACACGTGTTCTTCACTCTCCTAGTCCTCATTCGACTCACTGAGTCAACCTCAACTCTGCAAATCATCACTGATCACAATCTGCGAAATGTCCCGACCCAACTCGCCGAGTCCGGCTCCTGACTCGGCGAGTACCATCGTGCACTCTATCCTCTAGATTCCCTCTGACTCACCGAGTCACTTCCCCAACTCAGTGAGTCACCAACTGTGTGATTATCGGGAAAACCCTCGTCCTACTCGTCGAGTCGGCTCTTGGACTCGGCGAGTTCATGCCATGCTCAAGCTGAACTGACCTCCTGAGGTCAGATCCGCTCCTCTAAACCGTACATCCAGCTTCCCAAAGCATTATAATCACGTAAATCTAACATCTTGGTGCTCATGCAAAGGCTCAAAGGCCTTATTTGAAGATATGACCTCTAAAATGACATCCTAAGCTCATAACCCTCATTAACACTCATAAAGCTCAAGGGAAAAGGGTCTCTGGACCTCTTTGGGTCCAGATCTACAGCACCAACACGAGAAGGGACCAATTACTCCATATAACCATCCTTTAAAGGGGCTAAAAAGCCCTAACTCTAAGAACTACACCATAAACTGAAGAAGGGTCGAATGAATACCCCAAAATGAAGTCTCTGAACCCTGGAATCACCGGATTAGCACCCTCTTCAGCCTCCTCTTGTCTTGGTCCTCTTCTATTTGCAAAAACACTAACAAATGATCAAGAAATTACTCCTTTCCTCTCACAAACGCTTTAGCTCACTTAGGGTTTCTCTATGGGGTCTGGTAGCCACAAATGACGGCCATAAGGCCTTTAAATAGGCCCCAAACCCGAGGAATTAGGGTTTCATTAAACAGTGTGGACTCGCCGAGTCCTTGGGGTGACTCGCCGAGTCCAGCCATCCACCCCGATAATGATTCGCGTCTCTACTCGGCGAGTCTACGCATCAACTTGCCGAGTTCTTCCACAAAACTTGAAATTCAACGAATAAATATAATACCTGAAATTCCGGATGTTACAATTCTCCCCCACATGAACCAGACTTCGCCCTCGAAGTCTCATCCCTGAAATAGCTCTGGATGCTGCTCACGCATCTCCCACTCCGGCTCCCAAGTCAACTCGGATCCTCCCCGATGTTGCCACTGAACTTGCACCAGAGGCACCTCCTTGTTCCTCAGAACCTTGATCTTCCGATCCACAATCGCAACTGGTCTCTCCACGTAGTTCAGGCTCGCATCCACCTGAATGTCCTCTAACGGCACTACCGCCGACTCGTCGGCTATACACTTCCTCAACTGAGACACGTGGAAGGTATTATGAATCCGCTCCAACTCCGCAGGTAGCTCCAAGCGATACACTACTCTACCCACCCTCGTGGTCACTCTGAACGGCCCAATATACCGGGGTCCTAGCTTGCCCCTCTTCCTGAATCGAATCACTCCTTTCCAAGGAGATATCTTCAGGAGAACATAATCACCGACCTAGAACTCAAGCTCGGATCGTCGCCTATCCGCATAACTCTTCTGGCGACTCTAAGCGGTCAACAATCTCTGCTCTGTCATCTGAAGCACAATCTTCGTGCTACCCATCACTTGTTTCCCTACATCTCCCCAACAAATGGGAGTCCGACACCTCCTCCCATACAACAACTCAAAGGGAGGCATACCAATGCTCGAATGATGGCTGTTGTTGTAGGAAAACTTTGCTAAGGGAAAATACATGTCCCAACTTCCGCCAAAATCCAACACACATGCTCGGAGCATGTCCTCGAGCATCTGAATCGTCCGCTCGCTCTGACCGTCAGTCTGTGGGTGGTATGCGGTACTAAAATGCAGCCTCGTACCCAACTCCTCATGGAATTTCTTCCAAAATCTGGAAGTGAAATGCACATCTCGATCTGACACAATCGAGATCGGCACCCCATGCCGCGATACCACCTCTCTCACATATAACTCTGCTAACTTCTCCGCAGAAGAACTCTCACTAATGGCGAGAAAGTGAGCACTCTTTGTCAAGCGGTCAACTATCACCCAAATCGCATCGACACCCCTCGCCGTTCTCGGCAATTTGGTGATAAAATCCATGGATATCTGCTCCAATTTCCACTCTGGGACTTCCAGTGGCTGCAACTTACCATGCGGTCTCTGATGTTCGGCCTTAACCCTACAACAGGTTAGGCAACTCTCAACAAACCACGCTACATCTCTCTTCATACAGGGCCACCAATACTCTTTTTTAAGATCCAGAAACATCTTAGTGGCCGCGGGATGGATCGAGAATCTAGATCTATGCGCCTCCTCCATCAAGATGGTACGCGTTCCTCTAACAAACGGTACCCAAATCCGACCCTGGAAGGTCATAAGCCCTCTGCTATCGGTCATGAACTCTGACACCTGTCCGATAACTCGCTCTCTCTTACGGTTCTCTGGTCTCACTACCTCAGCCTGAGCCCCTCTGATAGTGTCCAACACCGAGTCATCACCGTCAATCTCATACAGATATCCCGAATCGGGGCGCTCTCTGCCTTACGACTCAGGGCGTCGGCTACCACATTAGCCTTGCCCGGGTGGTATAGGATCTCACAATCATAATCCTTTACTACATCCAACCATCTCCTCTGAAGCATGTTCAGGTTTGGCTGATCCATCAAATACTTCAAACTCTTGTGGTCCGTGTATATCGTACACCGAACCCCATACAGATAATGGCACCAAATCTTGAGGGCGAACAGCACAGCCCCCAACTCTAGATCATGGGTGGGATACCTTGCCTCATGGGGCTTCAGCTGCCTCGATGCGTATGCGATCACATGCCCCCTCTGCATCAACACCGCGCCCAACCCAGATATCGATGCGTCACAATACACCACGAAGTCCTCCATTCCCTCTGGAAGAGCCAATACCGGGGCTTCGCACAATCTCTGGCGAAGAGTCTTAAATGAGGCCTGCTGCTCTGGGCCCCAGCTGAACGCCACACCCTTCCGGGTCAACCTGGTGAGAGGAACAGCAATCTTGGAGAAATCCCTGATGAACCTCCGATAATAGCCAGCCAACCCTAGAAAACTCCTGATCTCAGAAGGAGATTTCGGCACCTCCCAACTCATCACCGCCTCGATCTTGGCCGGATCAACCAAAATCCCCTTTTGGTTAACGAGGTGACCAAGGAACTGCACCTCTCGTAACCAAAAATCGCACTTGGAGAATTTGGCGTAAAGCCTCTCCGATCTCAGCATACTGAGGATTTCTCGCAAATGCTCCTCATGCTGCTCCCTGGATCTCGAATATACCAAAATTTTGTCAATGAACACGATCACTGATCGATCCAGCATCGGTCTGCATACCCTGTTCATGAGATCCATGAACGCTTCAGGAGCATTGGTGAGCCCGAATGGCATCACCACGAACTCGTATTTCCCATAACGAGTCCTGAATGCGGTCTTCTGGATATCCTCCTCGCGCACCCTCATTTGATGATATCCAGATCTCAGATCAATCTTAGAAAACCAAGATGCTCCCTGCAGCTGATCGAACAAATCGTCGATCCTCGGCAAAGGATAACGGTTCTTGACCGTTAACTTGTTTAGCTCTCGATAATCTATGCACATTCGGTGCGAACCATCCTTTTTCTTCACAAAAAGGATCGGTGCTCCCCACGGCGAGCTGCTCGGCCGTATAAACCCCTTCCCCAGCAGCTCCTGAAGCCGCGAGGATAACTCCTGCATCTCTGGAGGTGCAAGGCGATAGGGCACCTTGGCAATAGGTGCTGCCCCTGGAATCAAATCAATGCGAAACTCAACCTGCCTATCGGGAGGCACACCCGGTAACTCCTCGGGAAAGACATCCGGGAATTCACGCACTATCGGAACCTCCTCAACCGTACTCGGTCTCTTTGCATCAACTCTCGTATCCATCACATACGCTACAAAATCACTACAACCCTGCTGTAGACTCTGCCTCGCTCTAGCAGCCGAACAAAACGCTGAATCGAGACGGGTACCCTCGCCGTACACCGTAAGAACTCCCCCACTTGGGTCTCGTATAGTCACCAGCTGCCGCTCGCAATCGATAAATGCTCCAAATCTGCTCAACCAATCCATGCCTACGATGACACATACGTCCCCCATCGCAATTGGGACTAAATCAATAGGAAACTCTACACCAAAAATCTCGAGTACACATCCTCGAATCACCTCCGTGGCATACACTGCTCTCTCGTCAGCGATGGAGACTCTCAAAGGTCGACTCAACGCCTCTCGACTAATACTGATGTGCTGACTAAAAGCCAACGATATAAAAGATCGACTCGCACCCGAGTCAAATAACACCAAAGCAGGTACAGAACTCACAAGAAAAGTACCTACGCATATCATAATATAAGCACAAAATCTCAGAAATTAAAATAAATACATGAAAGAATACATACCAGCCACGACATCGGGCGCTGCGTGGACCTCTTCTGCAGTCAACTAGAAGGCTCTCCCCCGAGCCTTCGGCGTCTCGGTCTTCACCGGTCGACTAACAGAAGCTCTAACAGCAGCAGGGGCAGACCCCTGAGAAGCTCCCTGTGTTGACCCTCGCAGTAGCGGACACTCGACCTTCCGGTGTCCGGTCTGGTTGCAGTGAAAACACACTGCAAACCTCTTGGGGCAGTCCTTGGCCATATGCCCCTCCTTGCCACACTTGTAGCAAGATCCAGCTCTACAAACTCCATCATGACCCTTGCCGCACTTTCCACAAGTGCGGCCCTTCTGGCTCCCTGCTCTGGAATCAACGGGCTTGGCCCGCTTGGTTGCCGGCTGGGACTGTGCCGGTCGTCGATCCCTCCCCTGAGACTCCGCCTCCTCCCTAGCCTGAGTCTCTAGCTCGATATCCCTCTTCCGGGCATTTGCCTGAAGCTCGACAAATGTCCGGTATGAGGAGTTTGCCACGAACTCCCGAATATCTCTCCTCAAAATACTCAGATAACGGCTCATACGTGCCTGCTCAGTAGACACGTGTTCAGGGCAGAACATCGCCCTCTCATGAAACATCCTGGTAATAACCGAAACAGACTTCGTACCCTGCTTAAGGGTCAAAACTCCTGTGCCAACCGATCCCGTTCCACCGAGGGAATGTACTCATCACGAAACATGGCGGTGAACCTCTCCCAGGTCACCGCAGCAAGCTCTGCTGGAGAATAGTGTGCTGTCGCGAACTTCCACCAGTCCTTCGCCCCTAGGCGAAGCTGGTTCAGCGCAAACCGAACCCTCAAGTGCTTCGGGCACGAGCATGTATAGAAACACCCCTCAATGTCAGATACCCATCTCATCGCTGCAATTGGATCCTGCGTCCCATTAAACTCTGGTGGCTTCGTGTTGCTGAACTCCCTGAACAACAACGAGTCACCCCCTGCGGCCTAGCAGCAGCGACGGCTACGGTGGCCGCTACAACAGTAGCCTTAGAAAGAGCGGCATAATGCTCGTCAAAAGTCTCAATTAGCATGGTCTTAATAGACCCGAACATCTCTGGTATCTCTGCCCTGATGGCCGCAACCACCTCCTCATGGATAATCCGGCGGATCTCCTCATCACTAGTCCCGCTGCTCTCTGGCGCATGACGTGTCCTTACCATGATCTACCTCTGAAATACAACATATGATATATTAGAAACTCACTCGAGCATACTCGCACTCGATAACTCATCCCTCCTTGATCCCTGGCATCCCAAAGATTCTTACTTGAACTGTACACCGCCCCGGTGTTTTCAGTAGTACGGGCCCAATACTACCGTCCACACCATATCAGTATACACCCCAAGTCCTTCTCCTAGGATCCCAAGTCCCAAGTACTCTATTATGCATAATCCACTCTCTAACAGATCTCTCATAAGCTCCTCACTGCTACCTACTCACTCTCAAGCATCTCATAGCAGCTCACCCCCCTAGGCTAAGGCATCACAAATCAGGCCACTCTAGTCCTAATAGGAATACCTAGCCCACTCTAGCACGAGAATACATCATAGCAATCTCATAAACATATAACATAAGGGTATTTTAGGAAATCACCGTTCGGGCGCTGACTGGTCGTACACACGACTCTGCTCTGCGTTTTCCAAAAATCTTTTACTCTTTTTAGAAAACTTGGTTCTCTTTTGAAAATATTTCTCAAATCCTCAGTTTGAGTTCAAATACGCCCGAAGGTGTACTCGAATCCCTCAAACCAAGGCTCTGATACCAACTTGTAACACCGTAAATTTCAAAACAATTTTTCGCATTTTATAAAAACACAATTCATTCATTATTCATAAAAACATCATTGTTTAAAACTCAATTCATAACATATATCAATCCCAAGATCTCATAACATAGAAAATCCCGTGTGTGTACTGATCAAGTCGGCGCCTTTCCGCGATCCTCACTAGTACCTGAAACACATAACACAAGACACTGTAAGCACGAAGTTTAGTGAGTTCCCCAAAATACCATATATAACACATATTAGCCACTCGAGGCTATAACTCTGTGGGTCCGTGTACCCAAACTCTGTGAACCCTCAGGTTCTATCTCTGTGAACCTTCAGGTTCTAACTCTGTAAACATGCACAACATAAATCACATAGAATAATGCAGTGTAACTCATAGCATACAACACTGTATCACATAACTCTGATTACCTACTCAAGGTAAAGTATAGTGAGAAGACTCACCTCGGATATCTCAGTAAATCTCTGACTCGGTAAACTCTGGTCTAGCCCCTGCCTAATCACATGAAATAAATACTCTAATTAATATAACTCTCAGGGCTAGGCTAATCTCTCTCTCTCTCTCTCTCTCTCTCTATCTATCTCTATACATCCTCTAGGAAGGGTAAAAGACTATCCTACCCTTCCGATGACTCTAAGGTCCAAGCATTGACTAACCCTAAAAGTCAACGAAGTCAACGATCAACCTTGACCAAACTCGCCGAGTGCACAACTGTGACTCGGCGAATCCACACGTGTTCTTCACTCTCCTAGTCCTCATTCGACTCACTGAGTCAACCTCAACTCTACATATCATCACTGATCACAATCTGCGAAATGTCCCGACCCAACTCGCCGAGTCCGGCTCCTGACTCGGCGAGTACCATCGTGCACTCTATCCTCTAGATTCTCTCTAACTCACCGAGTCACTTCCCCAACTCAGTGAGTCACCAACTGTGTGATTATCGGGAAAACCCTCGTCCTACTCGTTGAGTCGGCTCTTGGACTCGACGAGTTCATGCCATGCTCAAGCTGAACTGACCTCCTGAGGTCAGATCCGCTCCTCTAAACCGTAGATCCAGCTTCCCAAAGCATTATAATCACGTAAAGCTAACATCTTGGTGATCATGCAAAGGCTCAAAGGCCTTATTTGAAGATATGACCTCTAAAATGACATCCTAAGCTCATAACCCCCATTAACACTCATAAAGCTCAAGGGAAAAGGGTCTCTATACCTCTTTGGGTCCAGATCTACAGCACCAACACGAGAAGGGACCAATTACTCCATATAACCATCCTCTAAAGGGGCCAAAAAGCCCTAACTCTAAGAACCACACCATAAACTGAAGAAGGGTCGAATGAATACCTCAAAATGAAGTCTCTGAACCCTAGAATCACTGGATTAGCACCCTCTTCAGCCTCCTCTTGTCTTGGTCCTCTTCTATTTGCAAAAACACTAACAAATGATCAAGAAATGACTCCTTTCCTCTCACAAACGCTTTAGCTCACTTAGGGTTTCTCTCTGGGGTCTGGTAGCCGCAAATGACGGCCATAAGGCCTTTAAATAGGCCCCAAACCCGAGGAATTAGGGTTTCATTAAACAGTGTGGACTCGCCGAGTCCAACCATCCACTCGGATAATGATTTGCGTCTCTACTCGGCGAGTCTACGCATCAACTCGCCGAGTTCTTCCACAAAACTTGAAATTCAATGAATAAATATAATACCTGAAATTCCGGATGTTACATGGTATATTCGTAAAATATATTTTTAAGAGTTATCATTAAATAAAATTGGTCGTGGGTCCCTTATATGCACACTATAGCATTGGTTGCACTCTTGAGGTAATTTGAATTATAAAAAAAAATCAAAAAATCAAAATCTAATCATAAATTCTAAAATCTACCAAAAATTTAATGAAGTTATCTATATCCAAAGAAAAATATAAATATGTTTCAAGAATCAATATTTTGTGAATATCAAGTTATTGGTTAATCCAAGAAAATCTTTGAATAATATAAAAAATATGAGAAACTTTTGGTTTCTTATTTACAATAGAAAAGTTGAATTCGATGGGTTAAAGACAAGTTGCAAAAAATCTTGAAATTATGTTACAAGATGGCTACATATCAGTCATCGATGTTGATGATTTATTCAAGGGACTGGAATTGTTGCAAAAATATTTACCGATGCCCTTAATACAAAAAACACACTACTAAATTTTTTTAAAATATATAAACACTTATCCAGTTTCTTACTGCATACAAAATATTCATGATTGTTCGTATTAGAAAAATAATCTTTTGAAAATTAAAGCTTTTAAAATCTTGTTTGCTCTCGACCGTGAAGAGAGATTAAATGCTTTAACTTTTATTCCGATTAAGAAAGAGTTTTTTGAAAATATTGATTCTAAATAGTATAATACATAAATTTGCTTCTAAAATGCTAGACAATTGATGTATAGAAAATACTAATGCCCTTTTTTTTCTTTTAGAAAAGTAATAATGAGTGAAGACTTGATATTATGGTAGTGAAATTACGAGCTGTTTGTTACCAAATTTATGTTTTAAATTTAACAGTAAAAAATTTACTTAATAATATTTTACAATAAATTTGTTATGGGGTCTCATTTTGATTTTGCACAAGGCCTCCGGAATATGAAGGTCGGGTCTGCTTGAAAAGTAACAAAAGCTTAAACCGACAAGTTCATGCAATGTTAACTTTGATCTTTTTTGGTTTACATCGTGTTAAAAGGCCAAAGTACGTATCAAAGCCAATCTAAAAAATTTAAGTGTTGTTTTTTTGTTATACTTTTACATTGCTAATTTTGGTGCAGTTAATAAGTACCATGGTGGTTTGGAAGTTATTTGGGAGCTTAGGAACTAATAGTTGTATTTATTTTAAGTTATGGACTTGAGATGTAACTTTGGAAGAGGGATATATATATATATATATATATATATATATATATATATATATATATATATATATATATATATATATATATATATATATATATCCAAAAAGAGTTGTACAACTATATGGAGTGGTTCAAATGTGAACAAAAAAAAGATTAAAAACTCTAAGAACCTTCATTTCATATTTAATAAACATGTGAATGCATATTAAATATGAAAAACTCATGATTTTTTTTGTCTTTTTGGTAAGAAAATGTCAAAAATCGTAATTTTTATAGTTTAATATTTTCATTTATATTATAACACAAAATATTTATATATTACACAATTTAATACAATCCATTTGCAATTTAATATACAAAATTCGCAACTTAATATAACCTATTTTACAATAACTCAAAAATTCAAAGAAGTTAAACTCAAACTCTACCACCACAAACACCTACAACACACTGCCAACAACCACATGTGTCATCGTTGCAACCATCATTACTTCCAAATCATATATGTATAGAAAATCATGTATTGACCGTTTAAATACTACATTCACAATTTAATAAAACTATTAATTCACTTATTTAGAGTTTAGTGCAAAACAATTATAAAAAATACTACATTCTTAGATATATATACAACACAAAAAATTAATATACTTACAAGAAAAAATAATACAAACATTCATACATATCACAGCTTAATATAGTCAATTCACAGTTTAATACATTCACTTCACAATTTAATACACAAAATTCACAGCTTAATACAATAATTTCACAGTTTAATGCACAGAAACGTCATATTCTTAACGTAAGACTTACATTTTTACCTTTAGATATAGAGGATACTGTTTCTTTTAAAGTTTAATTTACATAGTATTCATAATTTAAATTTTATATAATTTATTTATAGATAGAGAAAACCATATATGTGTATAATGATTCTTTTCTTCTAATATTTCCGAAGCAACCACAAAATTTTTAAAAAAAATCACAGTTTAATACAACAAATTCGTAGCTTAATACAATCAGTTCACAATTTAATATACAAAATTGTTCGTTTAGTATAATAAATTCACAGTTTAATACACAAAATTCACAACTTAATACAATTAATTTATAGCTTAATACAATCAATTCAGAGTTGTAACGCCCGTGTTTCTAGGCTAAATATTAGTATGATGATATAATAGTTAGGGTCAACAGTTGTAACCTAATTTGAAGTAATAAAGAGGAATTACTTGAATATTATGTGAATTATGTGATTTTATGTGCATTATACTCATTAAAGATATAATAAATTAAGAATCAATATAAGCGTCAAAAATAAAATAATAGATAAACCCAATATCTATGAAGAAATTTGTAGTGGTCGTGACAAGGATTCCGGAGATATAAAGAACGGAGAAATTCGAGTTATAACGAAGAAGTTATGACCTGTCGAAGTTTTACGGCTAAACCGACACGACACAGCGTAACGTAAAAAGTGAATTTTTGATAAATTACTTTTTATCCTTAGCGACCTAAATGAAAGTTGAAGTATATGTTAAACCGAGAACGTGCATAAAAAACATCCAAATCTGACTTCATATTAGTATGTTATGATTTTTCTAAGATTTAACATAGTAGTGCACAACCCGAAATTTGAATTTTAGATCAATCAATTTTTAGCCGATACAACCTAAATGAGAATTGAAGATCTCATTAATAGGAGCTCAGCGATAAAAAGACGAAACATAGTCCATTTGTAGAAGTTATGATTTTTACACGGTGGTTAAAAAGTGTAATCTTTTCATATTGTTAAATCGATCAAGAATTAGCCGATAGGATCAAAAAGGAAGTTGTAGATCTTGTTAATACCTACGTGTGGGTATAAAGATCATCGAAACGGAGCTTGTATGCGAAAGTTACAGAATTTAGAAGTCGGGATGAGCTGATGTGAAGTGGGTGACGTGACGTGATCTGAGTCATTGCTTCCTCCCCACGCCTTGCCACCAGATGGTGACACCTGACACCCAACTCGACGAGTTGGAGGCTCAGAAATCGCCGAGTTGAGCCATTTTTTAGCCTATAAATACCATGCGAGACTCACTCATTTTCCTCATACCTTAACCCTTTTCTCTCTCTAACTTCTCTCTAAACCTCCCCCAACCTCTAGTACTTCCAAAGTGCTAAGAGGCGAGTCCCGGAGCGCCATAAGGCTTCGAGAAGAAGAGCTTCTGGCTTGAAAGTTCTGCCCCCATAGAGCCCAATTCCTAGCCAAACCTCTCGGTAAGTGAGTTATACTTACCCTACTATAAGTATAGCTTAAGTTTAAGTTTATTATCTTTATCATGAACTTATAAACAATATATATATATATATATATATATATATATATATATATATATATATATATATATATATAGAGAGAGAGAGAGAGAGAGAGAGAGAAATAGAGAAAGAGAGAGAGATAGGTTCAAATGTTTCTAGCAACTATTGTGTGCATGAATGCACCAATAGGAATTTAGGAATAATTAAATAATTAAAAATTGTAATAAGGGTAATTATGTAACTTGAGCATGATAATTAAAATAAAATCCCTTAATTCATGGAAATTACCATAAAAATCTCTTTGACCAACTATTAAACCCTAGCCTCTCATATCATACGTATTCTATTTCTGCCTCCTCCCATTTTCTTATTGAAGAATGAACTTCACCTGATCAAAAGAGGTGGTCGAAACCTCTTGCCACACTTGTTGACGATGTGAATTGGAATCAAGGTGTCGAGGGTCTCCACCTATTGCTGACCTATCTGATTTACATGAATTCCATCGTTCAGCTCGCCTCCACAACTCTCCTATCCACCTGTAATCGTTCTTCTGGTGGGTGCTTCTCCAAGAAACCTTCTCCATACCTGTATCAATTTCATGCGGACTTCTTTTTTGGTTAGTTATGATTGTTTTTTTCGTTTACTCCTTGGCTAGATGGTTTTTGCCATGACAGTAGTTACAATCATAGCCATAGTCTCCCACAAGCTTCTTATCCTTCTTTGCTTCTTCTTTCTGAGAGTTATTCACACTCTCTTCCTTTACCTTTTCAGAGCTATAATTGCCCTGCCAGTTTCGGTTCTTGTTTTTACAAAAGTTCTTCCTTAAGAATTTCTTTGGATTGGAAACCATAAAAGTGAATTCTTCCTTAGAAGGTTCGCAGTCTGAGAGATCAGACTCAAAATCATCACCATCTACGACCTTTTTGCCATTCGCAACCAGGCCAACGATCCTATCTCAGAAGCAATCTTCCCTTCTTTTGTCACTTCTGATTCATGTGACTTTAAGATTCCAACAAGATTAGCCAGTGTGTAGTTCTTGAACTGTTCATGTGTTGTCACAGTAGAAACAACCGCCTTCCACTCAGATCTCAGCCCGTTCATGAACGTGACTTTTTGCTCGATTAGCCCACGTCCAATCTTATGCTTCATCATCCTGCTAAGAAGATGATTATAGGGATTGAAAGTTTGATCAAAACTCTCTTTTAGCTTTTGTATAAACGCTCCAAACTCATAAAGCAAAAGAGTCTGAGTAGAATGCTCGAGATCAGCATCAGTTGAGTATAATTCCTTAAGCCTATCCCAGATGGCTTTTGGTGTGTCATATGAACTAACCAAACGAAAAGTGTCCGGTGGAAAGGCAAACCTGATGATCCTCATCTATTTAACATTGCTTATCAGCCCGTCCTTTTCATCCTGTGATACGTCTTTTACATCAATAAGAAGTTTGTTGTAGTCTTGCTGAGTTTTAATTTCTCTTCTTGTTCCTGTACGAGTGAACGTCTAAACGGTAATAGCCTCTTAAATCAAATAGCCATTATCTTCAAGCCCGAGGACATAGTCTTCAAAATGCAACACCCACACTTCATAATCATTGGAAAAAAGAATGAGAATTCTAGTTGTAGATCCGATGTTGCTTGAAAGATTTATCGAGTTAACTTGAGAATTGTTTGTCATGTTTAGAGATTGACAAAACCTATATGAATCATATGTGTAAACTAAATGGTTTTTGGGTAATATAGAGATCAAAGATCAATGTTGATAACAACGATGATGGCTGAACTAGATCCTATAATAGCAGAAACCCTAAAAACTCTTTCAACAGAAGAGATGCGTGTAGATTACACAGTCTCCCGCTCTGATACCAACTGAAGAGTCGAAAACCCTTAAGATCGATTAGATTCAAACAAGTATAAGCAATTAAAGACATAATATGAATCAAGAATGTGTCAAATGATTATAAGTCACAGCCTCAGAAGAGCTCGATTACTAATTGCTATTGTAGATGTGTGTAAGGTTTACAATGACATGATTACTTAAAATACGATGCATGCATGCCCCTTAAATAGTAAAACCCTAATCATTAAACATGAGTAGACAGACCCAAATCGGTTATACAAAAGACTAAATACAAGGCCCAACTGATGCAACACATAATACTTAACATCAAGGATCAAGGGTTATTTTATTATGAAGAATCTTTGTAAGGGGAGGAGTTAGAGCATGCACATGTTAATGTCGATAATGAGGAAGTGGAAGAGTTAAACACTAAAGAAGCAACATATGGTAATTTTGATGTTGAAGAAGGGTTCATAAAGTAGTATTGTTCAAGAGATTCGGTTCATGTTGTTTAGATTGCTATCGTTTATCCAACTCCTGAGGGGTCACATGCTGAGGAGGAGCTACAATGCGAGGGAGAGCTAAGAACTACTTAGACATCTCTAGTTCTGATGATGCTCAACCAATGTATGTGTTGCCGCCAAAGAAAAGACTCGTTAAATCTTAATTATCCTGGGACTTTAAAGAAACAAAAGTCTTTTTCTTCAGTAAAAGAAAAGACTGTTGAATGGGGAATTACTGTGGAAGAGGAAAACACACCTCATGATCTTTAACAAAAAAAATGATGTGTAGCGTCCCTTTTTCAAACCAATATTTTCATTTTTAAAAGATAATAATTTAACCAAAATATTCATTCAAATTAGAAGACCATTGCTTGACACTCAAAACCCAAGTATGCAAAATCACGAAGAAGTCTCATATCATAATATTGATGTGTGTATAGTCAGCGTTGTCCTTCCCTTAGTCTAAAGAAGTACATGAAAATATTTAATCAACAACTATAAGCATAAAGCTTAATTAGTTAATATATCACAAACATCACCATAATATGTACATAAGAAAACATTAGGACTCTTTGACTCAAGACATGTCCCAAACTTATCATCAACCCACCGAGTACTGATTGGCTCGTGGTCTATCCTGATCTTTTTATCAACCCAACAAGCACATAACATACCAATCAACAAGCATTAAACAACAATTCATAATCAAGACCCTACTGGTCTAGCTAAGCATACTAACATGTCATAGTATTACCAACCATCCAACGCATAGGGGATCCAAATATGACATAAGTAATATAGTGAGACATCTCACCTAAATGAAGTAGATGAAATCCCAACTACTCAAAGTCACACATAATCAACTACACAAACCACCTCAACCAAATAGATGTCAAACCTCATCCTATAGCTTAAAACTAATAAGTTTAACTAAAAGTTAAACTGGTCAAAAAGTCAATGATCAACAGCCTTGTGCCGCAACTGCTAGTCTGGTCGCATCGCAGTCGCAAAGTGTTAAAATAGTTATGAACCCATTCAGAAATCATGTCGCAACCTATCCTTGGTTGTATCATCGTTCCCCCTGGCAGAACCCTTTTTTCATTAAGCACTTAATTTATTCAGGTTAAGGCTTAAATCTTCAGATCTGAATCTCTCAAGGGACTTAAGGGATAAAGTTTCCAATTGATCCAGATTTATAACCCAAACAAACCCAATCTCAAACCCTAATTCCTTTTATCGCATAATTGCTTGAATTCTTTACATGGACACTGATAATCTCATTTATGCACTCTAAAAGGTCCTTAACAAGTCTAGAATTCACCCATAAATAAATTAACGATTCAGGACTTCTCAAAAATCCAAGAACTAAAAAAAGGGCCAAAAGAGATCAAAATCTCTCCCCAAGTCTAGATCCGAGTATAAAACTAAATAAATCAATGAAATTTAGATCTTATAATGATAGAGAGGTGACCAGAAGGTAGAATCTTGGGCTAGAAAGAACTAGTCCAAGCACCACAACAATCTTGATCTCCACAATAATCTCTCCAAAAACCACCAAACTCTCAAAGAGGCACAAATTAGGGGAGGGGGGAGGGGAGCTAAGGTTCGATCTGAAAGGTGGAGGATGAAGACAAGAGAAAACCTAAAATTTTTATGCCTTTATATAGGGTCTAGTCCTAATATCTAAGGTTTGGAGTTGTGGTATCCACCGTGTTGCAACCAACTACCAACCGTGTTGCTACTTAACAATGTGGCTTGCACTGCGAACGCCAAGAGACAGCACCGTGACCAAGCCAAAACCCTAATTCAAACCCAACTTAATGAAGATCGGGAGATAGACCACCAACTAAAAAATTAGTTGTACAAGGTGCATAATGATAGTTTGGTTCATAAAGTGGCAAAGAAACGAGGAGTGTTGAACATCATAATAATTTAATCTAGCAGTAAAAGTCCTTGATACCTAAAAAGAAAAAGCTAGAAGAAGTGAACCATAAAATTGACCTATCCAAATATGTTGATGTGTTTACTCGAATGTATTGTATATTTCCTATTATTAAATTCGGGTGCACCAAAATTAAAGATGCAAAAAATGCTTTTAGTGGATGTGGCTAGAAGAGATGATTATGGTGTATACCCTAAGAAAGTGAATGTGTCAGCCCTTTTCAAATATGGGTATAACAAGTGAATCGAGATGGCTAATATTGTTAAAGAGCACAAAGGGATTCATGCTTAGGAGCTAAGAATGGTATTGAAATCTATGATCAATAAGGCTCAAAATTTAAACCTTATTCCTACTGATGCCCATTCTTCTCATGTTGGTTAAAGTTCATCATTGATTAAAGTTCATCTCTTCTAGTAGGTGCTGAATATGAAGAGTGCATGCTGATTCGTAAGCATGTATACAAAATATTCTACAGAAACAGGAATGAAGTAATATAGTTCATGAGAACATATGATATTCCTAATGCTCCTACTTCTCATCTGTTCTATCTAAGGGAAGAGTGTAGGGCATAAGAAGTCGTTGAAGGTTTTTGTTATCTCTTGTCTTTTGAAATTAACAAGAGAAGGGATGAACTGAAGTAGGATGATTATAAATGGTTCAAGCTTGAGATAATCGATGAAGTTGAGAACGTTAGAGCTTGGGGAAATGATGTGATAGGTTGCTACGTTATTTTTGGAGTATGTTTTGACATCATCAAATTAGGAGAGATCGTTAGATCGAGCCAATAAATTTGATTAGTGTCAAACTACTTTAACATTACATATTACCACAACGTGTGCTTACACTGACAATTAATTATTGAAATGTTAGCATGAATGTCTTTCTTGTGCTGCAAATCCAGATATGAAGTCATAGTGATTAGGATTAATATGCATAATTTGTTCGTTGATTTGTATGAATTTGTTTTTATCTTATAATATAATATATAAGTTATGTTAGGGTTTGTCTCGATGTGTACACTAACCGATTGTAATAAAAAAATCTCTTTGTAAATTGTTGATTTGGTCTTATTTATTTGCATTTACGTGTGTTTACGATCCAAAAGCTTCTCCACAACCACCATAAATAGTTTATATTGTCCAATAAATCTTTGACATCCACACTATAAGAAAAGTGGCGGCAGAAGAGAGAAAAGATATCGAGATGAAAAATTGCACATCATGCGAGAAACCGAGCAAAAGAAAGTTGAACTCTTGAATCGGGAGATAGAGGTGCAAGATATGTAATTTTTTTTAATATGCATGAATATTTGGCTGGAAGTATGTTGTGAATCGTGCTTGAGAAGAAACAAGAAAGTACGGAAACATGTTATGTTAAATTTTATATTTTATTTTTTGGTTTTAAATTTAGTTAAATTTAGTTTAACAAATGAAAAGTAAAAAATTAAGGGTGTTGCTAATAAGACACTCCTGGACATCCTGTCGACCACTTTTTAAAAAGTCGACCTATAATTAACTAGTTATAATCAACTTTTTCGGAAGACAATATAATTTAAACCAATAAAAATATTTAAAAATTAAATTAGGGTGTCTATATGGGAAAATGTGGTGTCATTTTAGCCAACTCTAAAATTAAACGGGTTGGAAATGATTGAATTAAAGATGGATGGAAGCTAGAGAAAAAAGAAAAATATGAGAGTGTTGTAGCAAGTAGGTGAAGTATAAAAACAAAACATAAAAATCAAATTGAAAAAACTTTTCTTTTATGGGGATACATTGAACTTTTACATTTTGTGTTTTTTGTCATGAAAAAACTAAAGAAAAAAAATCGTGGATGGTCTAAAATATGAAGGTTTATATATGGTTGATGTGGCTCTAATTAAGGGGTTGTTTCTCGTGGCTTTTTTTTTTATAGAGAATTCACATGAAGTTTACTACAAACATCCCATAAAGCAAATCCACAAAATTTCTACAACCTTGACTCGTTAAACAGATTCAATGAATTTATGTTCATAGTTTATTTGGAATATAAGAATTCATGGAAAGCATGATCGATTGAGTAGAATACTGAATGATCGACAAAGTTAGAGCCTTTCCCCGAAAAGTATATATGTCTTCTCTTTAACAAGAGTCCTAATTATATACTCTACATACAAGCTTATTAAAAGCCTAAAGTTATAGATTTTTAGTCTATAAAACAACTTACGTACCCTAATCTAAAAAAAAAACTAAATATCTAAAGATAACGAGAATAAAAAATATTTTTTCTGATTTGATTTTCTACATAATATCCAGCGGAGATTGATTTGCTGCATAAATATTAATCTACTAATAGGCTAATATCATTGACACTGAAAAAGATGTAAAAGTAAGCAAGTATTATTGCCTTTACGTAAAAAATTAACATTGTGGTAGCAACCGCACTTTTTAGTGCTAAGCTGTCATCCGTATGGCCTTCGAGCTTTTTCGTTTGTGGTGATTTGCTGAATTCCAGACACTGAATTTCATTGATTCCTTCACTTTCCAGAATATGTCAAGCTTTTTATTGGTGTTGATATGTTGATTCTTGGGAGCCACAGTGTTTTATCGATTAATGTACTTTCCCTCATATATCTCTGCACTTCCATCAGTATAGTACACAAATTATTGATTCCTGTTCATCGCTTTAGAATCTTATATATGTGGGTTTTCATATAAGCTTCTACAGAATACGTATTGAAAGCATATTATTATCTATTCAATAATAAATATTGTATCATAAGCTACCCCTTCGAATAATAAAGATACTATACTATATGCTACATCCTCTCCGATCACTTACTGTTAACATAATAAGCAGTAATCGATTTAGAGCTTAAAAAGGGAAACGAAATCAATCATGGCCTGGTTTTAAAGAAAATCTGATGAGCTTGAGCCAGACTGGTTTGAAGATTCTGGTCTGAGGTAAGCATCGTTACAGTGGATATCATCTAGATCTCTTAAAGCAGAATAGGTTCCATTAAGCTGCATATCAGTAACCATTTGACGTAAACCAGAAACTTCATCCTTAAGTTGAGTATTCTCTTGAACAACTTTTTCATGAGTCTCAGTGAAACTATTAAGTTTGTCAATAAGTTGATGGTTTTCATTACGAAGCCACATAACCTGTGACCAAAGTTCATCGAGGTGCTTCTGTTTCCGCATGCGTGACCTACGTGCTGACTCTCGATTAGATATCATCCTTCTCTGCTTCCTCTCATTGATGAGACTTAGTTGTTGCTCATCTGCTTCATCGGATGTTGAGTTGCTTCCAAAATACATAGATTGCATATTCAAATCTTGAACGCGTGGATTCATATGAAGGTGGTAAAAAGGGTTCGTCATTGTGTTAACGTCAAACGGGATGGTTGGTGAATTGCTTAGATTCATGGCTAAATGTGGTGTGTTAGGATTAGGGTTTGTAGGAACCAAGTAGTGGAAGTCTGTAGGCTCACTGGCTTGCATGTCTATGAATATGGGTGTTTTTCCAACTTGGGCAAATTTAGTAGGTGGGGATTAAAGATTATAACCAAGAGAAACCAGATATTGAAGTTGTTGTTTTGGAAGACGAAGGAGAACATGAGGTAAGAAGGCCGTTTTATAGTATGCCAAAAGATCCAACGGGTCCCACCTGTATTATTTACTCTTGTATGTCCGTATGATATACAGATATGATACCAGACCCACGTGTCATTCGCTTACGCTAAACGTATATCCAAATGTGAGATAACATATCAATCAAATACATGTATGAGAAATACCCTTTTCTTTTGAGAAATTTTGAATTATTTGCTGTATTTTCGTAGTATATGTAGTTTACGTAGTTTTTAGAATGGTCAACTGAATACATGGTTCATGATTGATTCAAGACGCTTTGGCCTACGTGTGGTTTACGGCTTTTAATGTGGATAGGATTTAAAGCTTAAAGCATGCTTTCATCACTCCCAGTGGCACACTTATGGAGACAGAGAGAGGTGGAGGTATAATTAATTCTATGGGAAAACGATATAGAAAACTAAACAAACGAAAGAAATGTGATTATAAAATGAAGGTTAAAGTGGTGATTAAGTATTTTTTTTTACTGTCAAGTGTGTCTTCGAGGGGTAGTGACGTAATAGGGCAGAGATAAGCGAATGGAAATGTGAGAAGATAAACCCTTTTGCTATAAGTGGAAAAGATTATATATGAAACTGATGACTCACTGGCCACTGTGGCCGGGTAAGAATGAGACGAGACCTTATAATGAGAACAAAATAATACTTCTTAGTTCCTCTCTCAAACATAATTCAGTAGTCTTTTTGGATTTGATTTTGTTCCAAAATAATTGAACATTTTTGTTTTCTTTTTCAATTTTAGGTATGCAATTTTTATATCATCTTTATGGTGGTTGTTGAATTAACATCCATAAATAACTTCTTCACAACCCTTGCAAAGTCGAAGAGTCTTAGTGTGCTATGGCTGCCTTTTCGATCCTTTTATAATGGTGTGTTCCTAAACACTATATATTATATTAATAATCCATGTGAATACCTTGAGGATGAAATTATTTCTCCATTTGCACAACAAATCGACCCTATTGCGACAAAGTAGTCGCTAGATAGGAATTGAGTTATGGAGCATGATATTCCCCTTTACTAAATTACCAGGATCTACGGTGTGGCGAGCACAAGGTCTACATTTCTCGCAAAATGTCTATTGTGTGTGAGAGCAAGGTTTGTGGTTCAGACACCAAAAAAAGACCGTTCAGTTGATAATATTTTTTGGTTTGGCTTGTAAGCAATTTTTAGATCACCTCATCATTATAAATAGATCTTCATGTATATCTATAGCCTTAAGCAAAAAATACGTGTTTGACGACTACAATTTATGAAATACATATGTAGCTCATCCGTTGCTGTGCTATGAGCACAAGGTCTGCATTGCTTGGAAAATGCTTGTGGTGCTCGAGAGCAAGGTTTGCAGTTTAATGTTTGCGATGCAGAGACTAGAAAGTTTATTCAGTTGATGACATTTTTTTTTGTTTGGCCGACAATCATTTTTTTAGGTCAATTTGTTATTATAAATAGATTTTTCTATACATCTATAACCTTACCAAAGGGCTAGAATTAATAAAAAACCTATATGTAGTTTTTTAGAACAACACACACAACACACTCCCTACACTACACTTAAACTACTTTTTTCGTCTCCAACAAGACTTGAATCCTTAACCTTTCGCTGAGGGATACATTTCCACAAACACCAAATATCGCTAGGCTATAAGTCTTTTGGTAAAATCTTTCTGTAGTTCATCCTTGAGTTAGTTGACCCTTCTAATCGTATGATCTACGCTAATTTCTTCTACTCGTTAGTTTTATTCACATATTATTGTGTTGTTTGTTGATTATTGTTCCCAACAAGGAACCCAATGGTGACATGTCGTCTTTATAACGTTCGTTGTTGAAACTTTGTGTAACACCCTGTTCCGAATCGTTTCCTAATGCGGGGCGGTGACCCGAAAGATCGGGTATCATAAGGCTTAGGATCCATTTGGGTGTGGGTAATGGAATTTAGATGATTTGAGAGTTTGGTATGTGTCTTGGAGCCAAGGGGTATATCGGCAAAGTGGCAGTTAAGGCTTTTTAGTTCGGGAATTTTTAAGGCAAGTATGAGTTGATAGAAGCGTAGAGCCTATCGTTACCTTTCCATAGATATAAGGATCGTCAGAAATGAAGTTATAAAAAAGAAGTTATGGCCTTCGAAAGTTGGTAGGGTATAAGGCTAACCCTAGTATGCGGGGCGTACATAAGGAGTACGTTGCGCGTATTAGAGAGAAGGATCACAGATATCAGTAGGAGTACGTTGGGCATACTAAGAGTACGCACGACATACTCCAGTTTCATGCAAACCCTAATTTAGGGTCTTGGACCCTATTTAAGCTCCTTAACTCAACACCAAACCCTATTATCCTCAGCCTACATCCCTTTAAACCCTAGATTTGAAACCCTAAGAGCTTGTGGTGATTTTTAAGCTTGAAAAGTGATACATGGGTGTTTTGTGGTGTATAAGAAGAAGAGGAACACTTAGAGGAGTGGCTTGAGCTTGTAGATCCAAGATTACCTTCTCATTTGCATGTTTTTTAAGGTAAAAAGCTCATACCTTGATGATTATTTATGTTAGATCTACTTTATGGCGTTTCTTGGGTATTTTTGTGTCTTTTAAAGTAAAGATGAGCTTTTGATCTACTCCAGAATTAATGGATGCTAGATCTAGGCTCCAATAAGGTCCCATGTTCATAAAATGCAAACTTTATGGAACATTTTGGTTCATGTAAGTATTAAGACCCTATTTAAACTCCTTTTTAAGTATTGAGTCCCATTAAGCCATGTAAGAGAGAAAAGTTGGAAACTTTATTGGTTAAGACCTTGCCTAGGGACCAGATCTATGTTTTGGACAACTTGACTTAACCCATTAAGAGCTTTTTGAGACTTTTGGCTTTCTGCTGAGTATGATGGGCGTACACAAGAGTACGCTCAGCGTAATGGGTGGTTTCACATCAATCGTTTGTACATCGTGCTTCATGACTGAGTACGTGGGGCGTACGTCTCGAGTACGCAGGGCGTACTCCCCAGTATATCATATTTGGGCCTTGTTAGGCCATTGGACTTCTGACTTTGGGGCATGGTTAGACTGTGGACTTTCATGGTATTGTCCCATGATAGTTTTTGGGTCTAATTATGTGTGACAACCCATTATTTTCATTATTGTAAAAGTCAAACTTCTTATTTTGATCTATCTTATTAAGTTAGATTTAAATTCTATATGTGTTTAAAACCTTTAATTAGAAGTGTTGCTTAAAATGGCAGTGAATTGTTAAAACCGAGAACCCTCGCATAGCCTAAGACTTCGGACCGGAAACGGTTTGCAGCCGCAAATGTTTCGCAGCCGAAAACTCCCTTGGACCGCAAACTTCGGTCTTATCCCTTCGGTGCGAGAACCAATGCATGTGTCCCATCAGTTTGGACCCTATATAAGGACTGGACGGTAAAATCCTCATAACTTCTAGCCTTTTAGCCATAAACACACTTTTCTTTAAACAAACACCAACCGTAAACCCCTCATTTCCTCTCAACTATCATCCACCATCATTTGAATCTTCATAGTATCTTGCCAAGAACACCAAGTGTTCTTCATTTCGTCAACCAATCATCTTCCCATCTTCATATTTTGGGCCGCAAACCCTTGAATCTTCTTGGTTTCACCAAGAAAACCAAGATCTTCTTGGGCCGTAAACTCAAGGCTGACGGTAAACTCAAATCAGCCTTCCGAAATTGCTTCTAACACTCTTATTTGTATGTAAAACTTAAAATTTAGTACAATTACTTATCATTCTTATGATTCCATTCACTAATTGTATACATATATATTACGTGAAATGCATTTTAGGACTTGTTTGCCTCAGAATCTATCTTGTGGAAACAATCATCCTATATCGAACATTCAAACAAATCACTCACATAAGGTGAGTTCATACCCCTACAATTTACCTTTTTAAATGCTTTTAGGGGGGAATACAAGTAGAACACAATTTAATTGTGTTAAACATTTACATGTGGAAACAAACAAACAAACGGATTTCTTATGCTTAAATATTGTCAAAATCTTTTAAAACTCTTTTAAACTATTTTTAGATTTCTGTTTATATCAAAATCATATTCATTTATATATTTATGTATAAGTATGCTTTAACGGACTTAGGACTATTGCTAAATACTGTAACTCATGCTCCTTGTTTGGTTGTGGGCTTAGGGTAGGATCACTAGTCTGACTGTCGGTTAAATCATAATTATACTTGCTAAATATATACATGAATATTAAACCCCATTTTCAAAGAACATACTTAACTCAGTTGCACATATTGGGCAATTGAGTCTTTTCTCCAAATCATTTACAGTTCAAACAAACATACTAGTAAACTATAATAGCTATATTTTAGAGGATCAATACATACTATTTTCTAGAACAGAGAAACAATACATACATACCATTACTATTCATTACAAAGTATACTATTCATTTACAAGAAAAAAAATGAACTTACATACTACACGAGAACGAGATAACTAAAATGTGAGATACTATTTCATGGCATAGCAATATTCTTGCTAAGTTACTTTTGTAACCAGAGTCTCCTGGAGGGAGAGCGTGAGTTTGTGTATAGATCTATACGGGACTGACCATCCCACACCTTGCTGCTAGCTACAGTGGGACCTACAGGTCTACGGGTGACAAATGTCATATCATTTTCGCCACCTGAAGAATGTCATGTTTTATACTAGTCAATCAAGCATGGTTATAAACTTAATCACATTTTAACCTTAATTAACCAGTTTGGTTACAAGACGGTTAATGCATCAGTAGTGTATTTTCATAATACTATTGTAAATCTTCATTTTCCATTACATTCATACGGTGATATTCTCATATGAGAAATGCATACTATTTTTCTAGTAAAGATAGTTTACAAATATGGAAACATACATTTTATACTATTTCAAGTACAAACATACATTTAACATTATTACAAGAAAACAAACATACAAACAATTGGGTCTTGGGTAAAAGACTACTTTTCATTTTTAGAAGAAAATATAGGATTTTCTGGGAAGTATACAAACATTTTCACTGAACAATTACAAAAATTTTCATGAAACAAATGCAAACACTTGACACTAAAATACTTATGAACTCACCAACTTAAATGTTGATACTCTCTTTCAAAATAACTTGTATTCTCAGGGAACCAGTAGACAGGTACACTGGATCAGGTTTTGAGAAGACGGAGCATGTTTAAGACTCGTCTTTTATTTTTGTTATACATTTTTGGTGTCATATAACTATACAAAGAACACACACGTATTAACTATATTATTAATACAATGGATGTTATTTCTTGTTTTACTATTATGCATTGTTATGATACTGTACATGACGTCCTCCGCCCCCGAACATTTCTGCCATTCCGGTTTGGGGGTGTGACATTATGAAGTTTGGCCATATTGGGCTTTGAGTTGCAATTTTGGGATTGGGGATTTTTGTGCATTTGGGTTGGGCCTTGGTTTTGGGACAAGCATAAATAGATCCATTCTCATTATCAAAAAATATCTAAAACCTTGTTTATAGATCCATTTTGATAATGAACCTTATTATCAAAATAAAATACACCACTTTTATAAGCATAAATAGATCCAGTCTCATTATCAAAAGAATATCTAAAATTTTGTCTATATAAAGCACAAAATGAAATGATGTTTCGTGTCATCTTTAACAAGTAGCAACAATTATTCAAATCTAAACATAACCCACTACTAAGCACTAAGTTATAAACTCCAATCTTGGTAACAATTGGTGATCTCCTATTGCCCATGATTAGGTTCATTCTCCCATGCTCCACATCCTCATTTTTTCTTAGCCCCTGCAAATCAGAACAAAAGTGAAAACCACATCCTGTATCAAGGACCCAAGAATAAGAATATGATGAGTTTTTAGATACGACAGTGTAAATACCTGCTGAGGTTGGCTTTACTTTGCCATCCTTTATGTCGTGCAAGTATTTAGGGCAACTTCGTTTCCAATGCCCTTTCTCATGGCAGTAAAAGCAAGTAGCCTCTTTAGGATCAGAGGCGGGAGGAGCGTCATAACTGGCTTTTCCTTTGGGTTCATTACTTGAGGACCCAACCTAGGACTTTCCCTTCCAATTCTATTTAGTAGGGCCCTTCCTCTTCTTCCCCTTTCGTTGTCGATGTTGGATTAGTGTCTAAGTCCATAACTATAATTGGTATGTACTTGACCCAACTCGGCATGGTCCATTTGGGTTGCATGGCATCATGCATTTGGATAGACTAAAATGAGAGAAATAACACTTAAGGTTTGGTAATATATTATAAGTTCTAATATATTAATAAGATTATTTAATTAGTATTGATCAAGAATTAATTTGGAATTAATTAAGTGATCAAAAGGAGACTAATTAAATATATGGGTTGATTGTGTAAATCATCCATACTTGTATAGTGGGCTAATGCTCCATGGATTATCAAGTTGGGCTAAAACCCATAGGATGCTCCATGGTGTTTTTGTACCCATGGATCATGGAAATGAAAGGCCATGACAATTAGGGTTTACATGGAGTAACCCTAATTGCGACACACTATATAAGCATCTTATTCTTGTCAAAATCGGCGACCAAGAAAGACTATGAGGGAATGGTGAGGGCTAGCCGATTTCATGAAGTGTATTATTTCTCTCTAAGTTATTCCAAGTGCATTTGATGTTGTGTGAACCATTTGAGGTGTCACACTTGGGGTACTAGGATCTCGAGCTTCATGGAGTTAAGCTACATCAACAAGGTATGTATTTCTATCTAGTTTATTATTCAAGTATCAGAAGATTGTATGCTAGTTAGGGTAATACCTTCGAATATTCATATTTGCTTGTATAATAGAGAAAACATAGATCCAAGGTATTTAGGCTTGCATGTACACTTAGCAGTGTTAGAGTGCTCAAAACCCAACAATCGAATGGCCAAGATAGGAGCAACAGCAGCAGGAGTGGAGGCAACACTTTTTTTCGTCATTCTGCTTTCAGCAGTTCGTTGTAGGTTATGAAGTTGAGCCAATGTGGTCTCTTGGTTGTTTAAATGATAAGTCATGATAAACTGATCATAACAACTAGGCAATAAGTTTAAGACTATATCAATAGCCAATTCCTCATCAAAGTTCACATTTAGCTTCACCAAGCGTTCCACGTATCGTTGCATTCGTTACAAGTGGCTGCTGACAGACTCTCCGTCTTTCATCTTGCTGGTGATGGGGGACTTTACTACATCATATTTCTCTTGACGAGCTCGTTGGTGGTACTTTTCCACCAAGTCCTTGTTCATCTCATACAACCAGTAATCCTCATAAAACCTTTGTAGCTTAGGAGTCATAGTAGCCACCATGATGCATGCCACTTTGATAGCATCATTGTAGTGTATACTATACTCAACTAGTTCTTGAGGAGTAGCTTTTGTTCCATCGATCTCGAGAAGTTCCTTTTCGAGCACATACTCCTTGTCCTTGAAACGTAGAGCCATCTTGATGTTTCACATCCAATCATTATAATTGGTGCCATCAAAGGTAACACTCGAGTAGATGTTCAAGAGTGAGAAGTTGTTGAAGGAGGAACCAGAAGTATCGTTGGGAGGTGACATCTAGAAAGGAAGAAGGACAAGTTTTGGTTAGATTAGAATATTCCTCAATATAACATGCAAATAAAATATTAAGGCTAGGATCCAAGTAGATATTTCACAACTTAGAAAAGGGATGCCATAATCTAATTGTGAAATAAATAAAGGTAGGTAAATGACGATTTACCAATTTCACCATGAAAAACAAAATTTAAACGAATTAGGGTTCTAATAAAATTCATAGATGTTTTGAGATTCATTGAACTATTCAATGACATGTTTAATCTCGATTATGCTCTTCCATTTGTGACTAGGATACCGATGATCAGAAATAAGATGTGAATAACTATGCAAATTAGCTTGGTACTCTCGATGTCATTTATCATCTAATTAATGTGCCGATTAGCCACATGCGCTCCATCAATCAATGATAATTTACAAGACACCCATTTCCACCCTTTATTAGTCCATATTAGTGTGCCAGTTAACCACACACACTCCATTAACGACTTATATAAAATGCAATGTGCAATTTCATGGATTAGCATCAAATCACATTTTTCCTAAAGTAACTAAGATTGAGAATTTTATAAAAGCATTTAGTTACTTTACAATTTCATTATACTTATTAATGAGAATTATTTGTCCTATCAAACCCGTTCGGCTAACGACCCTCCACCAATCAAGGAAGTGGTGGGTAAGAGTGGACACCTATTCAACTACCATTTTATAGGCAGTTTCCTTATACCCCCTTATAGATCGACTTCGTGAATGAGGCGTACTAGCAGTTCGACTGACTTTTCTTATACATATAGTAAATATTAAACATTTAATTTTACATATAGTATAATGTGTATTTTAAACATTTCAAAATACTAGGGTTTTATAATTTTTTAAATTTCGAAATTAAAACAATTTAATTAAATCTAAAAGAGATTGATTTAATAATTATCTATTAATTAAACCTTTAATTAATTTATTAAATCATTTGAGGATTATCCAATTAAATTAATCAAAATAATTTAACCTAATCCTCTCCCTTAATTTTCGAAAAACATGGGAGGGATATTCAAAATTTGTAATTATCCAAATAAATCACATAAATAGATAATTACCAAAAATAAGAAAACACTATGATGAACCCTAATTTTCGAAAATCACAAAACTTGGGGAGGAAGGCAAGTATTTCAATCCTTGCCATATTTTCGAAAATATAGAGGGTTAAGAAACCCTAATTTTCAAAACTTGAAGGACAAAGGAAAGGGTTAAAACCCTTTTCCAAAATTTTGAAATCTAGGGTTAGGAAACCCTAATTTGCGAAAACCCTAAGTGTAAAGGGTTTATTTGTAGTAAACTCTAATTGATCAAGTTTAACTAATTGCATTCAAATTCAATAGAAAACAAGCCAAGGCTCTGATACCACTGATGAGTTTTGAGTATAACAAACAATCCCTATGTGTGCATGCAACCATAATATTCTTGGATCTATTTTTTCTCTAATTGAACATACGAGTATTGAACATCAAAAAAGGAAAACCCTAGGAGGCATACACTATTTTTGAAATATATAAGAAAGATAGTAAACATACATGTAATTGTTATGTAGTAATAACAATGTGAATCCAAGACTTCTTGAAGCTTGAGATCGAGTGTCACAAGTGTAACACCTCTAATGGTTCACACCCACAATAAGCAAGAGGATGCGAGAGGAGAGAGGAGGAGAAGGATTAAGAAATTCGACTATTCTTCTAGGGTTAAGAGTGGCCAAAATTATGAAGGGGTACATACCTTTATATAGATGAGGTAGCTTAGAGCCAATACTAGGGTTTTAAGGAGGAAACCCAAATTCCTTAGCTTACAGCCTAAGCAGCCTGTGGACTTCCTATCTAAGGCCTTTGGATGAAAATTCTAATTAATATGTTCATAATACATTAATAAATCATTTATTTTAATTTATTAATCAAATAATAAATTCAACCTTTTTCTCCAAAACTCATCATGTCTAGTTGCTAGTATGAGGGCAACCCAAAAGAACTGTGCTACTATCAATTCAAGTATATATACTAATTATAGTTATAATCTTAGACACATAATCTAACATATATGTGTAAGGTCTTCATTTCAGCAAGTTATGTATTAAGGAATTTGTATGCCAAGGGCATCAGTTGAAGGGTTAAGGGCCAAAAGAATGTTTTCAATTCTGATGGTAGAAAAAGGCTCTCGTGATTGTATTTTGGATTGGTTCCACTTGTGTGGAGATCAGGCAAGTTAGGGGATTCTAAATTTTTTAGCAATATTGTATTGGTTCGTCAGTTAAAGGAGCAGTGATTGTTCAGCACTAGAAGGTTTTATGTGGAACGTTGGTTCCCAGGAGGGTGGTAAAGAGTGATTTTGAGGACGAAATCTAATTTAAGTAAGAGAGCTGTAACGCCCTATTCTGAATCGTTTCCTAATGTGGGGCGGTGAACCGAAGATCGGGTATCATAAGGCTTAGGTCATTTGGAAAAGAGATATTTAGATTCATTTGGGTGTGGGTAATGTAATTTAGATGATTCGGGATTTTGGTTTGAGTTTTGGAGCCAAGGGGTATATCGGTAAAGTGTCAGTTCAGGATTTTATGGAAATTGGTTTTTTAGTTCTGGAAGTTTTACGGCAAGTATGAGTTTATAGAAGCATAGAGCTTCTCGTTACCTTTTCGTAGATATAAGGATCGTTGGAAACAGAGTTATAACGAAGAAGTTATAGCCTTCAGAAGTTGGTAGGGTTTAAGGCTAACCCTACTATGCGGGGCGTACGTAGGGAGTACGCTAGGTGTACTAGGCAGAAGGATCATGGGCATCAGTAGGAGTACGCTGGGCATACTAAGAGTACGTATGGTGTACTCCAGTTTCATGCAAACCCTAATTTAGGGCCTTCGACCCTATTTAAGCTCCTTAACTCAACACCAAACCCTATTATTCTCAACCTCCATCCCTTTAAACCCTATATTCGAAACCCTAAGAGCTTGTGGTGGTTTTTGAGGTTGGAAAGTGATTTGTGTGTGTTTTATGGTAAAAAAGAAGAAGAAGAACACTTGGAGGAGTGGCTTGACTCAAAAATACTCATCCTGTCTAGTTGTTAGATCTACTTTATGGTGTTTCTTGGGTATTTTTGAGTCTTTTAAAGTGAAGATGAGCTTTCGATCTACTAAAGAAGTAATGGATGCTAGATCTAGGCTCCAATAAGGTCCCTTGATCATAAAAATGCAAAATTTATGGAAGACTTTTGTTCATGCAAGTATTAAGACCCTATTTAAGCTCATTTTAAGTGTTGAGTCCCATTAAGGCAAGTAAGAGAGTACAAATGGCAACTTTACTGGTTAAGACCTTGCCTAGGGATCAGATATATGTTTTTTTACAACTTGACTTAACCCATTAAGAGCTTTTTAATACTTCTGGCTTTCTGATGAGTATGTTGGGCGTACACAGGAGTACGCTCAGCATAATGGGTGATTATGCATCAACTGTTTGTACATCGTGTTTCATGGTTGAGTACATGGGGCGTACTCCCCAGTATGTCATATTTGGGCCTTTTAGAGTTTGGGCCTTGTTAGACCATTGGACTTCTGACTTTGAGCCATGGTTAGACTATGGGCTTGCTTGGTATTGGTCTCATGATAGGTTTTCGGGCCCAATTCGGAAGTTGGGCCATATTGGGCTTTGGGTTTCCATTTTGGGATTTGGGCTTTTTGTGCATTTGGGTTGGGCCTTGATTTTGGGATAAGTAAGAAATGGGTAAAATGGTCTTTTACCCTTTACGAAGTTGGTTTATGGAGTGGGCCTCGGATTTTGGGTTATCGAGTTAATTATTGATTTGTATTTATTGTTAGTTGGTGCGAGGTTATCTGGTTCAGCGACCTGATCAATTATTTGATTATCAGTGGGTTGAGGTGAGTCTCCTCACTATTCTCATGGGTCGAAGGCACCAATGTCGGCCCTACTAGATTTTGATATGTTAGATGTCTTTTCACATTTGCATGGATGTTAGGCTAGGCCTATTTGTATGCTGGGCTAGGCCTATTATATGACAGGCTAGGCCCATTTGTATGTTAGGCTAGACCCAAGGATCAGGAAGGGCTAGGCCCATTGTATGTTAGGTAGGTGCTAACTGTATTTTTGACTTTTGCATTTGTATGATTGGGCTGGGCCCATTGATCTGGCAGGTCTAGGAGCATTTTGATGGGTTGGACCGAATGTGCAGGTTGGGCCTAATGGTATGTATGGTATGTGGTATTTTGGGGAACTCATTAAATTTTCTGCTTACGTTTTTTTATGGTTATGGTTTCAGGTACTTCCGGTTCGAAAGGGAAGGCCCCGACTTGATCGCAACGCATCCACCCATGTTCCACATTATGATGATTTTGGGAGTGTACTCTGATAACTGTTTTCTTATAACGTACATTTGAATATTTAGAAAAAGGACAATGAATGTTTAACTTAAAGATAATTAATTTTTTGGTTGAATTAAAAATGAAATTCTTATCTCATAATTTTTGGGATGTTAAACTTTGTAGCAATTGAAATAGCTTTTATTGTTGTTTGTAGCGTCCCAAAAATACCAAGTGAAAAAAATATTTTTTAAATAAGTCAAACCATTCATTCATTTGTTCCAAAAGACAATCAAAGTAACAATTCTCTCAAAACATCCGAGTAAAATAAAAAACAACCAATGAGTAATAAATCTCCAGGGGATGCAGTGCGATCAAGTCAAAGCCTTCCCTTTGGAACCAAAAGCACCTGAAAACATTTTAAACATAAATTGCAAACACAAATCTTAGTGAGTTCCCTAAAATACCACATATCATACATAAGATAATGAATCCTATGGGCCGAATCATAGTCTTACAGTCACTATCTTCCATAAGCCAAATCATGCTCTTTCCTTACAACGCAGGGAGCCAAATCTTGGTCTTACATACATGTGCTAGGAGCCATATCATGGTATTCCATGCAAGCATCACACATACAACTAACATCCTACAAACAAATGTTGGGTCTTACATAAAATTGCCAAGAGTTAGATCCCGATCTTTCATACATATGTCAGGAGCCACATCTTGGTATTCCATGCAAGTATTACAAAGGCAACTAACGTCCTATATAATATAGTGAGAAGACTCACATCACTCTCGCAGTAGAATAATCATAGCTTGAAAATTTTGGAAACCGGTGCTACAACACACATATCAAATTATCTAAGGTCCAAATTTCACCCATACTCAAAGATTAGCAATTTTCCTAAAAGTCAACAAAAGTAAAAAATTCAACGGTCAAAATCATCATCAGCTGCCTTCCACGTCGTGGCCAGTCCATGGCCACGTCGTGGCTAACGAACTCAATTCCGATCCAAAAATTTAATTATGAACAACTCAGTCACAGTCAAAGCCACCATCACGTCGTAATGGTCATGCCATCACTTCGTGATAGAGTCCGTCCAAAACAGTCGAGAAACCCCCAGTTGCCACATCGTGACGAGCAGATTGCAACATCATGGAAACTAGGCTTTCTCAACATAATGGATTCTTCTCTCAATCCATTAAGCCATACACCCTTTCCTTCCACAAGGCTTCCTAACATCCAATACCATCTAAACATTGATGCTTTTCATCCATGCATGTACAATGCAAGTCTAGAGCATAAGCTAGGTAAAAAATGGAGTAAGAATCTCATGCATGGGGCTCAAAACACCAACAAACCTCATATTTGAAACTTATGTTCATTACGGGGCCTTAAAGACCCATAAATTTGCTAACTTTATGAAATCCCACCATTCCAAGTAGCTCATCCTTGAAAGAAAAGGACAAAAACGTATATCTAGAAACATAGAACAATAAATCTTGGATCTTGAACACTTACAAGGGTCTATAGTATAAGATAGAAGATGATGATGGGGCTTGCAAGCTAGATCTATACACCAAGCGTGCCTCCTTCTCCTTTAAAACACCAAAACACCAACAATGGCTCAAGGTTTTCAACAATGGATGCTAGGGTTTTGTTGAAAGGGTTGGAGGCTGAGGAGGATGACCTAAACCTTGAGTTTAGGGGCTTAAATTTGGAGAAAACCCTAAAAATTATCGGCTTGGGCTAAAACAGCCGCCACGTCATGACACCCTTCATATCATGTTGTGGAGTCCGTCCGAGACAAACATGTTCTTCATCTTGCAGGCCATATCGTGACACTCCATATGTCACGTCATGACATTTGGTTTTCCTAAAAAACAATACCTTTGACTCCTTTACATCATTAACTGATCCATTCTAGGAAATGAGTGCTACAACTATCCCCACTTAAATTTGATTTTGTCCTCAAAATCTATCCTTACATATTACTCTTAAACACCCTCCGAACCCTTGTGGGTTCTTCCCAAGTCTACTACCTTCTATACAAGTCGCTGACATACTGAATTGTTGGAACTTGCAACAACATTCACCAGGCTTCCCAGACCTCGCACGCATGCCAAAACTGAGCGAAAACTCCCAAAGGTCAAAACCGTGTTTGTTGCAACACTATAATAATGCTCTGCATGGTCACTTCTTCAAACCTAACTGCTGATTCAATGCATTCGGAAAAAGAATACGTAATTCGACAAATAGCTCACACTAGAACATCGCGACAAGCCTACCTCAAGAATAGATAACTCCTTCGTCCATATATTGATAGTTATACGATCATGTTTGACTTCCAGGCAGACAAGGCCGCCCCATTTGACACCTACGTTCACAAAACCCTTAAAGATTTGATCCTGCGGGTACCTCCCCATTTTCTCACCGTCTCTCTGATAACTGGAAAACCGATCTATGGCCAACCGCCGATGCAAACAACCTGGCGCTCAAATACAGAGGCGAGACTAAACATGAGCCCCAACAACTGAAACTTCGTTTACATATTCATCATGTATGTATGTATGTATGTATGTATGTTTGTTTGTTTATATATATATATATATATATATATATATATATATATATATATATATATATATATATATATATATATATATATATATATATATATATATATATATAAAACCAACACCATCTAACCAAGTCATTGAACAAAATTTATAACCGTAAAATTATTAAATGAATAAATTAGATTAAAATGGAACAAAAATACAAAAAAAAAAAATTAGTATAATTGGAATTACACATTAGATTACTTAGGGGAAAAATCAGCCTACAAATTAGTCAAATTAAACATTACATAATATGATGCCCTCCCGTACTTAACCTAAACCCACCGGGTTTCTTCCTAGTTGACTGGAATCCAACCGATTGCCGCCGACTGTGGCTTCTTTCCCAACCCTAATGACAAGATCAGAGGCACACGACCCTGTGTGTGTGACCTCTAGCAGACGAGTTGTTCTACCTTCATACTCGTCGTTTTCTCTTGTTGTAATCGAAGGGCACGTTGTTTATCAAACTACATACAATGTTTATCAAACTACACAAACCGCAATAAATATGCGGGCTTATAAGTTTCGAGTCTAAACCAAGAACATCCTTACTAAGCTTTAGTGGGAAGTGCAGGTTTAAGAGACAATCTGATAAGGTATGTGTATCTTCTTTGTTTATCATTTCCCTCAAAAACTGATGAGTTTGTGCTAATTTAGAAATCAATAGGATACAATAATTTCTAAATTCGTAACTTTTTGATGAAAAAGCTATTTCTTATGGAAAGGTAAGAGTATTAAACTAAATATATCCCTCTCTACTGTTTCTTGCTTTTCAGGACTCGCAGCTCTGTGTGTGACGCAGTTAGCCACCAATCAGTGGCACATTATGGTAAAAGTAGGTCTTTCTTGGCCATTATTTATTAAATTAATCCTTGATAGCGAATGATTAGCTTTTCTATAAAAAAAAGCAACCCTTTTATATTTAATTTGCAATGCTAAAGCCCATGAGTTATTATGTGATATATTATCAGATAATATCGTCTCCTAAGTATGGTTAATTTATGTAACCAAGTAGCTAGACAACTGTTTCTCATGGTCCCTTGAGCCAATATTTATAACAAAGGTTGACTAGAAAGTGTTAGCAACTATTATGCATTACTATGAAAAACATATTATACACAAATTAACTATGTTCCACTAAATCAATAATGATAAGAACTAAAAGTTGCATCAACAAGTAGAACTTGGAGTGATATGCCATCCTCCTAACACGTATTGATTGGACCAAATGGTCAAAAGTATCATTGGACAGATAAAGACCGATCTACCGATCTTTCTTGTCTTGTCCTCAATTTGATCAAATGCCATGCTCCTTTTCTTTTCTTGTGTTGCTCTACTTTTATATTTTGCTTGTTTAATGCGTTGTCTTACCCTTATGAGAGTTTAGGGTATAAAGGTACTCATGTAGCCAATTAAAATAGTATGCATCTCTTAGTCTTTAAGAGTGTCTCAAAGCAAAGGAAAATTTGTAGTGGTGTGTCTTTTAAAAAGTTCAAAAAGAAAAAACATAAAAAAAGAGAAATTGACCAGGAACATGATGCAGCTATACCAATACATTAACATTTATGGGTCCACATGCTACACTCAAATCATGCAAGAAATTATCGAGAGAGATAAGCCCTTCTCCTTACTGATCAAGATATTGTTGATATTTAAAAAGCTAAAAAGTATCTCAACAATCCAATTTTAGCCGTAATTTCTTCTGTTTTCCCTTTTCTTTCGGTATCACTCTTATAATTTCCAGTTTATGCATCCCAAAAAATTCACGGGTTTGCACTTGTTTTTTTTTTTTCGGCCAATAAGGGGAGTGTTATGTCATATTCAGGGTAAAGGAGAACATGATAAGCTTTTGCACGAGTTCTATAACTAATATAAAGTTGAAAATGAGAGTTGAGATAGCAAAATTCGTTTGGACTGTTGCATTTTAGATTCCATCACAGAACTCGGCTTGTGATCGACGTTCATTTGAGCTCTTGTTGATATTAAATTGATCGATGAATTATTATAGATATAAACTGTTGCATTTTTTTTATCCCGTTATAATATGATTCATGGGGGTTTGTTACCTTTGTTTTTATATAAACTAGAGCAAGAAAATCCTAATGAGTTAGGATAGATACAAACTGGAACAAGAAAAATCTTAACAAGATTGTAATAATTATAAAGTAGAGCAAGAAAAAGATTTACACTATTATTTGTTCCGTTTTAGGATGTTAAAATTTCATAGCCCTTATGATTATAATTTTGATTGATTTTTAGAGTTATGAGATGAGTAAATGATTGATATCTTTTTAGATTACCCATTATGCTCAGCTTGCTCAAAGCATCCAAACGAAAAAGACAGGGAACATTGACAGGACAGTACCCCTGAACTAACGGGGCTGTATCCTGCACGAATGTGTACCGATTTAACACACAAACTGCTTTTCAATTACTACACCACTTCCCAAAAAGAGAGTACTTTGATGAAAATTTGGCCAATGGCTCAATCTAGAATTGAGATTCTCCTTGTCCTTATTTGTTTTTTTTTAGTTTCATTTTCATTTATCAAAAATTTGACTTCCGAAGATTTTGATGTAAGAAAAATGTTAATAATTTGTTTTATAACAGCAAGATATTTTATTAAAACAAAGCTAGCACAAAGCTAATATTACAAGGTATTCAAGCATTCCCTTTGATGTGAAAATGTTATTATAATTACCTTAATCTCCTAGTCTTCCTAAAAGTTTTATCACGATTAGTTTTTCTAATAGGTCCGATATAGCCCATTATAGCCCGACCTGTTAGCTCAACGGTCATGTTTTGAGGCAATAAATAAATAAATCTTTTACAAAGCCTCGGGTGCTCATATAATATATTATGATAGAAACCTTTTCTAGATGTTACAGGTATTGTCAATTGTAACTAATTTCTGCACCCCACTTGAGTAACCTCGTTTCTTTTTTCTTCAATGGCATTGAGGGCACACAATTTCCATACTTCAAGCATGTGTTCTACTAAATTACGGTTTAGTTTTTGGTATGTTTCCTCAAAATTGTATGGAAGGCCCTACTCCTTCAAGAGCTTTCCGATCAACCAATTCCCTATTTCATTTTAAGGACATCAATGTTAGGTGGGCCCAAGGATCACTGATCAGTCGATTGAGCTGGTCCCTCTACTCTATCATTTGTTGCTTGATCCGACTGGCGGGTTATTAGCATTTGAGATTTCTAGCAATTGGCTTGCATACATCTCTTGCCTTAAATTCATTGTTCTAACTAGGGTATCTCGCAGAAAGAAGTCAACTAGAAGTATAAAAATATGCCTAGTCAAAATCGTAGTGACAGATTATTATACTTGAGCCTATTTTTCCGATCAAGAAATGGCATTATTCTATTCGCTTTTTCGTTAACAAGCAAAACAATGCCTAGCAATTTATCCGTCATCAACTTGAAAAAGTGCAACAAGACCAACAATAAACTGTGATTGCCTCTCTTTCAATCTTCAGAAGTTACTTTGTATCCTGTTCTTATGAAATATCTTCAATCAAATATTTATGGGTGACGGGAAAATTCAGGTATCTTCCATTCACTATGTCCTAATCTCCAGTTAATGATTGAGTTCGGATCCGAGTAGGGAAAATGACATTTTTTTCTACATCTAAGATGTAACCCTGAATCATCTCTAGTCTACGCCTTCGCCTTAATTTCGTGGAAGGCTAGTTGAGGCTATATATGACATTTTTTACTCCATTGTAAATGTCTTGGTGAACATATTTCTAGGATCCTTTGCAACCATGTCTTCTCTTTAACAAATAGACTCAATTGTTCTCTCTCTCTCTCTCTCTCTCTCTCTCTCACTATTCCTGTCAATAAATCTTAACTAACGTTGTCACTATCTCCCTTCTTGGTGATATGTACTTCACCCTTTAACTATGTCAATTCCCTCCCTCTTCATCGACAACTTTCTCATGATTACACTCAATCGACTCTTTATCATCATTGTCGAAGATGATATCCATGAAACATGTGTTCTTAAACCTTTTCTACCACCACCTTTGTTGCTCCCAACATGTATATCTTAATCCTTATCAGCCCCCTTTCCTATCATTTGTCATCATCATCAGAGGCTAAAAATATAATTTGACAAGAACCAAATAGAGGCCTCTAATACCTTCATCGGAATCAATGGTGAACAAACAAACTCTTAAAACCTCCATCATCTTCTCAACTAGATCCACTCATGAAAACATTTGACCATATTGGGAATCACTTATTTTCTGAGCTCTGGCTCACTAGACACATCGCATCCTCCAATTATTATAAAACCTTTTTAGGAAGTCATTTTCTTGAATAAATAGTATTTTCTTTCAAAAACTTGTTTAGAAAATATCTCAATCCTCAGTTTGAGTTCAGACACACCACAAGGTGCATCCGAATCCCTCAAACCAAGGCTCTAATACCAACTTGTAACGTCCCAAAAGTTACAAGGAGATTTTCCTTTATTAAACAGATTAGCCAATTAAAACCTTTATTCCAAAAACCATTGAGTGACATTTGTGTAATTGAAACCATATATTATCAGAGTTGAATATAAAAATCGTGGAATCAAATATATCTCATGTGTGTGCGCAGTCGCGCCGAGCTCTTTTCACGATTGTCCTGTAAAACATTTTATACATAACTATAAGCATAAAGCTTAGTGAGTTCCCTAGCATACCACATATTCCACCATACATACAATGCATACAAGCAAAGTCATTGGCTCTAGCATCGAACAACTAAACCACCTATCCATATATATATATATACATAACAATCATATGAGTCATCTACTGTACTCTGCCACTGGCTCTAAGCCAATACTACTATCGAATTTTAGTCTTCGTATAATCATCGAACTCTTTCCGGAACGATATCCATACCTGGGCCAATTCTAATAATGACGACCGCCTCATGAATACATAGGCTCATATAGTCGGGAGCCAGATAGACATTCGAACAAATGATCCCACCTGAAAGCCTTAGTCAAACAAGAATAGGTAGAGAGGCTTTAGACGAAGATTTCTCATGATATCTAACTTAAACTACAGTCAACCCTAAGGTATCTCATTCATAGAAACCTAATGAACATTTGAGAGCCACATCAAGCTCTATAGTTCCTCAAATTCCAAGAGAGTCCATAGAAGGGACCTAAACCATGCAAAATTAACTCAAATTTGAAACAAGAAGATCAAAGGTCAAGGTATAAACTTTATACCTTCAGTAACTAAAAAATCAGAAGATAAAATCAGAAGATGGTGATGGATCCCAACTAGCTCCTTTCTTCCAAGCACCAATATGAAGTTCCCCATTTTTCAAGCTTCACAAAAATCCAAGAACAAGCTGTTCAATTAAGCAAAAAATATATCAATTATTCATAGAGGCTAGAGATTCAAAATAGGGAGATGGAGGCTGATGGAGAAGACCTAATCCATGAATTAAGATGCTTAAATATGGGAGAAACCCTAAAACATCATGGGCTTGGGCAACAGCCACCACGTCGTGGGATACTTTATGCCACATCGTGGTGTCCATCAGGATACGTGCACATAAAAAGCCATTTCACGTCGTGGTCATCCATGCATCACATCGTGGCATGAGTTTTTCCTCAACACCCTTATCTTTGACTCATTTAGGTTACCAACTGATCCATTCTAGAAAACGAGTGTTACACTACGTGTTTATAAATCTCTTTTTTATGTATTTGTGTTTGATTTGTAGGTATTTATGTGTGTGTATGTATATATATATATATATATATATATATATATATACACACACACACGGAGAGAGAGAGAGAGAGAGAGAGAGAGTAGAGAGAGTTTTTTATTTTGATTTAAAAAGTACTTAGACAAATATTAAATAAGTGTAAAAAAATTAAAAAGGTAAAATATTCTTTTCAAGTTTTTGAGGGACCAAGACCACATAAAAAATCTCATTTTGGGCGGGTGGTGCAAGTTGAAAATCTTTTGGACCTATCCACACTTTTTCACAAACTATATGGACCAAATTTGTAGTTTAATCCATTATTTATAGCTACCTTCCACTTCTTGCATATGATGAAGACTTCAATTTATGATGTAGTAAGTAAACCAACACATTCCTCGTGTCATTATCTATTAAGGTACGATAGTACATAGATCCTTTTACTATGTAACATCATGATTTTCACTCATTTTTTTATTTTTAAAACATTTATTTAACAGAATACGTTAGCGGAAGTCTTATTTTTAATTTAATGAAAACACACCAATGTTACTTTTATTACCAACAACATTCATCAAGATTAAAGTTCATAAACCAATTCAAAACATGTTGTCAAAAAGAAGTGTTATGAAAACTCAACGATATGTCCAAATGGTACCAATACTAAGACATAAAATGGCATATAACTACCCAAAAGCCCTCGTATCCTCACCATGCGATCAAATCATGCTACCTGTACCAATGCAAGGCAAAATTCCAAGCAAAGAAACAAGTGTCAACAAATGCTAAGTGTGTCAACCATAAGTATAATGTTTGGAAAACACACATAGCATATCATCGTATACATCACATGCATCACATACCACACATACATCACACACATCATATACATCACTAGAGTATTTTTAAGGTTTACCATTGTTATTTATCTTTTAATATTAGATAAATATTAATTATTCCTATTCTAGCCGTGGTTCTATCACTAGCCCGTAATGTAGACACCCTACACATGGGTCCATCACTAACTCGTATGGTAAACACCCCACACCTAGGTCCATTACTAACCTGAAGATAAAACCCGCTCACTACTAAGGGGGTGTTTGGTACAGAGAAAAGGAATTGAAGCAAGAAATGGAAATGTAGAGAAAGAGAATTATGATGGGGAAAGAGAAATGATTCCTTTGTTTGGTACAACTAAGAATTCACCGAAGAGACTTACCCGATAATCAATTCTCTTGTTTGGTTTTATTAAACAGTGGAATGGAAATAAAATTTTTAACCATGTTTATCGTTTTCAACCAGACATTCTTTTAGGATATTTTCATTATGATTGAAATATTAATTTCTTACATTAAGCATTTTTATATTTCTAATTTTTCATTTTCTCAGTTATATTTTACCAAATACCTTTTAATAATTGTGGATTAAACCTACAAACATGTTAATGATCAAACTATATGGAAGCTATATTTCAAAATCAGGAACTCCGAATTTGACTTATGTCGTCCAAAAGAAACTTCAAGTTTGACTTTTAAATGTCAAATATATTAAAAAAAAAGAAACTTCAAGTTTGACTTTTAAATGTCAAATATGTAATTTTAACTTCAAAAGCAATGTTCCGGAAGCAATATTTCACCATGAAAATTGCACTCCCGTAGGTGCGTAATTTAAAAAACAAGAAACTCCTTGCTTCACTATCATCTTCTTCACTGAAATCGATCATACCATAAACACTCAAAACACATTATAATTCAAAAAAAACTGTAACACCCAAATTTTCAAATATTTTTTCACATTTTAAAACCACACTTTCTTTCATAATTGTTATAAAAATATCATTGTATCACATAATCAATTCATAACATCACATCCCAAGATCATAATATGTAAAAGCTCCTTAAGTGCGTACTGATCAAGCCGACGCCTTCCCGCGATCCTCATTGGTACTTGAAACACATAACATAACACTGTAAGCATAAATTCTTAGTGAGTTCCCCAAAATACCACACACAACACATTTTAGCCACTCGAGGCTATAACTCTGTTTGGCCCTCTGGTCTCAGTGGGACCCTCCGGTCCCATAACTCTGTGGGCCCTCTGGCCCTAACTCTGTGGACCTTACGGTCCTAACTCTGTAAACTCTGTAACATACATAGCATAAATCACACAGAAATCTCATCATGCAAAAACATACAAATACTATGTCACATAACTCTAATTACCACTCTAGGTAAAGTATAGTGAGAAGACTCACCTCGGGTAACTCGGTAATCTCGAACTCTGTAAAATCTGGTCTAGCCTCCGCCTAATCATATGAAATCAACACTCTAAATCAATACATCTCTCAAGGCTAGACTTCCCCTCTCTTAGTACTCTCAGAAGTGTAAAAGACCATTTTACCCCTCTCATGGCTCAAAGACTCTAAAGTTAACCAAACCCTAAAAGTCAACACAAGTCAACTCTCCGGGTTACGCTGCGTATACCAAACATGTACGTTGGGCGTACCCGGCATCATCACAGAAACAGGGTGTGTAACCCCTTACGCCATGCGTACTGGGATTACGCCCCGTGTAACTCCCAGTTTCAGAATCTAAGCTCTTGAGGTCTTAAACAGTTAAGACCCACGTCCAACTTCTAGATCTGACCATTTCTAAGCCTCTTAATCCATAAAGTTTGTGACTTTAAGCCTTTGCATGGCTGGACAAGTCACTAACACCCATAACATTCCATTTCCCAAATCTAGAAAGGTCATAACTCAAGCATGACCTCATAACAATGACCAAGATGGAAACTTTATGGATCTATAACACAAATACCACTGAAATGGGACAGATCTAGGTCCATGGAGTACATTACACTCATAAAGTCTCCACCTTTGGGACTTTTAACCCTAGAAATGGTCCATGCAACATCAAACCAAATAAAGAGGAAAGTTTTGAACTTTATACCTCTAGATGAAGCTCTTTTCTCTAAAGATCTCAGATCCAAACTTGCACTTCAAGCCTTAGCCTCCATATGATCTTCTCCTTCTTCTTCACTAACACACCAAGAAACTTTTAGCTCCAAAACACACACACACACACACTCAAGCTAAGGACGATGGAAGGCTCTCTCTTAGGGTTTCACTCTTTGATATGGAGGCTGAGAAATGAGCCTTAACATCCTTTAAATAGTACACAAGCCAAACATTTAGGGTTTGCATCTGAACCCGTTACGCCCAGCGTAACCCTAGGTACGCCCAACGTACCCAGGTGAGTCCGCGTCCAAATTAAGCGCATGAGTACGCTCAACGTACTCCCCAGTACGCCCAACATACTCATTTGCTACAAGAACTCTCTCAAGGGACCAATCTTGACAGCTTGACAAAATGGAAGGGTTAAATAGCTTTACCTGGATTTCGGGATGTTACAATTCTCCCCACTAGAACCAGACTTCTCCCTCGAAGTCTCATGCCGAAAACAACTCCGGATGCTGCTCCAGCATCTCTGACTCCGTCTCCTAATTCAGCTCGGACCCCTTCCGATGCTGCCACTGGACCTGAACCAGAGGCACCTGCTTGTTCCTCAGAACCTTGACCTTCCGGTCCAAGATTGTGATCGATCTCTCAACATAATTCAGCCTTGTGTCCACCTGGATATCCTCCAACGGCACCACTGTCGACTCGTCAGCTATACACTTCCTCAGCTGAGACACGTGGAAGGTATCATGAATCTGGCTCAACTCTGCAGGTAGCTCCAATCGATATGCTACCCTGCCCACCCTCGCGATCACCCTGAACGGTCCATTGTACCGGGGCCCCAACTTGCCCCTCTTCCTGAATCGGATCACTCCTTTCCAAGGAGACACTTTCAGAAGTACAAAATCTCCAACCTGAAACTCGAGCTCGGATCGACGCCTATCCGCGTAAATCTTCTGGCGACTATGGGTCGTCAGCAACCTCTGTCTAACCTGCTGTATCTGCTCTGTCGTCTGAAGCACTATCTCAGTGCTGCCCTACCTCTCCCCAATAGATGGGAGTCTGAAACCTCCACCCATACAACAACTCAAAGGGAGGCATACCAATGCTTGAATGGTGGCTGTTGTTATAGGAAAACTCAGCCAAAGGCAGATACGTGTCCCAACTCCCTCCGAAGTAAAACACACATGCCCGAAGCATGTCCTCGAGCGTCTGAATCGTCCGCTCACTCTGTCCGTCCATCTGTGGGTGGTAAGCGGTACTGAAATGCAGCCTAGTACTCAACTCCTCATGGAACTTCCTCCAGAACCTGGAAGTGAAACACACATCTCGATCTGACACAGTCGAGATCGATACACCATGCCGCGATACCACCTTTCTCACATACACCTCTGCCAGCCTCTCTACAGAAGAGCTCTCACTAATAGCAAGAAAATGAGTGCTCTTTGTCAGCTGGTCGACGATCACCCAAATTGCATCGACGCCTCTCGCAGTCCTCGACAATTTGGTGATAAAATCCATGGAAATCTGTTCCCACTTCCACTGGGGAACCCCAAGTGGCTGCAACTTGCCATGTGGACATTGGTGCTCGGCCTTAACCCTGCGATAGGTCAAGCACCTCTCTACAAACCATGCCACATCCCTCTTCATAAAGGGCCACCGATAGTCTCTTTTCAGGTCCAAATACATCTTAGTGGCCCCGGGATGGATCGAAAACCTCGACCTGTGTGCCTCCTCCATCAAAATGGCACATGCCCCGCCCTCAAATGGCACCCAAATCCGGCCCTGGAAAGTCATAAGCCCCCGACTATCGGCAATGGACTCAGATATCTGTCCGATCACCCGCTCTCGCTTGCGGTTCTTCAATCTCATGGCCTCTACCTGTGCCACCCGTATGGTGTCCAACACCGGAGTCATCACAGTCAACCTCAGACAAACATCTCGCAAAGGGGCACTCTCTGCCCTGCGACTCAAGGCATCGGCTACCACGTTAGCCTTTCTCGTGTGGGACAGGATCTCACACTCATAATCCTTTACCATGTCCAACCATCTCCTCTGACGCATGTTCAGGTTGGGCTGATCCATCAGATACTTCAAGCTCTTGTGGTCCGTGTATATGGTACACCGAACCCCATATAAATAGTGATGCCAAATATTGAGGGCGAACACCACAACCCCCAACTCCAGATCGTGAGTAGGATACCTCATCTCATGAGGCTTCAGCTGCCTCGATGCGTATGCTATCACATGCCCTCTCTGCATCAGCACCGCACCCATTCCCGATATCGACGCGTCACAATATACCACAAAGTCCTCCATTCCCTTCGGAAGGGCCAACACTGGGGCTTCACACAATCTCTGGTGAAGTGTCTCGAATGAGGTCTGTTGCTCCGGGCCCCAACTGAAAGTCACGCCCTTCCGGGTCAGTCCGGTGAGAGGAACAACAATCCTGGAGAAATCCTGGATGAATCTCCGATAATAACCAGCCAACCCCAGGAAACTCCTGATCTCCGAAGGGGATCTTGGAAACTCCCAACTCATCACCGCCTCAATCTTGGCCGGATTGACCAATATCCCATTCTGGTTGACGAGGTGTCCCAGAAACTGGACCTCTCGTAACCAGAAATCGCACTTGGAGAATTTTGGCGTAAAGCCTCTCCGATCTCAGAACTCCGAGGATCTCCCTTAAATGCTCCTCATGCTGCTCTCTGGATCTCGAATACACCAATATATCATCAATGAACACGATCACCTAACGATCCAACATCGGCCTGCACACCCTGTTCATGAGATCCATGAACGCCGCCGGTGCATTGGTGAGCCCGAAAGGCATCACCACGAACTCGTAATGCCTACAACGAGTCCTGAACGCTGTCTTCTGGATATCCTCATAACGCACCCTCATTTGATGATATCCAGACCTCAAATCAATCTTGGAGAACCAAGACACTCCTTGCAACTGATTGAACAAATCGTCGATCCTCGGTAAGGGTAACGGTTCTTGACCGTCAGCTTGTTCAACTCCCGGTAATCAATGCACATCCGGTGTAAACCATCCTTTTTCTTGCCAAAAAGGATCGGCGCTCCCCACAGCGAGCTACTCGGCCGTATAAACCCCTTTCCCAGCAGCTCCCGAAGCTGCGAGGATAACTCCTGCATCTCTGGAGGTGCAAGGTGATAGGGTGCCTTGGCGATAGGCGCTGCCCCCGGAACCAAATCGATACGGAACTCCACCTGCCTCTCGGGAGGCACACCCGACAACTTCTCGGGGAAAAAATTTGGGCACTCACGAACTATCGAGACCTCATCGACCGGCCTTGGTCTCTCTACACCTACCCTTGTATCCACCACATAAGCCACAAACCCACTACATCCCTGCTATAGACTCTGGCTCGCTCTCGCGGCTGAACAAAATGCCGACCCAGAACGGGTACCCTCGCCATAAACCATAAGAACTCCCCCAGTAGGGTCTCGTATGGTCACCAGCTGTTACTCGCAGTCGATAATCGCTCCAAATCTGCTTAACCAGTCCATGCCCACGATGACACAGACATCTCCCATAGAAATCGAGACCAAATCAATCGGAAACTCAACGCCGAAGATCTCGAGTACACATCCTCGAATCACATCAGTGGCATACACTACTCTCTCGTCAGCTATGGAAACTCGCAAAGGTCGACTTAACGCCTCTCGACGAGTACTGATGTGCTGACTAAAGGCTAACAACACAAAAGACCGACTCGCACTCGAGTCAAATAACACCAAAGCAGGTACAGAACACACAAGAAATGTACCTACGCATATCACAATATAAGCATAACACCACAACTCAAAATAAACAGATGAAAGAATACATACCAGCCACAACATCTGGCATTGCGCGGACCTCCTTCGTTGTCAACTAGAAGGCTCTCCCGCGAGCCTTTGGCGCCTCGACCTTCACCGGCCGACTCTCCGTAGCTCGAACAACAGTAGGAACAGATCCCTGAGAAGCTCCCTAAGATGACCCTTGTAACTGCGGAAACTCGGCCTTCCGGTGTCCAATCTGGTTGCAGTGAAAACAAACTGCAAACCCCTTGGGGCAATCCTTGGCCATGTGCCCCTCCTTGCCACACTTGTAGCAAGACCCTGCTATGCACACCCCCTCATGACTCTTTCCGCACTTGCCACAAGTGCGGCCCTTCTGGTTCCCTGATCTCGAATCGGCGGGCTTAGCCCGCTTGGCAGCCGGCTGGGACTGTGCCGGTCGCTGATCCCTCCCCTGAGACTCCGCCTCCTCCCTGGCCTGAGTCTCGAGCTCATTCTCCCTCTTCCGGGCATTTGCTTGTAGCTCAGCAAATGTCCGGTACGTCGAGTTCGCCACGAACTCTCGTATATCCCTTCTCAGAATACTCAGATACCGACTCATATATGCCTGCTCGGTAGACACATGCTCAGGGCAGAACATCGCCCTCTCATGGAACATCCTAGTGATCACAATAATAGACTCAGTACCCTGCTTGAGGGTCAAGAACTCCTGGGCCAAACGCTCCCTTTCCACCGAGGGAACGTACTCATCACGAAACATAGCGGTGAACCTCTCCCAGGTCACCGCAGCAAGCTCTACAGAAGAATAGTGCGCTATCACAAACTTCCACCAGTCCTTCGCCCCCAAGCGAAGCTGGTTCAGCGCAAACCAAACTCTCAGATGCTCCGGACATGAACACGTGTAGAAGCACCCCTCAATGTCAGAGATCCACCTCATCGGGCTATCGGATCCTGAGTCCCATCAAACTATGGTGGTTTCGTGTTGCTGAACTCTCGGTATAGCAACATGTCACCCCCCTGCGGCCTGGCAGCAGCAACGGCTGCAGTTGCTGCAGCAACAACAGCATAAGTAAGAGCAACATACCGCTCATCAAAAGTCTCAATCAATATGGTCTTGATAGACCCGAACATCTTTGGAATCTCAGCGCGGATGGTAGCAACCACCTCATCATGAATCATCTGGCGGAGCTCCTCATCGCTCACACCCCCTCGCTAGTCCCTGGCCTGTGAAGTGTCCCAACCATGATGTCTCTCTAAAATACAACACAAGATATCAGAGACTCGCTCGAGTGTACACACACTCGATATCCCAATCCTACTTGATCCCTGGTACCCTAAGGATTCTAACTTGGGCTACGCACTGATCCGGTGCCTTCGGTAGTACGGGCCCAATACTACCATCCACACCGCATTAATATTCACCCAAGTCCTCCTCCTAGGATCCCAAATCCCAAGTACTCTACTCTCTCTCTATACATAGTCTACTCTCTAGCAGATCTCTCATAAGCTCCTAGCTGCTATCTATTCACTCTCAAGCATCTCCTAGCAGCAAAATCCCTAGGCTAAGGCATGACAAATCAGGCCAATCTAGTCCTAATAAGAATACCTAGCCTACTATAGCATGCATATCATATCATATCATAACATCTCATAACTCATAATGTAAGGGTATTTTGGGAAATCACCGTTCGGGCTGGATGATCGTACACACTGCTCTGCTCTGCTCTTTCAAAAACTTTTTTAATCTTGAGAAAAATTTTGTGAATTTTATTTTGAAAATCTCTCAAATCCTCAGTTTGAGTTCACATACGCCCGAAGGTGCACCCGAATCCTCAAACCAAGGCTCTGATACCAACTTGTAACACCCAAATTTCAAATAAATTTTCACATTTTAAAACCGCACTTTCATTCATAATTGTTATAAAAATATCATTGTATCACATAATCAATTCATAACATTACATCCCAAGATCATAATATGTAAAAGCTCCTCAAGTGTGTACTGATCAAGCTGGCACCTTCCCGCGATCCTCACTGGTACTTGAAACACATAACATAACACTGTAAGCATAAATGCTTAGTGAGTTCCCAAAAATACCACACACAACACATATTAGCCACTCGAGGCTATAACTCTGTTTGGCCCTCTAGTCAATGTGTCTCAGTGGGACCCTCCGGTCCCATAACTCTGTGGGCCCTCTAGCCTTAACTCTGTGGACCTTACGGTCCTAACTCTATAAACTCTGTAACATACATAGCATAAATCACATAGAAATCTCATCATGCAAAAACATACAAATACTCTGTCACATAACTCTAATTACCACTCTAGGTAAAGTATAGTGAGAAGACTCACCTCGGGTAACTCGGTAATCTCGAACTCTGTAAAATCTGGTCTAGCCTCCGCCTAATCATATGAAATCAACACTCTAAATCAATACATCTCTCAAGGCTAGACTTTCCCTCTCTTAGTACTCTCAGAAGGGTAAAAGACCATTTTACCCCTCTCATGGCTCAAAGACCCTAAAGTTGACCAAACCCTAAAAGTGAACACAAGTCAACTCTCCGGGTTACGTTGCGCGTACTAAACATGTATGTTGGGCGTACCCGGCATCCTCATAGAAACGAGGTGCGCGACACCTTATGCCGCACGTACTGGGATTACTCCCCGCGTAACTCCCAGTTTCAGACTCTAAGCTCTTAAGGTCTTAAACAGTTAAGACCCACGTCCAACTTCTAGAGCTGACCATTTCTAAGCCTCTTAATCCATAAAGTTGGTGACTTTAAGCCTTTGCATGGCTGGACAAGTCACTAACACCCATAACATTCCATTTCCCAACTCTAGAAAGCTCATAACTCAAGCATGACCTCATAACAACGACCAAGATGGAAACTTTATGGATCTATAACACAAATACCACTGAAATGGGACATATCTAGGTCTGTTGGGTCATATTTTGTGTTGCGTCTGTTGGGCTCGTTATCTAGTCCAATATGTATCTCCGGTATGGGCCTGTCCATCCGCGAGTTTTGTAGGGTTTAGTATAAATAGATGCTTGCATGCATCCTAGAACAAGAGAATGATTAGAAACGATTAGAGATTTATTGTTCAACAAATTTATCGTTCTTGTTTTGTAACCCTAGAATCCTCTACAGTGGAAGTTCTTAGTCGAGCTCTGCTGAGGGTCGAGTAATCTAATCATTCGAAACATCTTGATTCATACCTGTGTTTTGTGGTCTCCAGTTTAGGGTCCTTGGCCCTCTTGTCCAAACGCAAAAGTGTGGTAGAAGATGAAGATATCAACTTAGAAGACTATGATCTTACTTCTGAAGACTATGCAATGATGGTGTCGAATCCAAAAAGGTTCATTAAGAAAAGGTTCCCTACCAATAAGAACCGAAATTGGCAGGGAAGCTACAGTTCTGAAAAGGTTAGAGAGGAACCGAAGACAGAGGAACCAAAGAAAGAGGCAAAAGTTGAAGGAGATTCAGGTGTGAACTGCTACTATTGTGGAGGAAAGAACCACTATGCCAAAGACTGCATTCTAATGAAAATGGCAGAGAAAGATGAGGAAAAAGATGAAGAGGCCTTGTTGATGAAAAAGATGGAAGAGATCAAGAGAAAGAAAGCTACTGCTAACCCTTCAATGAATGCTTTAATTGTGCAGGGTTCGGCAGCGGATGATGAGTTCGGTGGCGTGCAGGTCTGGTCAACCGACTCAGAGGATGATGTGGTCAGGAAGCCATCTCATGGAAAGACATACGTTGCAAGAGGTGAAGAAAGCGGTGGGAAATGTTTGATGGTGACAGATGTATCTCAAATGAGGGGATACAATACGGATGGTGGGAATGAAGACTCCAAGGAGCGAGAGGACCTATGCTTCACAGCAAAACCTCTCAGCGTGCAGATCAATGAACTAGATGAATTGATCAAGAAGGTACAATCCGTTTTTGTTTCATTCAAAGTCCCACAAAATTCATATGAAAAAGAATTAAAAAGCTTAAATTCGAGAATCTCAAATCTAGATAGCAGTTTAACTCAAACACGGGTCACCAATTCTAACCTAACTGACCAAATAAGCAGGGTGTCTTCCAAGAGTGAGGAACGGAGGATGTGGATAGAGTTGAAGGAGTCGGAGCTGATTATATCCAAAGATGAAAACATTTATTTGCAAAGAGACAATTTAAAACTTTTGAAACAAACAAATGTCTTTTGTTTAATTGCTAAACGTCTTTATGCTAACATCACTCAACTTCATCTGAATTGTGAAATAGGGCAAAAAATTCATCGCATGATTTTGCCCTTCCATGAATTTAAGGAAGATGAAATCGACGCTGAAGCATATAATTGTGAAAGTGTAGTTTCGTCTGATGATGTGAATCCGACTTATATGTATGATCTGGACAAAATCGAATCTTTTATAAAGTCCAAGGACCATAAGGACATGTTGAAAAATCTTTTGGATGAAAACGATAAACTGAAACTAAGGACTGAAACCATACAAAAGTTTGACTCATTGAATGCCAACTTGAGCTCAGAAAATAAAATTGATGTTGAAAACGCGTCTGAGCTCAATGAGGATGATGATATGAGTGAAATTTCTGTAGAGGATGAAGTTGACTGTTCTGAGTTTGTCAAGAGCGAACCCGAAAACCACAAAAATCTTATTTCCGAAAATTCTGTGGAGTTCGTCGTTTATCCCAAAATAAGTCCCCGATTCTTGAAGAAAAGGCCGTGGTGTACCAAAAGGTGAGAACTACACCAAATCAGGTGTATAAGGTCACAGGAGTAACCGAACATCAGACAGCCGAACTCACCGCCATAGTAAACGAAGATAATGCAGATGGTTGTGATGAGTTTTTCTGGTCTGCTCCTATAGATAATGCAGACGAAACTGTTGGTCTGTCAGAGCGAACGTCCTGGAAAACCAAATGTAGATATGTGCCAGAGCCACTAAATATGCCTGATAACTTCGATGTGCCAAGTACCAGCGGTGCAAAAGAAGTTCCTGTAGAAGAAGTCACTCCTTCAAGCGAAACATCATCAGTTTAAAGTGAACCGGCTGACAAAAAGCAAAAGCAAAAAGCCAACATCCACCGACAGCCGAAGCAAGTAAAGGATCAAAAGCAGCAAAGGAATCTGAGATACAAAAAGAATCTCTCAGAGCGAAAACAGTTTTGGCGATCTCAAAACGCCCATTTTTCTGATCATGACAGAAAGTCAGAGAAACGTACTGTCAGGCCGCAAGAAAGTAATAACAACCGAAGGGAAAGGTTCGGTTCAGAGAACACCAGCTACCGAAAGCATAGGTTCGGTTCCGAGAGAAAAAGCTACCAAGGTTCAAGGTTCGGTCCCACTAATGACCAAAAACAAAAGGGCCACCTAGAACGTCAAGTCAAGAAAACTTCTCAGTCTAAATTCTCTCATTCTAATTCTTCTCAACCCCATTCTAAATCCAATTCTGTTCAAACTCAAAATCCAAAATCTTCAACAGATTTGAAAGGAAAATCGAAGGTTTCCTCAGTCAAGAATGATCAAAAGCATTCCAAGGCCCAAACGCCTGAACCTGAATCCAAACCGACTGTAACTAATCCCAACAAAATTAAAGTTTTCACTATTAAGAAGAAAGATGAAACAACTTTAATAAAAAGAACATATCTTGTTGACATTTCTCTTACTATTCCTGTTCCTGTGAAAGGCTCACATGGACCCAAGAAACTTTGGGTTCCTAAATCTGCTTGATTTTTGCAGGTTATCAGTGACGAGCAGTTCGATGAAGAATGGTATATTGACAGTGGCTGCTCACGTCAAATGATAGGACGGAAGGAAGAGCTGAGGGAATTTCGATCTCTTCCAAACGGCGGGAATGTCAAGTTCGGGAACAACTCATATGGCACGATTAAAGGTTATGGGATGATAACAAATGGAGACTTCATGATTAGAAAAGTTGCATACGTTGAAGGACTACAACATAACCTCATCAGTGTATCTCAGCTTGTTGGAGGTACCGGTCTTAAAGTTTCGTTTGATGATGAGGGTTCGGAAATAATAGAGAAGAAATCAAAAAGAGTAATTCTCAAATCGGAGCGCAAAGGCGAAATGTTTCCACTCAATCTCAAACCCATCAAAGGAAATCCAGCTATCTGTCTATTATCCAAAGCACATTCTGACGAAAACTGGCTGTGGCACCGAAGGCTCTCCCATCTCAATTTCAAGGATATCAACAAACTTGTCACCGGAGGTCATGTTCGGGGTCTTCCATTGCTCAAGTTTGATCGAGAACATTTGTGTGCTGCGTGCGGAATGGGGAAACAGAGTCATCAAAGTCACCCATCCATCATAAACACTAAAGTCGTTGAACCACTTGAGTTAATTCATATTGACTTGTGTGGTCCATCTTCTATCGAAAGCATTGGCGGTAGCAACTATATTCTTGTTATTGTTGATGACTTTTCACGTTTTACATGGGTGTTCTTTCTGAAGCACAAATCTGAGGCTACTCACAAGCTAAACATGTTTATTAAGCAGGTTGAAGTGCAACTGAGGAAAGTCGTTCGCAACATCAGAAGCGACAATGGGCTGGAGTTCAAGAATAAAGAATTTGAAGACTTTTTAGCAGAAAAAGGAACTAGTCACAACTTCTCAGCCCCCTACACCCTCAACAAAACGGGATTGTCGAAAGACGAAACCAATCTTTGTGTGAGGCAGCCCGAACCATGCTAAGTTTCGCTTCTGTACCTCTATATTTCTGGGCTGATGCTATTGCTGCAGCTTGTTTTACACAGAATATGTCCTATCTCAATAAGCGTTTCACACTTACTTCTTATGAGATCATCAACAACAGAAAGCCAAACGTCAAATTCTTCCACGTATTCGGTTCACGATGCTTTATCTTCAATTCTAAAGAACATCATAACAAGTTCGACGTTAAAGCCGATGAAGGAATTTTTCTGGGATACTCTCTTACTTCGAAAGCATACAGGGTTTTAAACAAGCGTTCAAGGAAGATTGAAGAAACGTATTATGTGACTTTCGACGACTGCTACGTCAAGAAGCTGAAGGCCACGGAAGAAACAGTTGGAGAAATTTTCTCTCAAACAGGCCAAGTCACAGCCTCGATTGCAAATTTGTTTGAGCAGTTTGTGGAGTTATTCGATGAACCAGAGAAGGCTACTCTCTCAGAAGCCAATGCAGCAGACAACAAAGTTGACCATCTGAAGCAAATCGTCGATGAAGCTGCCAAACGACTGGGTGAAGGAGAATCAGTTCCAAGTGAACCTTCTCAGCACGGTGCTTCAGTTGAGGGGGAGAATTCATCTTCTTCAAAACTGCCGAGTTCACAAGTTGAGGGGGAGAACTCTTCTCCAGCTGCACCCGAAAGCTCTACTGCACCCGAAGGTATTGTAGCTCCCGAAAGCTCAAATGCACCCGAAACTCCTGTAGCACCGGAAAGTCAAGACACACCTGAAAGCTCATCAGTCGAGGGGGAGAATGCCGATATGTTTTATGATGATGACAGTCAATCTGAATTAGAAGAGATGGTAAACGCTGAATTGGATCCATCCTATGATCCAAATTACCCTCCTCTTGTCAAATGGACCAGAGATCATCCTGTTTCACAGGTAGTGGGTAATGTCTCCGAAAAGGTCCTGACCCGATCTCAACTGAAGGCCAAGCAAGCATCTCTGTTCTCAAAAGTAGAGCTCTGAATGTTTAACTCTTTCGTCTCAAAAGTTGAACCGAAGACAGTAAATACTGCTCTTGATCACTCTGATTGGGTTCAAGCTATGCAAGACGAACTTAATGAGTTCGAAAGAAATAAGGTTTGGCGCCTCATTCCCATTCCTAAAGATGCCTCAGTTGTTGGTCTCAAATGGGTCTTCAGAAATAAAATAGACAAGGAAGGCAATGTAATAAGAAACAAAGCTCGTCTAGTTGTGAAAGGATACTGCCAGGAGGAAGGAATCGATTATGAGGAAACTTTTGCTCCTATAGTTAGGCTGGAATCTGTTCGAATATTTCTTGCCTATGCTGCACACAAGAACTTTGAGGTCTACCAAATAGACGTAATGTGCGCATTTCTAAATGGAGAACTTGAAGAAACGGTGTACGTAGAGCAACCTCCGGGATTCGTGAATGAAAAATACCCCAATCACTGCTATATTCTGGACAAAGCGGTATACGGGCTGAAACAAGCACCTAGAGCCTGGTATGAAACGCTAACTAAGTTTTTAAAGATGTCCAAATTCAAACAAGGTTCGGTTGACCCAACCTTCTTTCGTAAGAAGGAAGGTAACTACCTTATGATTGTTCAAATCTACGTCGATGATATCATCTTTGGCTCAACGAATCCTAGCTTAACAGCTGAATTCAGAAAGCTGATGGAGACTAAATTTGAAATGAGCTCAATGGGTCCGATTAATTTCTTTCTTGGTTTAAGTATTAGACAGGGACCCGAAGACATCTTTATTAACCAGGAAGCCTACACCAAAACTCTCCTTGCTAAATTCGGCATGATGGGAGACTCAAAGGTTAAAGTTCCAATGGCGTTCGGCACCAAGCTTACTCCATCCTTGGATAAGCCAGCAGTCGATATTACGCTATATCGCCAGATGGTTGGTTCTCTAATGTACCTTACTGCTAGCAGGCCTGATATAATGTTTTCTGTTTGTTACTGTGCTAGATTTCAGGCGAATCCTCGTGAACCTCATATGCTTGCAGTGAAGAACATTCTCCGATATCTGAAACGAACTACCTCTCTTGGCTTATGGTATCCATCAAACTCAGGTTTCTTCATTCAAGCCTACTCAGATGCATACCTTGGAGGTTGTGGACTAGACAGGAAAAGCACCACTGGAGGCTGCCAATTCGTTGACGGGAAGTTAGTTAGCTGGCAATCAAAGAAACAGACTTGTGTATCTCTGTCTACAGCTGAAGCAGAATACATCGCAACCGCCTCCTGTACATCTTAAGTGATTTGGATCCAAAGCCAACTCTGGGACTACGGACTCAATATGAAAAAGATCCCACTATATTGCGACTCCGAGAGTGCAATTAGGATCTGTCATAACCCAGTGCAACACTCCAAGGCCAAGCATATAGCACTAAGGTATCACTTCATCAAGGATCATGTGGAAGATGGGAACATCGAAATTCATTTTGTTCGAACCACTGATCAACTGGCTGACATCTTCACCAAAGCTCTTCCTGAAGCTTCTTTCAACAAAATTCTACAAGGGCTTGGAATGATGGAATCAGAGCCAGTACCAAAAATTACCTCTCAAGATCAAAAGTAAGAAGCGAAATAGACCGAACGTTCGGGTTCGGGTCTCTTGTGTGCCGAAATGGACCGAACGCTCGGGTTCGGGTCTTGTTCTGGTGTACCAAAATGAACCGAACGCTCGGGTTCGGTTGTATCATCTGATCTTCGCTTATCACTCAAAGATAGTTTCGTTGGTTGTAAATCTTTTGTATTATTTTTCCAAATTCATTTATCTTATTGTCAAAGTTCTTTTCTTTTTCAAACTTATTTTTTTGGCAACCGAAATAGACCGAACGTTCGGGTTCGGCTCCAAAATTTTTCTCACCCGAAATAGACCGAACGCTCGGGTTCGGTTACAAAATTTTCTCAACCGAAATAAACCGAACGCTTGGGTTCGGTTCCAACTTTTTTTTGTATTAATTTTTTTTGTGTCTTATTTTCCTTTTTATCAAAAATTCCAAAAATATTTTTTTTATTATTTTTTTAAAAATTATTTTTTTTTAAATTCTAAAACTCCAAAAAAAAATTTATTTTTATTTTTCTCTTTCTTTATTTTATTTTAATTTTGGCTCTTATCTTTTTGTATATCTCTTTGTGGTTAAATCATTTCACTAGCTAAATGTCCCTAGAAGCATGCTGCTGTATGTGTCCAAAGCCTCACCTGATTCTGAATAAAAGCCTTACTGACTTGGTATAAACAAACCTTGTCTTCCCAATTAGGCTCTCATATTTATTCTAATCATGAGCTACCTAACTCTCTTCTCACATGAGATAAGAGTTTTCTGCTTAGTCCTATTTTTATAGCAGAGGTACTTTGGTTTCTTTACACCACCTACTTTACTTTTCTCCATCACATTCACTTCACAAACGTAACCCTTGAGACTCTCAGACATTACCACTGAGGTTTATGGTTACACAATTTCTGTGTTCATGATCTTAGCTTCGTGTCACCACGTGCTAAGTGAAACCCACAATTCAATACCTACTATGCATTGACAGTGAACAATTAACTTGCTCTAGCTTTCACTAATGAATTGACGAACTTATCCATGGGGGTACAACATGAAATCTCTATTTTTCTTTTGAGTGATTCCTATGAAATTGTTAAATCCAATAACATTTCTTCCCTTGGGATCCAGTTTTAATTTTTTTTTTTGAGATTTCGCATACATTAGTTTACCTTGCCACTTAAATTATCTCCAACCTACTTGTTCAACAGACTACATTGGTCTCACAAGTACTTCGTTCGATTTCTATCTTATATCAAGATCAGGAATTATGAATCGAAGCGAAAGCCACCCCATAAGCCTAATTAAAAGAAGCCTTTCAACACTTCTTAATAAGTGTCTGATCGTTATTCAATGGGAAACCACACAAACACTTTAAAGTCTCTCTTGACTTTGAAGGAAGAGATTCGTGCTCGGGATCCATCGTTTCGTGTCTTTATTGACATCACATAATCCCTCAAAAGTGTTGCTTTATTTCTTTTTCTTTTACGCACTCATCACGAAAATCTTTTTGATTTTCCAAAATTCTGGTTTCATTAATTCTAAGGAATTTTAATTGGATTGGTTGTTATAAAAGGTTGTGGTTAATATTGATCCACGTGGGGATTTTACTTTAAAGATGTCATTAATCTCTAAAGGGATAAGATGATGAAATGATGACTCAGGCGGGAGTCCAATCGATTTGATTTCAAACGGCGCAACAGGGAAAAGCGTGCGAATAGGAACCGTTTCATCTCCAAACGGAGCCTGATGGGAAGGCGTGTGATTAGGGACTGACACTATCTCTCCTGCGTGATCATCGGCACACCCAACTGTCACGCGTCAGTCACCTCCGAAAAACCCTTCGTTTTTCAATCGAAGATTTGGGAAAGAATTTTCTCTCTCCTTTACCCACAGTATAAAAGGCAATGTGATCCACCGTTTACCTCTTTACTGCACCTATATTCCCAGAGAGCAAGAAAATCCTCTAAACCTCTACTGTTCATCATCTCTCCCACTTTCATCTCAACAATGGCGGATTCTTCTTCTGTTCACGCAACTTCTCACATCTTGCCCATTCGTCCCCAGCAGAGTTTGATCATTGATCTCACTCCTCAGGCGTACGACGCTTTCATGTTTCCCATCATCGAATGCCTGAAGTTCTCGCCAATCGCTCCTGCTCTCACTAGGGCTGAAGCTGTTCCCATGGAGTTCCTGTCACAAATCTTTGCCACGGCTCACTACGACAAGGTCGTTGACAGAATTTTCTTCGATGTCTCCGAGCACAAGGCGTCGATTTCTAAGCAAAGGTTTTGTACGCTGTTAGGGTTTGAACCTGATTCTTCGAGGGTTAATCCAGAAACCATTCCAATGGGTCATCTGTTCAACATGTTCTACAACATGGGGTACACTGAGGTGCTCACTACTGTCACGAAATTCAAGAAGTCGTGCCTGCCCCCTCAGTGGAATGGGATGTTCACTGTTCTTTTCATGGGCTTATCTGAACGAAGTGCTGGATCCGATGGGGCAAGTCGTTTATTTCTCTCCATCATGTACGGGATCTACAATGGCATCAATATGGACTACGGGTCGGTCCTATGGCAACAACTCATTCAAAGTCTCTCTTCTACTTCTCGACACTCAGAGATTTCTTATGCCCGGTTCTGGACTATTGTCACGAAATGGGTGATGGACAAGTACCACGTCCCCATTATCGCTGGTGCTCTAATGTCTTCGATTGGTACTTTCCATACCACGAAGATCATTGTGTCGGATGCTTCGAAATTTCCCTTCAACGGGTCTATCCCGGAAACGATGTATGGTGACGTTCCTGCTGACAGCCGGATCATTCAAACGTACAAGGAGTTCAGACGTTCTGGTCCGAGGGATCTTACTCCAGAGATGATGAAATCAATTCATGACGCAGACAAGCCTGCTCCTAGAGGCAAGAAGGCTGATAAGGGAAAACAGGTGGCAAAGGGAGCAAAAGGCCCATCTCCCAAGAAAAGGAAAACCACTAAGGCTGCTCAGTCTCCACCACAGAAGAGGAGAAAAACCCAACCGAGACGAAAGCTGATTATCTCTTCATCCTCAAGCGAATCTGAGGACGAGGGTTCTGATTCGGATGGATCTCAACGTGGCAACACTCCACCACGTTCGCCCACCCCAGAGATACATATTTCTACTTCTCCTATCTCTTCTCCACCCGTTACAATTCCTTTTTCTATTCCCCCCATAACCTCCACCACTCAAATACCACCTACTTCCATCCCAATACCACCACCTATCTTTACCGAAGTAACAACCACCACCACTGCAGATGTTAGAACCAACGTATCTGATACGGGGGTTCATACTAACGCACCAAAATCCACCTGAGCACCCGAACCCACACCAACAACCGAACACACCACCCAATCCGAACCTACTACTACTGCTACCGAGCCTCCAGTTTCACCACCACCATCTTCTCCTGCTCATGCTTCAGAGGAAGAAGAACCTCTCCTTGGCGGGGAGAATATGACTTTTGATTCGATCTATTACAGTCCTTTTCAAGTTCAAAGTGACGACGATGACGATGCTCCTGTCACAAAGAGGAATCTCAAGGAGCTACATGACAAAATAGATTCGCTCATCGCTTCGTCTTCCACATCTCAGTCCTCCATATCTAAAGCTGCCATTCAAAAAATTGTTGAGGCTTTCTCCAAAGCTCATCAAGTTTCTATCGATTCCGCCACTGCAGCTATAGATGCCTCAACCAAAGCTTGTGAGGCAGCGACCGAAAAAGTCGATAAACTATTCACTGATGCTTCTTTCTTGTTGACATCTTTACAGGAAAGTGCTGAAGCCACCAAGACTATGCTGGAATCCATTATCAACCAGTTGGCTACATCAGTCGCTTCTGAGCTGAAGTCGTTCGCTTCACTTAGACAATCTATTTCTGATAACAACTCAGCTTTCAGAATAACCATTAAGGAACGTCTCTCCAAGCTTCAAGAAGACTTAGCTGCCGAGAACACTCTAATGGATGCTCTCGCAAGGAAGACTACCGCTCTGAAGGTCAAGAGTACTCAACTCTCCAACTGTCAACAAGAGATTGACTCTCTTCGATCTGAAAGAGAGGTGGTTAAATCATGTGTTTTGGATGTCCACTCTGCTATCTCAAACATCCTTGAAGCACATGACCCAATCATCAATTATTCAGTACGCTGTACCCTTGCAGAGAAGCTTGCTCCCGCCCTTTCTCTACTGAGCAAACTTGAAGGGCTCCTTGATTTCGTGTCCATTCCGAAACAAGGGGGAGAAAAAGAACAAGTGTCTCAACCACCTCCTACATCAACAGCAACTGACACAACCGAACCTCCTCCAGTAGGCCAAGCCTCAGGTTCCGGTGTGAAAGACAAAGGCAAAAATATTGCTGAGGAGAGTGACGATGATGATAAAGAGACAATTGTCGACCTTCTGAAGCGTCAAGGTCGAGATAAGGAGGCTAACATCAGTGCTCGTGTGGCTAGAAAGGCTGAAGAAGCCGAAAGAAGACAAAAAGAAGCCCACGATCTTCTCGAGAGTAGGAAAACTCTTTTTCTTCCGTGGACTCTTGAGAGGCTGATTAAAGAAGCCATCGAAACACCAAGTATCTTGTGGCTAGAACCTGTGATCTCTTTAGATTGTTCTAACACTGTCGATTCTCAGTTCGATATGCCACTGACCCGAAAGACGTTTGTTTTTCATGCCTTTGACAACATTGCTGAGTTCCCCCATCCTCATTCACAGGTTGATCAGGACTTAGTCGAGTTTTATCTGAGGGCAGCTCAACCTCAATACCAAACTTGGAGCGCTCAGAAAATCATCAATGTTCGGGTCCTGAAGCCGTACAGGGAAGGCAACTTCACCAACGTTCGGTTCAAGGTACTAAGGGGATCTGCCAAAGCCAAACATGCCATCTCACTTCCAGATCTTCCCAACCTTAATCCCCATGATTGGATTATCTTGCACAACATCCTTCTTACAAACGAAGCTGAATATGGTCCGATCATCGACCACTTTAAGACGATGCTTGTATGCTATATCATGGAAGTTGCTTTGATGGATCAGGAGATTGCGAGCGTATTCAAGAAGAAGCCTATCATACTTTACAGCGGATGATGTAAAGTACTTTGATGATATGATTCAATGGTACATTCGGTTCAGACATACTATCCTTGCTCTTATCACACGTCTGTTTGATACAGTAAAGAAGGCTCCCGCTGCTGGCCCAAGCAAGAAGAAGAAGTAGTCTCGCTCCAATTTGACGCAAAGGGGGAGATTGTTGGGTCGTATTTTGTGTTGCGTCTATTGGGCTCGTTAGCTAGTCCAATATGTATCTCCGGTATGGGCCTGTCCGTCCGTGAGTTTTGTAGGGTTTAGTATAAATAGATGCTTGCATGCATCCTAGAACAAGAGCATGATTAGAAACGATTAGAGATTTATTGTTCAGCAAATTTATCGTTTTTGTTTTGTAATCCTAAAATCCTCTACAGTGGAAGTTCTTAGTCGAGCTCTGCTGAGGATCGAGTAATCTAATCATTCGACACATCTTGATTCATACCTGTGTTTTGTTTACTGTTTTTACGTTCATCGTATACCTGTTACAAAGATCTAATCGATCAAAGAGTTGATTAATAACTCATCAAGGTCCATGGAGTACATTACACTCATAAAGTCTCCACCTTTGGGACTTTTAACCCTAGAAATGGTCCATGCAGCATCAAACCAAATAAAGAGGAAAGTTTTGAACTTTATACCTCTAGATGAAGCTCCTTTCTCTAAAGATCTCAGATCCAAACTTGCACTTCAAGCCCTAGCCTCCACAAGCTCTTCTCCTTCTTCTTCACTAACACACCAAGAAACTTTTAGCTCCAAAACACACACACTCAAGCTAAGGATGATGGAAGGCTCTCTCTTAGAGTTTCACTCTCTGATATGGAGGCTGAGAAATGAGCCTTAGCATCCTTTAAATAGTACACAAGCCAAACATTTAGGGTTTGCATCTGAACCCGTTACGCCTAGCGTAACCCTCGGTACACCCAACGTACCCAGGCGAGTCCGCGTCCAAATTAAGCGCATGAGTACGCGCAACGTACTCATTTGCTAGAAGAACTCTCTCAAGGGACCAATCTTGACAACTTGATAAAATGGATGGGTTAAATAGCTTTACCTGGATTTCGGGATGTTACAAAAACTAATGAATTAGAACACATGAGCAGTTAAATTGATTATACGGAAAAAAAAGTTACCTTAATTGGAGAATTATGTGTTACCAAGATCGACAGGTAGAAGAAATTGTTTAAGGGCATAATCACACAATAAGATCGACACGGAAGGAATGAGGAATACCTGGGCTGATGTCTAATCACTAATCAAAGATGAAATCGAAGGCAGAAGGCGACGTGCAGTTGAAATTGAAGGTGGGAGGGGAAAAATTGAAGCAGAAAAAAGATGAAATCAAAGGCAGAAGACGACGTGCAATTGAAATTGATGGTGGAAGGGGAAAAAAAATAAAAAACGTGTGTGCAGGGATCGAACTAGGGAGAGCATTCTTTGATTTTCAAATCTCCACTTTTTTTTTCTTTTCTTAGGAGGCCTTCAAGCCTCAATTCTCACATTTTCCCTCTAAATAATAGAGAAATAAACTCATGGAAATGGAATTTGTTTTTTTTCTCAACATTTTAATACAAAACAAACAAGGAATATAAAAACAATTCCATTTTGCCTCCTCTCATTTCCCTTCACCAAACACCCCCTAAGTAACCAGCCCAACCCTTCCCTACTGGGTTCATTACTAGCCCAAGAGGTAAAAACCATATTCACTACTAATATGGCCGACTCAACCCAATACTCTAAGTGAGGCACGACTCTCACCCGTAACATCGTCCCTAACAAGTATTGTTTGAATTTCTCCAACTCGAAAACAATTGACAACAACTATTTTCTATGGTTGAATAATTTCCTTACGTGCTGTCCAAGACTTTTGAGGCGAAATAAATAACATGGTGAACCCGATCTTTCCTTTGTCCCATCACAACTCTAATAACAGAATTGCTTGCATCACACATGATCTCGAAAGGCATGCTCCAATCTGGTGGTTGAATAATGGGAGTTGGAGTGAGTAGATTTTTCAGCAAGTCGAAAGCCTTTTTCCACTCTTCATTAAAGTCAAACTCTACATCTTTTTGTAGTAGATGTCACATGTGCACTGTGATCTTTGAGAAGTATTTAATAAACCTCCTGTAAAAACATGAATGGCCAAAAAAAGAACCCACTTCCTGAACACTCTTCGAGTAGGGTAAGCTTTTGATAATACATATTTTAGCCTTATCTACTTCTAAACCTCTTTTTGAAACAATATGACCCAAAATCAGACCTTGGTGAACCATAAATTGACATTTTTCAAAATTTAGGACCAGGTCAGTTTCAATGCATCTTTGAAGAATTTTGATGAGGGTTTTAAGATAAGTATCAATGACATCTCCATAGCTGGTAAAACCTTCCATGATGACTTCTATGATATTTACTACATACTCAGAAAAAATACTTACTATACACCTTTGCAAGGTGGCAGGTGCGTTGCAGAGTCTAAAGGGCATCCGTTTGTAAGCGAAAGTTCCAAATAGGCAGGTGAAAGTGGTCTTCTCCTAATCTTCTAGAGCAACTGGAATATGGTGAAATCCTAAGAATCCGTTCAGACAACAGTAATGTGACTTTCTAGAAAGTCTCTCCAACATCTGATTGATGAACGTAAGTGGAAAATGATCTTTTCGGGTAGCAGTGTTTAACTTTATGTAGCCTATGCGGACGTGTCATCGACTCTGAACTCGAGTTGGGACTAACTCTCCATCTTTAGTTTCCACTACCATCACTCCAGCTTTCTTCAGAACAACTTGAATTGGACTGACCCATTTGCTGTCAGATCGGGTATTCCAAGAGTTCCATAATTTCCTTCTTAACTACTTCCATCATTGCTCGGTTCAGTCTTCGTTGGGCTTCTCTTGAAGGCTTAAAATCTTCTTCCATCAGTATTTTTTGCATGCATAAAAATGGGTTGAGTCCTTTTATATCAGCTATGGTCTATCGAATCGTGTTCTTTTATTGCTTGAAAATCCCAATCAATTCAGATTCCTCCTTTTTTGAAAGTTTGTTGGATATAATAACTGGAAGTGTTTCCTTTTCTCCCAGATACACGTATTTCGGATGTTTTGGTAGAGTCTTTAGCTCGAAGATGGGTGCTTGCACTACAGAAGGAAAAATTTTGGAGTTTGAATTAGGTAAGTTTAGAATCTGATTTTCTGTTTCTGGTCCACACAAGCTTCCATTTCTTTCACTTTCTTGTCAAGAACATATCTTTCTGATAAAACCTTGGTTGCATTAACAGACAAATTTCTATAGAGCACTAAACCTAGTTACTTTTTGTTAGTAATCCCAAAGTATTCAACAGTTAACGGTTCGATTACATCAATAAAATTAAGAGCTAAAACATCGTATGGATAACGAATGGCATCATAAATATAGAAGTTGATAACTTCAACATCGAATTCCATAGAAAGGGTACCATCACAAACATATATTTTTGTTTTGGAGGGTTTAAAAAATGGTCTCCCCAAAAGAATAGAACTAGAATTCAGTAAATCATCATCTGACATATCTGTGACGTAAAAACCAATTGGGAATATTTGTTAATTCAGTTGGACCAAAATGTCTTCCAGCACACCTTTTGGGTGTACCAGTGAATGATCAACTAACTAAATGATAACACCTAATCTTTTTAGTGACCCTATCCTAATAGTTTTAAAAAGTGAATATGGTAAAACATCTACTGAGGCACCTAAGTCCATCATGACATGTGGCACTGAAAGGTTCCCCAACTTGCAAGGAGCAGTGAATAATCCTAGTTCGTTGCACTTTAAGGGTAGCCTTTTTTGTAAAACAGCTAAAACTATTGAGAGAAATACTTGAAGAGACGTTAGTAACAAGATAATCAGTTGTGGAATATAAGGTAATCTCAGTGGATCTTGTTAGCTCAACAATAATAATAGTTAGATTGTGGAAATGGAAGGAAAATAAATAGCAGAAAGTTTATATCAATAAGCAATAAACAAGTAGACACAAGGTTGAATCGTAACAAGGTTTGCATGCAAACACAAATCAGCATAAGATGAACAACACAAGTGAAGAGGGACTCGGTTAAGTATCAATTAAGATAACTTAAGATATAGAGATGAACAATCAGATAAACATTCAGTGATCGATAGATTGTTGATAATTGATAAACTGGTAAAGATTACATGAAGTGGGAGGCTCTATTTATAAAGTCCCAAAAGTTACATCAAAAGAGTAAAATAATCCAAAAGTGACTGACAATGGTGACCATGAATGGTTCACCGAATATTTCATGGAATACAAGTAATGTAAGTAAAGTACCTTAAACTGTGTTCATGCATGACTCCACTCTGTGGTTCATCTTCAAATCTGCGGGTCTTCAACGAACAAAAACAATCTCCGATATTAATTTCTCTATGGTATCATCAAGTGCAAAAGTCTTCGGTTCCTTTTAGATGAAGAGGGTCACATTTGGTTTCAACAATTTCCCCCAAAGTGACCTCTTAGCTTATTTTCTTCAGTTATTCATTTATAGGAACCTGATGATAATCCACCAAAATATTCTAAATTCGAAAAACCACTGGATTCTTCTTAAGATCTCAAACTAGACTTTATCAGTTGTGTGCTTTCATCTTTACATCAAAGCCAGAGTGATATCCAGTTGCTTCTTTGAAAGGCAATGGATTGTGGTTACCGAAATGAAGTACTTGAGACCATCTTGATTTTTGTTGTACACAATCTCTAGCTCTGGGTAGCTTGTTGCACCAAGGGACAATTCTTGGAATCATTCAGTGAAGTTTGGCACATGCTGGAAGGGAGGAAAATTGAACTTGTTGGCAAGGACTGGGTGTATTTCAACATCAATCTTTCCAAAGTCACATATCAAGGCCTTTAAGAATTCACAAGCCCTTTCAAAGGCAACCTTCATCTTGGGATATTTTTCAGCCTTAAGCTGAAACACCCGAGCTATCAAAAATATCTCTTCGGGATTCATGCACACAAATTCGACTTGACTACTGATGTACTCGCTTCCTCTTCTAGTCAGGGAACATTGGAAAAATTCACTTTTCATGAATTTTAAAACTTTGAAGGTCTTTACCCCGTCTGGTGTATCGTTGGACCAGATGTTCTCAAACTTAGAACCGTGTTTAGCATGAAAGAGGTTCAAGCGTTCAATATCCATGGGGAGTCTTCTATCATCAGGAATGCGGAGATCAAGAGATTGAAAGACTGGGAAATACTTAGAAATTGGAGAAATTGGAATATACCAATAACCATCTAATGGTGGTTCTGCATATGTGAGATGAGGAGTGTAATCAACATCAAGAAGTCTACGGGTTGGGTTTACCAATGAATTGATCAGGGTTTCGTCAAACATAGTGTCAAACCCTTGTTCCTTGCAAATTTCATCCGCAAACATAGTAGCTCGCATGTCACTTTTTCTTTGGACTGTGGCAGGGGAGTCATTAGTATGGTCCGATGACATTTCTTCTTCTGCGGTCTTGAGGTGAGGAGGGGTTTGTTGAGGTGTACCCTGAGGAGTTGGAATTTGATGAGATGACAATGGAGTTGGTTCTTTGTTGAACTCTGCGGTTGGAGGTTGGTTTAGAGGAGGAGTTTGTTCTCTACAGTGCACAAGAGAATGTGGATCTTGAGGAGGATTGACAGAGTGGTTATGTAATTGAGTTTTTGAATTGGAGGATTCAGAAACCATTTCAATTCTGATTTGATTTTGATATCCTTCATCACTTCCCCTTTTTGAGGAAGCAGGATCCATCTGCTCCTCAAACCAGTGTTTCAATTCATCAATCTTCTGAAATGTGGCATCAAAATGGGTTTTCATTTGAGAAAACACTTGTTGGTTGTTGGGAATCGCATGATTGAAAAGATGTTGATAAATCTCCTTTGTGAGACGGAGGATTTCATGAACACTTTGTTTGGTAGTGAGTGATCTTCTTAATCCCTTGATTGTTTCTTGGAGTAATGCAAAACCTGATTCATATGCGGTGTGAGGTTCATCCATAACCTGCTTGGAGTTGTTTGCTTGGGTTTGTAGGGTTTGTTGGAAGTCTCTTTTCAACTCTTTTACTTCCTTGATGAAGTCTTCATCTTTGGACATGAATTTCTAGTGGTCTGCAGTTCTTCGATTGTCAAGATCCTTGATACCCATTTCAACCTGTAGAACAACCCTTTCTACATTCATTCTTTCCCTTGTCTCCAAGATCTCAACACAATCAATTAGTGATGGTGTTGAAGTTTCATTGCTTTTCGGTGTCTTAGAGGATACTGTAGCCAAGATTTGATCGAATTTGGCTTGTAGGTTGAGGAATTCTTTTCTGGAAACTGCTATCTTCTTTTTCTTCTTTTGCTTGGGCTTTGAGGTGGAATGCTGAGATCCACTTGATTCTTCATCATCAACAACCATAATGAAGTTGTCGGAAGGAGGAGGCTTTTAAACATCATCAAGACCAAACATTGGGGCAGAGCTGATCTCGATTACGGTACCATCGTCATTTGAATCATGAGCTTCTTCATTTGGAGGAGGCTTGGATGTACCAACAACATTCTCCATTTCATTAACCTTTAGAATAATGTTATCCATCTCCAACATCCACTGCTGAATAGAGAGAGAAGGTCATGAACTGTTGTGGCATTGTTGAACGTGGTGGCCCAATATTTTTCCACCAGGAGAAGAGATTCCTCCTTTTGTTATTGTTGCTGCACTTGTTGAGTTTTTCTAGCCTACAGGGCCCTTTTAAAGGCCTCAAACTTCCTTATCCTAGGCTTAGTTATTGGTCGGTATTGACACTACGAGTTGCCGGATGCATATCCGTCAAATCCTTTGTTCGCCGAGGTGTCCCTCAGGTTAATGGATCCCAACACATTTATGCTCACCATGCGTAAACCGCTTGGATGTAATGTAGGCGGTACAATCAAGTTTGGCCTCAGCTCTGTTCTGGCTAGGTCTTCGAAATAAGTGCCCTACGGTACAACATGTGTTTGTTCTGTTTGTGTGACACAAAGAAAAATGGAGTGCAACTCCTCGGGAGTAAAAACGTACAATCGTGAAGCCCTGGAGACCTTAGGGAAAGTATTCACATCTGGATCGACTTGGGCTCTGGATGGGGGTCTATCTCCAATATGAGATGAAACTCATATACTATTTGTATCAGAGTGGTGAGTTGGGGTTCTTACAGGTGAGCCTACAGTGACTCGAATGGTTGTGAGAGTCTTTTGGGAGACTCCGACATTTGCCTTGGTTTTCATTTGGCTATGAATTAGGGTGAGCTTCAATTTCTTCCTTCTAAAGATGTTTGCCGATTTCGAAGGCTCATCTTAGTTTTCATTGACAACATTAATAGGGGGATCATGATCCTTGGAAGGAGAAGGTTGAGCTTTGGGAGTAGGCTTTACGGTCTTAGCCTTTCTTTTCTTTGAGGGACCAGCTCCCTTTTAGACAACATTCATTGGCGTTTTCCTAGCAAAGGATTTAACCCTTTCTGGTTTTGGCAGCGGGTCCTGGGCTGCGGCAGGCTGACTAGATCTTGGCGGGGAAGAGTGATATGGGGTAATATCACTTGTAGCCATAATATGATCAGCCACCTTTACGGTAGTAAGGCCAATGGACTCCAGATATACATAGGCAAACGGCGAATGGGACCAAAAATAGATTGATCCTTGGAAGGATTGTACCCTTTAAGATCGCAAGTTGAGAACATATTGGTGTCATTTCTCATGCTAAGATGAGCGTCTTTGTGAAGATTAACAATGTATAATGACCAGAACCTTGCAAACGTGAGTTCTGTCATGCCTTCCTTTGACTGCATTACCAGTGTAGATACTCCAAACTATATCTAATAGTTGTTTTCCCATGTTATCTGTCCCTTTTGTTCTGCGTGAGAGATATCGAATCACAAAACGGAAAACAAATTTCCAAACAACAACTAAATTTCTTTTCTTGAATTCTCCTACTCCTTTGAGTTTTGCATGATACCCATTTTATAAAGTGTAGAAAACACATCTGTTGTGCTTAAAGAGTAGAACTTTGTTGAAGGAAGAACCCTTAGGTTGATTGCAGCAAGGAACTTTTCTTTTGTTAAAACCGCCAAAGAATCATTGATGAGATTAAGATGAATCTCTTGAGGTTTATCATGACGTATGTGTTAGGGTGCAAAGTCACGCTTGGATGTGCAGTGTTAAGCTTACCCAATTCTATGTGTAAATAGGTTGACTCTTTCCTATAAATAGGAAGTGAGTGACTCCCATTATGTAATGAACCATTTGGAGAGCATTAGTTTTAGAGAGAGAAACAACAAACCCATTTGTACTCTTTCTAATTCATACTAATGAGAACTTAAAATATTTATTTACTCCATGTGTTCTTGAATTTGTATGATGATTCACTAGATCTTTTCTAATTCCACACATGCCATCATAATCAACACCACTACAATTGGTATCAGAGCAGGTATTCTTAATTGGATCAAGAATTGAACCTTGATGGCATTCTAGATTTGGTGATTCTTATTTTGATATTTTTTCTTCGTGTTTTAGAGAGTTTGGATTCGAAAAATCGAATTCATCTTTGATTATATTCATAATTCGGTTTTCTTCACTAGAATTCAAGTGATTTTTGATTTCTCTTTCTAGAAGACCTATTCAAAATCACTTTCTCTCTCTAGAAATCTTCAAGTTCTTATGAACATGGGGGATTTGGAGTATGATTCTTGGGTTGTGGTCGTTAAAGATGTGAAATACAAAGTCAACGAATACTAATTTTATGGATTAGTGTTAAGTGGGTTGATTTCACGGGAAACTTTGGTTTCTTATGGAGGTTTAAAGGATGATCATGGAAGATTGATATTTCAACCAGTTTCAAAGATTAATTTCTTGTTTGGATCTTATTGTCTCATGTTAGCTTATAGCGAAAATCGAGATGAAGGAGAAGAAAGAGATTTGTTTAATAAGGGATACGTTTCTCATATTGAAAACCCAAGTGATATTCATGCTCTTAAGTTTGTTGAAGATGTTCTTGATGTTCTTGAAGTTCATGATAAGAAGATTCAAGTTGATTCTCATGAAGATGAAAAAGTTTTTTGCTCGATTGGAGTTCAAACCGATGATATTTTGTGTTATTGTGATTCATTTGAAAGAATGATTCCTTATCTAAATCCAGTAATCCATGAAATTTACAAGTATCAAACTCCAAAAGATTTGATTCAAACTTGCAAAGTTGAAGTTGTGGAAAGTGGGTTTGTTCATAAAATCAAATCTTCAAGATGCAAAAAGATGAGGAATACAATGATGAAGAAGATTAAACGGAAAAACAAGCAGGTTTACTCACAAAAATCATCAAATGTTGTTGTGAATCCGAAATCCATGAAGCAAATTTGGGTTCCAAAGTAAAAATTACCAAAGGTTGCATTGAATTTGAAGTCAAAACCCAAACGTGTTGGTGGTTCTTATGAAGATTTTCTTGGAATGTTGAATAACACGAAGAACACGAAGAACGTGTTGTACATCGTGTATAGTGGTACAACTTCAGTAAAGGAATCGAAAGCTCTAAACAGAGGGTGTGTTGGAAGAAACTTGATCATCAGTTTGATGGCTTCATTGTACGATTGATGATCTTCAAAGATTCCTCTGTAATTGCTGGCTGTTATCGATGGATTTAAGTCTTTGATCATCGATTCTGACTTAGTTGGTCGTGCTGAACTATTGGCTTTGGATTGTTACTTTGAAATGCTTGACATCACCATTGTTGCAGGAAAAAGTTTGAAGAACTTGCTCGAAAGTATTTTTGCAAGAATGTGAAGAAGATGAAGTTCGTCTGAGATTTCAGAAAGCATAAACGCTCTCTTGGGTTTTCATTTGATCAAAGGTTTTAACCATTATCAGATTAAATTAAATAAATAAAAGATAAATATTTTTCGGAAAAGATGAGCATTAAATGTTTTGCAGGCCTATGATGACACGCCAGTTAAACGTGGGGTGAGAAATGGGTTTATCCGTTGTAAAATGGGGAAGTGGAATGGATTAGACCCCAATGCTTGCTTGATGTGATTGGAAAGGATTTGCAAAAAGATTTTTCAGTAGGCAAATCGGGTTTCTTTCTTTTTATCCAAAAATAGGCCTAATAGAGGAAAGTCATTTGAAAAGAGATTAAAGTATCATGTGCGACAAAATGAATGTTTGAAGAATGTTGGTTTTTTTTTTTTTTTTAATTTCATTAAGTATCACACATTATCATTTAAATATTTTATATGGTGATGACTGCGGGTTCATTGAATGCGTCTACGGTAGCTGAAAGATAAACTAGATCATGAAGATTAGAAATAAAAGAAATAAGGAGACCCGAAGAGTATATAAATCATAAATGACTTCAACATACAAAATATACCGAGGAGAAAATATGAAGTGTATACTATATCAGTTATTCTAGAAATAGGCCACAGTCGGTAAAGTGCTTCAAGAGTTTTGTTTTAAAAGAAAAGAAGCAGTTCATTCACACCCAGAGACCTAATAAGGTATGTGGTACCTATCCTTTCAAGAAGAACTGCGGGTCAGGGTTCATTATCCCTAACATTTCCAAAAATACATTCAATTTTGTGGAGTTGAGTGCTTTGGTGAAAATATCAGCTATATCCTCATGAGTTGGTACGAAAATAAGTTCAATGTTACCTTTGAGAATGTGGTCTTTGATGAAGTGGTATCGTAGCTCTATATGTTTCGTCTTCGAGTGATGAATAGGATTATGAGAAATCGCTATTGCACTCTCTGAATCACAGTAGATTGGTACTCGCAACATCGTGTACCTCGTAGTCCAAAATTTGTGTCTTCATCCAAAGGACTTGTGAGCAACAAGTAGTTGCGGCCACATATTCTGCCTTTATGGTAGACAAAGAAACACAATTTTGTTTCCTTGAAGACCAACTAATTAATCTTCCACCCAAAAACTGACTTCTAACCAAAGCGCTCTTTCGATCGAGTCTACATTCGACATGATTTGTGTCTGTAAACGCTTGAAAACTAAAGTCGTTACCCGCAAGGTACCAAATACCCAAGGCTTTACTTCCTTTTAGATATCTAGAGATCTGATTGACCGCAGTCAAGTGTGATACTTTGGGATCTGATTGGAATCTAGCACATAAACCCATAGTAAACACAATGTCCGGTCGACTAGCATTAAGGTACATCAATGAGCCAATCATTCCTCGATATAGTTTGTGATCAACCGACTCTCCGGTAGTGTCAGCTGAGATTTTATACCAAAGGCCATAGGGACCTTTGCTGAGGAGCAATTATCCATTGAAAACTTTTTCAACAATTCAGTGGTGTATTTCTCTTGATGGATGAAAATACCTTGAGGGACTTGTTTAACCTGAAGACATGGAAAGAAGTTAATGTCTCTATTCATGCTCATTTGAAACTTGCTTGTCATGAGCTTTGCAAATTCATCTACCATTCCCTGATCCATTGAATCAAAGATGATATCATCCACATAGATTTGAACAAGCATCAAATGTTTGTCATTTGCTCGTATAAATAAAGTGGGATCAATCACACCTCTTTTGTACCCTGAAGAGACAAGAATCTCTGCAAGAGTCTTCTAGCATGCTCTAGGTGCCTGCTTTAGACCGTATAGTGCTTTCTCCAGCTTGTAACAGTGATTTGGAAATTCCGAGCTTTCAAAGCCTGGTGGTTGTTGCGGATATACTTCCTCTTTCAGTTTGCCATTCAAAAAAGCACTTTTCACATCCATTTGATGGACCTTGATGTTTTTATGAGCTGTATAGGTTAAGAAAATATGTATGGCTTCCATCCGGGCAACTGGTGTATATGTTTCATCAAAATCAACAGCTTCAAGTGGACTATACCCCTTTGCAACTAAGCGTGCTTTGTTTCATACTACCATACCAGATTCATCTAACTTGTTTTTGTACACCCATATTGTACCGACGACAGTGTGACCTTTTGGCTTCGGTACCAATTTCAAAACATTATTACGTTCAAACTCAACAAGTTCCTCTTACATTGCAATGATCCAATCAGGATCCAAAAGTACTGCTTTTGTGGTTCTGGGCTCGATGGATTACATGAATGCTGCATACTGACAATGGTTATTAAATCAGTAGAAGAACGAGTTTGAATACCTGAAGACTGGTTGCCGATGATTGTAACGCTTGGTTCAGGCATTATTTATTTCTTAATATTTAGGGTTTTGGGCTGGAACTCGACATGTAGCTTATTAGATCTCATCTTTAGTAGTTTAGGGCCTGGTTTTGGGACTTTGGCTTGGATGCCCAAATAAAAGAGGTTTCCAGAGGTTGAGAGTGTAGATCTGGCCTCTATAAGACCTCTGGAGGATTAAAGTTACAAACTTTAATAGCCTCCATGTCCCATTCATGCAATATGTCCACTATGAAGCCTATATTAGACCACAGAGGGTATTTCAAGCATGCAAGGACGTAAAGTTAGAAGCTCTACATGGTTTGTCAACATTTGGACATCAGATCTATGTTTTGGGATGTTGGGATGAGAGTTTAACGGCTTAATGAGTCAAGAACTTCCTTAAAGGAACTAGGGTTTTAGTTTAAAGCTTGTTAGATGATCCTTGGGGTAAAGTTGTAAACTTTACCCTCCTAGATATCTCCAGGGACAAGGATCTGAAGTTTGGAACCTTTGGATTAATGAAAAAGGGCTTAATACATTAAATCGGTGGACAGACTGAAGGACTTAAGGAGTTTACAAGAGAACTCGACGAGTTGGGTTGGGGTTACCCCAATTCTGTTGGGAAACAAGGAAACCTGACGAGTCATAGGAAAACTCGACGAGCTGGGCCACGATATCGCGATTCTGACTTTGGGGTGGACTCGAAAAGTTAAAGGAGTGACTCGATGAGTTAGGTCAACCCGAAGCGTTGACTTTGACTTTGATTTTGACCTTGACCAAAATTGACTTTTAAGGGTTTGAAGGATTGAGTTGTATCTAAGGAGTTATTTATGATTAGGGAGGTGGCAGGGCTGATACTCGGAGTTTGGACCTACTCAGCCATAGTTCGCATTTGAGGTGAGTCTCCTCACCATACTAATGGGTCGAAGGCACCAAGGCCGGTCCATTCGGTTAGTTGTGATGATTACATATAATCATTATGGATATGCCTAGTACGTATGTATGTGAATGTGTTAGTACCATATTGGCTAGATATGCGAAGACCCCGAGGGGAGCCCATGGCAGCTGGATGTTAGACCATGTGGGGGAGGCCATGAAATTCTAGTTAAAGACCATGTGGGGTAGCCCATGGTACATAGGTATAAGACCCAGGGGGAGCGCATGACATCCTGGAGTAAGACCCTCGAAGGAGTCCACGACATCCTTATATGTTTGTATGCATGGCTTATGTAGTATATACGTGGTTTATATGGTTATGTGATTATGTGGGGTATGTTATGGGGTAACTCACTAAGCAATCGCTTACAGTTGGTTGGTTGTTTCAGGTACTTCAGGATCTAAGGGCAAGGGCTCGGCATGATGGCACAGCGTGCACTCTCCGACATTTTAGTTTGGACACTCTGATGTTTTGAATAATTTATCTGATGTCATGGATTTTTGAAAGACAATGTAATTGGAATGCTATGTTTTATGAAAATGATTTTGTTACTAAAAATGAAAAAAAAATTATTGGAAATTTGGCTTGTTACAAGTTAGTATCAGAGCCTTGGTTTGAGGGATTCGGGCACACTCTCAGGTGTGTTAGAACTCAAACTGAGGAAGTGATAATTTTTTTTCAAAAATCAAGGTTAAAACATCTTAAAACAGATTTCTTGTAAGAAAAAGGAAGAGTGCAATGTGCGTAATCGGCCGAGCTCAAGTAAGTGTTTTCCCCAATATGTTGTCATGATATATCGATATTTGGAATGTGATAGCCGTATGGATTTTGCTATGTGTATGATTTTAAAATTGTATATGGTTAGGATCTTATTGCCATAGAATCATTGATTTGTCCTTATTTCCCATTCCTTGTTTGGTTGTGGTCTTAGGGTAGAGTCCGTTATTCGACAGTCTATTTGATCTCGTTCTATGTATAATTTGCATGCAAAAGGCAACTTGTTATGCTGGATTTGAGTTCTAGTTTGATGGGAATGGAGAAAATCTTGGGATAGCTAGGATTTGAGTTATGCGCGAGTTTGTGAGATATGTTTTGTTCTGGGACGAATTAGAGTTATCAAATAGAGCATTGGGGAAGGTACAGGTAGGTGCGGAGGGTAGTATTGGTCCAGACTAATGCAAGCAAATGACCTGTACCCGAACTAATGTTAGATATGGAAGCTCTAAGGAGACCAGTGTGCAAGGATCCCATTTTCAAATATCTTAATCATTATGCCTTGTGGTATTTCAGACTAGAATGGTGGTGACGCGACATAGAGCAGGGGGATCACGACCAGGATCTGGGTTGGGCTATGCTACAGAGCCCATTGACGAGAGGTTGCATGAGCTTATCGCAGCCGAGGTTACGAGGGACATTCTTGACATCACCCAAGTGATTTTCGGGACTGTCAAGGAGGGGACGATGGAGATCACGGAGGAGCGGCTCAGGTCTTTCCGAGCCGAGATTGCTGCGGGCCAGGTCGGGGCCCGAACGCCCTCGTTCTAGGAGTTCAAGACGTACGTAGCTCCTGAGTTCTTTAGGGTCAGGGACCCCATAGTTAGTCGACACTGGGTGGTAGACATGGAGAACGCCCAACGCACAAGCTGTTTCCCTGAGGCGGAAATGAGGGGTTTACTTCATGCATGTTGAGGGAACGAGCTAGGGACTAGTGGGAGGAGGTGACCCACCAGGTAGGATCAGTTGGAGTGGCTGAGATGTCATGGCAGGAGTTTGTTAAACGTTTTGACATGGATTTTGCACCATCCATTGAGGTGCAACGTTTAGTGAGGGAGTTTCAGGAGCTACAACAGACCACCGAGACTATGGCGGAGATCATCGCCAAGTTTCGGGAACAAGCATTATTGATCCCGCAGTATGCTACGGATGAGGGTTTGAGGAGGACAAGGTATCATTCCATGCTGATGGATGATATCCGTGAGTGTCACACCCCAAAACCAAGAACGGCGGAAACCTTCTGGGGCGGAGGACGTCATGTATAGTATCACAACACAGTAAATGTAAATAAGCAAACAACATCATCCATTGCATTAAATAGATAATTTTAATACAAGCGTGTTCTGTACAGTTTTAGACACCAAAAAATATAATGTGAATCAAAATAATATGATGAGTCTTGAATGCGCTCCATCTTCTCAAAAGCTGGCATCGGTACATGTCTACTGATGACCTGAGAATACAAGTTATTTTGAAAGAGTTTATCAGCATTAAGCTGGTGAGTTCATAAGTATTTTAGTGTCGGTGTTTGTTATCAAAATCGTTTGAACGTGTCTCAAGTATAAGTTTGTAAAATGTATGTAAGTGTTTGTAAAAGTTTGAATCTCTCATAAAAACCTATATTTTCTATTAAAATAGCCTTCTACCAAGGCTTAACTGTTTTGTACTCTCGTTTGTTGTAAAAGTGTGTAATATCCTAAGTGTAACTATCATTTAACAAAATATAGTTTGTACATTAATGTTTAAGTGAGGTTATCACAAAAAAATATGTAATGGGTAATTCATTGTAGTACTGTAGTTTTGTATTATAGGAACTACTGCTGTACTAACTACCTTAAACCGGATTTATATTAAGGCATTATGTGATAAATTGCACCATACTATCGACTAGTAACAACGACATAATGAATGGTCGTAATAAAGAAAATGACGTTTGGCACCCGCAGACCTGCAGGTCCGGCTGTAGCTAGCAGCAAGGTGTAGGATTGTCAATCCAACATAGATCTATACGCAAACTCACGCTCCCCTCCAAGAGACTCTGGCCACAACTCGAGTCATGACAGTTAAGTCATGCTCCGATTTAAAGCACAGTAATTTAAGTATTCTAGTATATGAATGTAATGTTTCTCGTTCTAGTATAGTTGTATATGTTCTCCTCCTAGTATAGTTGTATATGTTCTCATAGTATAGTTGTATGTGTTCTCGTAGTATAGTTGTATATGTTCTCATAGTATAGTTGTACATGTTCTCTTAGTATAGCTGTATATGTTCTCATAGTATAGTTGTATATGTATGATCCTGTGTTATATATGTATATTTGATATATAATTAATATTGAAACGACCTTCGGATGGTCACCCGAAATCCCACCAGACCACATCAAAATCGAGAAAAAGGAAATAGGGCGGATGGCCTTCTTAAGCCCTTTAAACATTATTTATACATCTATACATATATGGGCATGCAATTTATAAGAAGTAAAAGCATAAATAAGTTTTTATAAGACATTTGGAACATAATTATTATTTCAAGAAAAGATCGACTTGATGTCAATCTTATAAAACAATTTGAAGGCATAAGTTTGATAAAACAGTTTAAGTATAAGGAACATTTGTTTGAATCACAGTTGTAAATAAGTTTGAAAAGTAAAAGAGTTTGTAAAACATTTTGAAGTAAAACAGTTTGATAGACAGTTTGAACAGTGATAAAATCATTGGTTTCCTAGTTATTAATCACATGTGATTAAATGCAATCACATGTGATTGAAGCAATAACTATAAGTATTTAACTTGTATCCCCCCATAAAGCATTTAAAACATTTAAAATCATTTCAAAGGTTGATTAAAGGGGTATGAACTCACTTGTGGTGAGCTGTTTGAATTGCAGTGTCGGATACCATGCTAGGTGGCAAACGGAGACTTGTTTACACGCACGAGCCTAGTTATCATATAATAAGCATATATATAACTAATTAGCCAACTAATAACTTAATAAACTAAGTTGGGACACTTAGGAACATGAAAACACTTTGTATAAATGTTATAGGTCCTAAGGGTTGCATCTAAGTCGATACGGGACAAGGCAAAAGGGGGTTTAATGCACCAATGACCTTGTATATGAGCTTACCACCCAACAAACCCCACCTTTGGAGTTTACGGCCGTAAACCCATGAGTTTACGGCCGTGAACTCCTCACTTGGTGGTTTTGGGTGTTTTTAAGGTGCTATATTGATCCTAGAATAAGCCTAGCTTTGTTGGAATAATTCTTGAAGTAGTTTAAGGCCCTAGTATGCTCCATAGAGGAGTTTACGGCCTAAAGACCATATCCCCTAGAGTTTACGGCCATAAAATCCTATGGGGTGTTGATTTTAATTCTTTTTGGTCACTTGCACATGTAGGATAGCTTCTATGTTTTTGTCTAAGGCTAAGGGGGACTTTAGGCACACATTTGTGCCTTCACTTGGAGTTTACGGCCCAAGAGATGTTCCTTGGCCGTAAACTCCCTTTAAGGGATGATTTTGATGCAATTTACTCCCCATTCAAGTCATAAGTATTAAAGGGTAATTGTCTTAAAGCCTTAGGGGTGTTTAAGGTACATTTTGCCCTTGAAAAAGGGGTTTACGGCCCAAGAGCATATCCTTGGCCGTAAACTCCTAAAACTCTATGATTTTGAAGTGTTTTGGTGTCCAAATTTGCTACAAGCATTAGAGGGTAAATGCCTTAACCCTTAGGGGTGATTTAGGGCTCACTTTGGCCTTTGGAAATGGTGTTTACGGTCCAAGAAACTCTTGGGCCGTAAACTCCAAAAGCTTTATGTTCTTGGATGATTTCTAGCCTCAAAAGATCCTACAATAAGTCCTAAACAGTTTGTCTAACAAGGAATCGGGACTAGGGAGCTTTTAGGCCATGTTTTGGAGTTTACACCCCAAGAACGTTCTTGGGCCGTAAGCTCCCGGATCTTGCATTTTAGGCATGTAATTAATGTTATAAAGCATATAACAAGTATTAAAACATATCTAGGAAAGTAGACTCACAATTTGGGATGAAAACCCGAAGATCCGTCAGAGAGAAAATGGCTTTTCTCTAGTTGGAATTGTGAATAATGAATTAATTTAATTCAGAAATCTATTTATAGTCCTGAAATATTTTGGCAGAAAATCTTTTTATTCCGGGGGTTGGACTATGATATTATGAAACTTGGAATGTTCAAGTTTCACAAATCCAGGAGCATCCACTCTCCTGATATCTCCTGAAACGTAAACCCTAATGTACACAAACTTGATCGGAAAAGTCTGAAAATCACTAAAACTGGACTGGCTTCTATTGAATAGATATTGTTCGTACAAATGGAAATTTCGGGTTGTCACATCATTTCCCCGTTAGAAGGAATTTCGTCCCGAAATTAGATTTTAAGCAAATAAGAAGTTACAAATAATTAAGCGAAAAGATGAGGGTTTTTCTGTTTCATCTGATCCTCGCGTTCCCAAGTGAATTCCGGTCCTCGCTTGGCGTTCCAGCGAACCTTCACGATAGGGATACGACTTTGCTTTGTCTGCTTGACCTCACGGTCCATGATCTCTACAGGTTCTTCCACGAAGTTGAGGCTCTCGTTGATCTCGATCTCGTCGAGTGGGATTACAAGAGTCTCGTCGGACTGACACTTTTTCAAGTTAGATACGTGGAATGTAGAATGTACGTTACGAAGTGTGTCGGGTAGGTCGAGTTTGTAAGCTACGGGGCCGACTCTTGCAAGAATCTCGAATGGCCCTATGTACCTCGGATTAAGCTTCCCACGCTTGCCGAAGCGTATCAAGCCCTTCCAGGGTGAGACTTTGAGAAGGACTCGGTCTCCCACCTGAAATTCCAAAGGTTTTCTTCGTTTATCAGCGTAGCTCTTCTGTCGGTCTCTAGAGGCTTTCAATCGTTCACGGATCTAAACGATTTTCTCTGTCGTTTCCCGAATGATCTCCGGACTGGTGAGAGTACTGTCGGAAGCTTGCCCCCTAGCTAATTGGGTATCATCCACCTCAGCCCAACACAGAGGGGATCTGCACTTTCGGCCGTAGAGAGCTTCGAATGGAGCAGCCTTGATGTTCGTGTGATAACTGTTATTATAGGAAAACTCGACAAGGGGTAAATAAGTATCCCATGCCTTCCCAAAGTCAATCACGCAGGCTCGCAACATATCTTCCAGTGTTTGGATGGTCCTCTCACTTTGTCCGTCTGTCTGAGGATGGTAGGCTGTGCTCATGTCTAGCCTTGTTCCTAGGGAATGTTGTAGTGATTACCAAAATCTTGAGGTGAACCTACTATCTCTATCGGAGATAATGGACATAGGTACACCATGAAGCCGTACGATTTCCCTAATGTATGTTCTCGTAAGTTTCTCCATCTTGTCAGTTTCTTTGATAGGCAGGAAGTGTGCAGACTTGGTCAATCTATCGACGATGACCCATATGGTATCAAGTCCACCCGTTGTCTTGGGCAACTTGGTTATGAAATCCATAGTGATCCGCTCCCACTTCCATTCCGGGATCTCTGGTTGTTGTAATAAACCAGAGGGCTTCTGGTACTCGACCTTAACCTTTGCGCAAGTAAGGCATTTACTTACGAAGGTAGCAATCTCTGCTTTCATATTAGGCCACCAGTATAGCTTTTTAAGATCCAGATACATCTTATCTGAACCTGGGTGGACGGAATACCGAGTGTTGTGCGCCTCGGTCATGACTAAGTCTCGGAAACCACCGTGTTTCGGTGTCCAGATCCGGTTCATGAAATATAAGGCTCCATCACCCTTGGCTTCTAAATTCTTGTCCATTCCTCTAAGGGATTCACTCGTCACATTTTCAGGTTTCATGGCTTCAAGTTGAGCCGCCTGAATTTGCTTAGACAAGTGTGAATGGATGGTTATTGACAATGACTTGACTTTGCGACCAGAATATTCTTTCCGACTTAGGGCGTCTGCTACTACGTTGGCTTTACCTGGATGATAAAGAATATCGCATTCGTAGTCACTGAGTAGCTCGACCCACCGTCGTTGTCTCATGTTGAGCTCCTTTTGATTGTAAATGTGTTGTAAACTCTTGTGGTCGGTAAAGATAGTGCTCTTTGTTCCATACAAGTAATGTCTCCAGATCTTCAGAGCAAACACTACTGCTCCTAGTTCAAGATCGTGGGTCGTGTAGTTAACTTCGTGTGTCTTCAACTGTCTCGAGGCGTAGGCGATGACCTTACCTCGCTGCATCAGGACACACCCGAGCCCTTGATTGGATGCATCGCAATAGACTACAAAGTCTTCTATCCCTTCAGGAAGGGATAGTATTGGTGCGGTGCACAAGGCTCGTTTGAGCGTTTGGAACGCTCTATCTTGTTTCTCTTCCCAGTCAAAGGCCATGCCTTTCTGGGCCAGGGTCATAAGAGGTTTCGCTATTCGAGAGAAGTTCTGAATGAATCTGCGGTAGTAGCCAGCGAGACCTAGAAATTGGCGAATTTCAGTAGGCGTCTTTGGCGCTGACCAGTTCTCAATGGCTCTTATTTTGGATGGGTCCACGTGGATTCCCTCTTCGCTTACCACGTGTCCTAAGAATTCGACTCTTCGGATCCAAAATTCACATTTCGAGAACTTCGCATAAAGCTTCTCTTTTTGTAATGTCTCTAAAACTTATCGCAGGTGATCGCCATGCTCTTTCTTACTTCGGGAGTAGATCAGGATATCGTCAATGAAAACGATGACAAACTGATCCAAGTAAGGTCGGCATACTCTATTCATCAGATCCATGAAGACTGCAGGCGCATTGGTCAATCCGAATGGCATCACCACAAACTCATAGTGTCCGTAACGAGTTCGGAAGGCTGTCTTTGGCACATCCTCCTCTTGCACTCGTGCCTGGTGATATCCGGATCTCAGATCAATCTTAGAGAAATAGTTCGCCCCTTGAAGTTGGTCGAATAGATCATCTATGTGAGGCAGAGGGTAACAATTCTTGACCGTCAGTTTGTTGAGTTCTCTGTAGTCAATACACATACGGAATGATCCGTCTTTCTTCTTAACGAACAAGACCGGTGCTCCCCAAGGCGAGAAACTCGGTCTTATAAAGCCCTTGCTGAGCAGTTCATTAAGTTAACCAGAGAGTTCCTCCATCTTAGCTGGTGCTAAGCGGTAGGGCGACTTGGCTACTAGGGTAGCTCCTGGGACTAAGTCGATTCTGAACTCGACCTGTCGTTGCGGAGGTAACCTGGGTAGTTCTTCTGGGAAAATGTCGGGAAAATCGCTCACTACTGGGATGTTCTTTAGTTCTTTTGTTTCGAGGTTCGTGTCGACGACGTGAGCAAGGAATGCATGGTATTCCTTACGCAGATACTTCTGTGCTTGAATACTTGATATAATACGAAGACTTGCACCGGGTTTGTCGCCGTAGAGTATAAGAGTTTCGTTTGACGGGAGGTTTAGACGGACTGCTTTCTCGTAGCACATGATGTCGGCGCGATGAAGGCTTAACCAATCCATGCCAATGATAACGTCGAAACTTTTTATTGAGACTGGCATGAGGTCGATTGGGAATGAATGGTTATCTAGAGTTAGGGTACAACCTAAGTATATGTTACTCGTACTTTCAGTTGTTCCATTAGCCATTTCTACTGTGAATAGTTCTTTGAGTGCGTGCGGTGGTTGATTAAGCATGCGAGAAAATTTATGGTTTACGAAGCTTCGCTCCGCTCCACTATCGAACAAAATGCATGCATAGGAGTTATCGAGGAGGAACGTACCAGTCACCACGGTCGGGTCAGCAACTGCTTCCCCGTGGCCGATAGCTAGTACCCTCCCTGCTCCTCCAGCATTCCTCGCTTTGGGGCAGTCCCTCTTAAAGTGGTCTGCTTCGCCACATCCATAGCAAGTTGGGCTCGCGCCCGAGCCAGGGACTTGGTTGATAGGTTGTGCTGGGAACTTACAGAAACGGACGGTGTGTCCTTTTCTGTTGCAATTTGAGCACTGCATTTCACGGCAGGGGCCATTGTGGTGGAAGCTGCATTTGTTGCACTTCGGCAAACTTCCAGCATACTGCTTCATCGGAGCAGTAACAACAGCAAGGGTTACCGCGGCATGTACTGCCACGATTTGCTGCCTTTTGGCAGCTCGCTGTTTCTTCTTCTCATCCCAGAACTCCCGTTTAGTGTCAGCGGGTTTGGAGGGTTCTGGGATGGCTAGGGTGGTTGTGGTTGCAGGGGTTTTGACTCCATGGTCAATGAGTCGTTGTGCCAATCGCTTGGCACTGTCGAAGGTTGCGGGGTTTGATGCTAAGACATTCCCCTGATACGGAGGCACTAGCCCCCATATGTACCGTTCGATCTTTTCCCCCTCAGTGGGAACCATATTGGGGCAGAGGGCCACCAGTTCGCTAAATCGGGCAGTGTAAGCGATCACATTGGTGCCCTTCATGGTCAGGTTCCAGAGTTCCTATTCCAGTTTCTGGACTTCGCCCCTCGGGCAGTATTCCTCCATCAAGAGGTCTTTCATCGTTTCCCAGCCTATGTCGTTGGCTACGACTAGAGTTAGTGCTTTAACGTGGCCGTTCCACCACGTTAGGGCCTTTCCCTCAAAGGTGCATGCGGCGTACTTGACTTTACTCGCCGCAGGGCATGAACAGATTTCGAAGACTGATTCAGTCTTCTCGAGCCATTGCGAGAGGGCAATGACCCCGTCGGTGCCGTAGAAAGGCTTCGGTTTGCAATTTGTGAAATCCTTGTATGAACACTCTCTCGAGCGCACAGGGGTTTCAACCGGGGTTGATTCCACAGGGGTTCCACCTCTGCTGGCATCAGTTGAATGATACTGAGCCATGGCAGTTGCCACTGCTGCAGCTACGGCATCGTTCAGGGCTGCAATATCGATGACTGGAGGCAGAGGAGGTGGTGGAGGTGCAGGGTTATTCCTAGGAGATTTGCGAGGAGGCATCTTTCAGCTATAAGTTTATAAAGATAAGAAAGATGGTAAGAATCAATTTGTAAGCAACGTGAGAGTGACACATGGACTAACTAACCATAGTCCAACAGTTGAATGAGTGTTTGAAATCACAACAAGAAATATTAGTAGGAAGCACAAGTGTACAGATTTTTCCCACAGATTAGATAGATTTCAACAATACTGGTATTACTGATGTAATAAGTTCCGGGAAAATCGACCTAACAGTAGATCTTACATCATACCAAACCGATAAGTTTGACAGTTCTTAGATTCCTAATTAGAGTACTGAAAGTTAGGAATATTTTACAGACAAGTGCTACTTAGAGCATAGAGATGTACTAGACATCAACTAACGGCGATGGGAATTCCCCGGGCGAGCCCTGAGGTCGGACACTTGACGAAACACCTCTTGAAGGTGTCGATCCTGAGCCCTCTGACGAGCTCGAAGTTCCAAGATTTCAGCTCGTGAGGCAGCCAGCTGCTGCTGCAGGGTTTCATTGGTTCTCCGGGTCCGTTCCATGTCTTCTTCAAGACGGCGGATGCGGACTGTGTTGACACCTGAGTTGGCATCAATCTCCATGACCCGGTCGATGGCTGCTCGACCTTGCTCGACATTACGAGCTATTCTGTGGATAATGACAGGCAGAGCTCGGTCAGCAGAGCCACCATCGCTGACGTTGTAAAAGCTTCGGTCCCCAAAGTATGGTAAGGGTTGACCTTGTTCATCACTCCAGCGATTCAAGTTGTTTGCCCACAAGGGAGTAGGACCTGGAAAAGCTGGTCGAGGGTTGTTGTTCGGGGCTTGACCTACAAGCGGTAGGTTGTTGACTTCAGGCTCGGAGTCGGATCCATCAGAAAAGCCTTCTGCGAGGTGATCATCCAAAGGGATTGGATGCTCATCTTCGGGCTCTTCATCGATCCACCCGACATTGCCTTCATTTGGAAAGTACGGGTCGCCGTTATGGAATCCAGCCATTTAAATCTACGCGAGAAGAGAGGTATAAGAATATAGTATACGTGTAACTAGTAGTACAAAATACACCCATAGTATTTTAAGTTTAAGTTCTACTGATCTTCTTGTGGTATTGTTGGTAAGTTTTTAGACTTGTTAACATATCACAACCATTCTAGGGCATATGCTAATCACTCCTAGGACCAACATAGTTGATCAGGCTATGCCATTCCTAGGACTGACCATACATCCCCGAGCTCACTTGTGATATTTAACAATCGTAATACTTTTGTTCTTGTCGTTGTGACACTGATTTTAGTATGAATGCAGACTAGTATACTTAATTAAATATTTTAATATTTAAAGTATAGACTCTTGGTCAGAGTGCTTTAATCCCTAATGAGTTTATAGTTTAGTATATCTTTTATGGGTTGATATACTTGATTCACTATAAACAATGCTCTGATACCAATCTGTCACACCCCAAAACCAAGAACGGCGGAAACGTTCTGGGGCGGAGGACGTCATGTATAGTATCACAACACAGTAAATGTAAATCAGCAAACAACATCATCCATTGCATTAAATAGATAATTTTAATACAAGCGTGTTCTGTACAGTTTTAGACACCAAAAAATATAATGTGAATCAAAATAATATGATGAGTCTTGAATGCGCTCCATCTTCTCAAAAGCTGGCATCGGTACATGTCTACTGATGACCTGAGAATACAAGTTATTTTGAAAGAGTTTATCAGCATTAAGCTGGTGAGTTCATAAGTATTTTAGTGTCGGTGTTTGTTATCAAAATCATTTGAACGTGTCTCAAGTATAAGTTTGTAAAATGTATGTAAGTGTTTGTAAAAGTTTGAATCTCTCAGAAAAACCTATATTTTCTATTAAAGTAGCCTTCTACCAAGGCTTAACTGTTTTGTACTCTCGTTTGTTGTAAAAGTGTGTAATATCCCAAGTGTAACTATCATTTAACAAAATATAGTTTGTACATTAATGTTTAAGTGAGATTATCACAAAAAAATATGTAATGGGTAATTCATTGTAGTACTGTAGTTTTGTATTATAGGAACTACTGCTGTACTAACTACCTTAAACCGGATTTATATTAAGGCATTATGTGATAAATTGCACCATACTATCGACTAGTAACAACGACATAATGAATGGTCGTAATAAAGAAAATGACGTTTGGCACCCGCAGACCTGCAGGTCCGGCTGTAGCTAGCAGCAAGGTGTAGGATTGTCAATCCAACATAGATCTATACGCAAACTCACGCTCCCCCTCCAAGAGACTCTGGCCACAACTTGAGTCATGACAATTAATTCATGCTCCGATTTAAAGCACAGTAATTTAAATATTCTAGTATATGAATGTAATGTTTCTCGTTCTAGTATAGTTGTATATGTTCTCCTCCTAGTATAGTTGTATATGTTCTCATAGTATAGTTGTATGTGTTCTCGTAGTATAGTTGTATATGTTCTCATAGTATAGTTGTATATGTTCTCTTAGTATAGTTGTATATGTTCTCATAGTATAGTTGTATATGTATGATCCTGTGTTACCCCGATGGTAACTTACTAATGATGTGTCTAGTACGTATGAATATGGAAGTACTTTTATGTCTATATATGTATATTTGATATATAATTAATATTGAAACGACCTTCGGATGGTCACCCGAAATCCCACCAGACCACATCCAAATCGAGAAAAAGGAAATAGGGCGGATGGCCTTCCTAAGCCCTTTAAACATTATTTATACATCTATACATATATGGGCATGCAATTTATAAGAAGTAAAAGCATAAATAAGTTTTTATAAGACATTTGGAACATAATTATTATTTCAAGAAAAGATCGACTTGATGTCAATCTTATAAAACAATTTGAAGGCATAAGTTTGATAAAACAGTTTAAGTATAAGGAACATTTGTTTGAATCACAGTTGTAAATAAGTTTGAAAAGTAAAAGAGTTTGTAAAGCATTTTGAAGTAAAACAGTTTGATAGACAGTTTGAACAGTGATAAAATCATTGGTTTCCTAGTTATTAATCACATGTGATTGAAGCAATAACTATAAGTATTTAACTTGTATCCCCCCCATAAAGCATTTAAAACATTTAAAATCATTTCAAAGGTTGATTAAAGGGGTATGAACTCACTTGTGGTGAGCTGTTTGAATTGCAGTGTCGGATACCGTGCTAGGTGGAAAACGGAGACTTGTTTACACGCACGAGCCTAGTTATCATATAATAAGCATATATATAACTAATTAGCCAACTAATAACTTAATAAAATAAGTTGGGACACTTAGGAACATGAAAACACTTTGTATAAATGTTATAGGTCCTAAGGGTTGCATCTAAGTCGATACGGGACAAGGCAAAAGGGGGTTTAATGCACCAATGACATTGTATATGAGCTTACCACCCAACAAACCCCACATTTGGAGTTTACGGCCGTGAACTCCTCACTTGGTGGTTTTGGGTGTTTTTAAGGTGCTATATTGATCCTAGAATAAGCCTAGCTTTGTTGGAATAATCCTTGAAGTAGTTTAAGGCCCTAGTATGCTCCATAGAGGAGTTTATGGCCTAAAGACCATATCCCCTAGAGTTTACGGCCGTAAACTCCTATGGGGTGTTGGTTTTAATTCTTTTTGGTCACTTGCACATGTAGGATAGCTTCTATGTTTTTGTCTAAAGCTAAGGGGGACTTTAGGCACACATTTGTGCCTTCACTTGGAGTTTACGGCCCAAGAGATGTTCCTTGGCCGTAAACTCCCTTTAAGGGATGATTTTGATGCAATTTACTCCCCATTCAAGTCATAAGTATTAAAGGGTAATTGTCTTAAAGCCTTAGGGGTGTTTAGGGTACTTTTTGCCCTTGAAAAAGGGGTTTACGGCCCAAGAGCATATCCTTGGCCGTAAACTCCTAAAACTCTATGATTTTGAAGTGTTTTGGTGTCCAAATTTGCTACAAGCATTAGAGGGTAAATGCCTTAAGCCTTAGGGGTGATTTAGGGCTCACTTTGGCCTTTGGAAATGGTGTTTACGGTCCAAGAAACTCTTGGGCCGTAAACTCCAAAAGCTTTATGTTCTTGGATGATTTATAGCCTCAAAAGATCCTACAATAAGTCCTAAACAGTTTGTCTAACAAGGAATCGGGACTAGGGAGCTTTTAGGCCATGTTTTGGAGTTTACACCCCAAGAACGTTCTTGGGCCGTAAGCTCCCGGATCTTGCATTTTAGGCATGTAATTAATGTTATAAAGCATATAACAAGTATTAAAACATATCTAGGAAAGTAGACTCACAATCTGGGATGAAAACCCGAAGATCCGTCAGAGAGAAAATGGCTTTTCTCTAGTTGGAATTGTGAATAATGAATTAATTTAATTCAGAAATCTATTTATAGTCCTGAAATATTTTGGCAGAAAATATTTTTATTCTGGGGGTTGGACTATGATATTATGAAACTTGGAATGTTCAAGTTTCACAAATCCAGGAGCATCCACTCTCCTGATATCTCCTGAAACGTAAACCCTAATGTACACAAACTTGATCGGAAAAGTCTGAAAATCACTGAAACTGGGCTGGCTTCTATTGAATAGATATTGTTAGTACAAATGGAAATTTTGGGTTGTCACAGTGAGTTCATGTGTAACATCGTAAATTTTCAAAACAAGTTTTTCATTTAAAATCACATAATTCTCATAAGGTAATTCACAAAAATGTCATTTATTAAGTTTACAATTCAAAACTCCATAATTGCTCGGTTAAAATCCAGGATCCTCAAAATGTAACTCTTTCACTGGTGTGTACAATCAAGCCGGTGCCTTCCCATGATCCTGAGAACAACCTGAAACACATAACACATAATACGGTAAGCACGAAGCTTAGTGAGTTCCCAAAAATACCATATACACATATTAGCCACTCAAGGCTATAACTCTGTAAGACCTTCCGATCAATGTGTCTAAGTGGGACCTTCTGGTCCCACAACCATGGTAGACCTTCCGGCCCTACCATGACTTGCCTTCCGGCCCCAACTCTGATTGCCTTCTGGCCTTAACTCTATTAACCTTCCAGTCTCAAACATACGGCATATACATATCTCATAAAGTCACATAACTATTATCAATACATAAGACCTTCCGGTCACATATCACATAAAGTCTCATATATACACAGTTACCGTTCCAGGTAAAGTATAATGAGAAGACTCACCTTGGTTAGCAGGTAACCAACAAGCACTCAAAAATCTTGGACTAGCCTTCGCCTAACGTAATGACCCAATTTTACAAAGAAAAATTTTCATTTTTAAGTTAATCAAAACCAATCTCATAAACCATAGATTCCCAAACATATGTTTTCAAGATAACATTCATTACATCATTGTTTTCCTTTTTAAAACATCAGAGGGTCCCAAATACATTAAAAAGAGAGATAGAATGCGTGCCACGTCATCACGCCTTGCCCTTGCCCTTGGGCTCAGAAGTACCTAAAAGAAATCAACAACCTGTAAGTGAAATGCTTAGTGAGTTTCCCAAAGCTTACCACACACATTCACATACACATATCTTGTTAGCTAATAAAGCTATAAACATGCCACATGAACCATGCAATATAATCCAACAAGAATGCCATGGGCTACCCCACATGGTCTTACATCCAATGTCATGGGCTACCCCACATGGTCTTTACCTAGGAATGCCATGGACTACCCCACATGGTCTTATATCCAATGCCACAGGCTTCTACCGGGGTCATCCATACCAACATAATATCACATAACATATCAATTCATAAACAAATAACACACACACATAACATAATCACATAATGGGCCGACCTTGGTGACGTAGACCCATTGGTATGGTGAGAAGACTCACCTTCGTCCGATGAATACGAATACTGTCCTCCTAAAAATCCGCCACCTCCCGAGCTGAATATTAACAATAATAATATAGTCAATAATAAGACCTTAAATTATTCCAGGAAGGCCCAACCTTCCAATTCTACCGCCAAGTCCAAGTCCATCATCCTTAATGGGCCCCTTGGCCCAATAAGGCCCAACCGGTAAACCCACGGACAAAAGAGATGAAAAGGCCTCTAACTCACAGAATCCAATCAAGCCCAACAACCAAATGAGTCCCAAAGGCCCAAAACAGATTAGGGCCCGACTGAGTTGCGTACACCCAGTGTACCACCCTGGTACACGCATCGTAATGAAGGCTTAGGGATTAACCGCCGCGTACAACCAATTAAGCCGAGCGTACAACCATGTTAAGCACTTTTTCCATTAAGTTCTTAATGCCCGAATCTCTCACGTCCAAAAGCTAGATCTAAGTCTAACAAGATGTCCTAAAGCATAAAGTTGGCAACTTTATGCCCTTGCATGTCTCATACACACCCAACTACCCCATTAAGACCTTTCCAAGGTCTTTTACCCAAGCATGAGGTCAAATCTCTCATCAAGCTTCCATCTTGATACTTCTACATGACTAGGGGACCTTAGATATGCCTCTTATATCGAATGGAGAGGCTTAGCTCAACAAAAGAGGTCTAAAGTTCACAAAAGGGACAACCCACCAAAACCCTAGCTAGATCTAAAGATTAGAAAGGAAAGATGCAAGATTTTTACCACCAGAAGCCTTGCAAGATGATTTTGGTGCAGGATCTTGAAGCACCCACTTGATCCAAGCTTGCTTGACCACCCGTTCTTCTTGAAATACACACTAAAAAGGCCACAAATGCACTCTTTAAGGCTCAAGAATGATCTTACTAGGTTTCCAGGAGTATAAGAACGTTCTATATCTAGGGAGGCACTTTGGGGTTTAGTCCAAGGGACTTAAAGATGTTTAAATAGGCCTCAAGTCCGGGATTTAAGCTTTTGCGTCCCTGAACCGTACGCCGCACGTAACTCAAGGTACGCCCAGCGTACCCTGATTCCTCCGCGACCACAACCATGCAGTACGCTAAGCGTACTCTTAAGTACGCCCAACGTACTTAAGGGATCAATTATGTAAAAATTATCATTCCGTAGGGTTTCAAGACATACCAGAATTTTGGATGTTAGAACTCTCCCCCACTTGAACTAGACTTCACCGTCAATGTCCGTGGCTGAAAGCAGTTCGGGGTAATGCTCCCGCATTTCCTCCTCTGACTCCCAAGTCCATTCGGAGCCCCTTCGATGTTGCCATTGCACCTTTACCAACTTTACTTCCTTGTTCCGAAGTCCCTTTGTCTTCCTGTCCAGTATGGCAATCAGCATCTCAACATAATTCAGGCCCCCATCCACCTGAATATTATCCAAGGATATAACTGCGCACTCGTTAACAGCATACTTCCGAAGCTGAGAAATGTAAAAGGTGTTTTGAATCTGACTAAACTCCTCTGGAAGCTCTAAACGATAGGCTACCTTTCCCACTCGGGCTATGATCCTAAACGGGCCTATAAACCGAGGCCCCAATTTGCCTCTTTTATGAAACCTGATAATCCCCTTCCAGGGTAACACCTTCAGCAAAACGAAATCCCCCACCTGATACTCAAGGTCCGATCACCGTCGATCAGTATAACTCTTCCGACGGCTCTATGCGACTCGCAACCGTTCGTGAACCTGCTGGATCAACTCGGTGGTCTTGAGTACCACCTCCGTGCTCCCTATCACTCGATGTCCAACCTCGTCCCAGCATGTTGGGGTCCTGCACCTCCGACCATATAACATCTCAAAAGGAGCTCTATCGATACTAGCACTATAACTGTTGTTGTACGACAACTTTTCCAGTGGAAGGTATACAACTTCCTCCAAAATCCAACACGCATGCCCGCAAGATGTCCTCCAATGTATGGATCGTCCTCTCACTCTAACCGTTCGTCTGAGGGTGATATGTTGTACTAAAGTGTAGCTGTGTACCCAGTTCCTCGTGGAACTTTCCCCAAAACCTGGATGTAAACCGAACATCCCTATCTGAAACCATTGACATCGGCACCCCGTGCCTAGCCACCACTTCTCGAACATAAATGTCCGCCAACTTTTCTGCAGATATACTCTTGGAGATTGAAATGAAATGGGCAATCTTTGTCAGTCTGTCTACGATAACCCATATGGCATCCACTCCTCTCGTCGTCCTTGGTAGCTTCGTAATGAAGTCTATGGTGATCTCTTCCCACTTCCACATGGGAATGGGTAACGACTGAACCTTTCCATGAGGCCGTTGATGCTCGGCCTTGACCTTCCTGCAGGTTATGTACCGCTCCACAAACCTGGCGATTTCCCGCTTCATGCAGGGCCACCAATAACTCAGTCTCAGCTCCCTATACATTTTTGTTGCATCTGGATGTATAGAAAACTTGGACTTATGCGCCTCTTCTAACAGTCTCTGCCTCACTCCCCCTACCAATGGTACCTACACTCGGCCACACTGAGTCAAAAAGGTTGTGGCTATCCTTGACAAACAAAGGATACTAACCCTGGATTTTCTCTGTTTTCTAGTTCTCCTTCTTCACCCCTTCAACCTGACCCCTTCTTATCATATCCAACAAAGGCGAAATCACCATCATCCTTATACAAATGTCCCTAATTGGGGACCCCGTTGCCTTACAACTCAAAGCATCGGCCACCACGTTGGCCTTCCCTGGATGGTATAGGATCTCGTAATCATAATCCTTCAGTACATCCAACCATCTCCTCTGCTGCATATTAAGGTTCTGCCGATCCATCAAATACTTTAGACTTTTGTGATCGGTATAAATAATGAACTGCACCCCATACAAATAATGCTGCCAAATTTTGAGGGAAAACACCACCACCCCCAGCTCTAGATAATGCATGGGGTAATTTGCCTCGTGAGGCTTCAACTGCCTCGAGGCATAAGCAATCACATGCCCCCGCTGCATCAATATTGTACCCAACCCTAAAATCGATGCATCATAATATACAACTAAATCATCCAACCCCTCAGGCAGTACTAGGACTGGAGCCTCGCGTAACCTATGCCTCAGAGTCTCAAAAGCCCTCTGATGATCCTTATCCCACCGGAAAGTCACATTCTTCTTGGTCAAAGGGATCTATGGTGTAGCAATCTTTGAGAAAACCTGGATAAATCTCCGATAGTAGCCCGCTAAACCCAAGAAGCTACGAATCTCCGAAGCGTTCCTCGGTACCTCCCATCGCATCACAACCTCCACCTTAGTTGGGTCCACCGAAATACCCTCTTGATTGATAACATGCCACAAAAACTTCACTTCCCGTAGCCAGAAGTCACATTTGGAGAACTTTGCATAAAGCTTCTCCGCCCTCAAAGTTTCCAGCACCTCTCTCAAGTCTTGCTCATGCTGCTCTCTGGTTTTGGAGTAAACCAGGATATCATCAATAAAAATGATCACTGACCGATCCAACATGGGTCTGCACACCCGGTTCATGAGATCCATGAACGCTGCTGGGCATTGGTGAGCCCAAATGGCATCACCACAAACTCATAATGCCCATAATGAGTCCTGAAAGTTGTCTTCGGTATATCCTCGTCCCTAATCCTCATTTGATGATACCCGGACCGAAGATCAATCTTGGAGAACCAAGATTCACCCTGAAGCTGATCAAATAAATCGTCGATCCTTTGAAAAGGATTGCGGTTCTTCACCGTCAAATCAATGCACAACCTATGTGATCCGTCTTTCTTTTTCAAGAAAAGAATAGGTGCACCCCACGGGGAACTACTTGGATGTATGAACCCTCAGTCTAGCAGCTCCTGCAGCTGCGTAGATAACTCCTGCATCTCGGGTGGTGCGAATGGATATGGTGCCTTTGCGATCGGAGCGGCACCCGGTACTAAGTCAATACGAAACTCCACTTGCCTCTCCAGAGGCACTCTTGTAAATTCTTTGGGAAATACGTCCCGAAATTCCTGCACAACCGGCACAATGCCCAAATCCGTTACGACCTTTGCTCTCGTATCCGAAACATAAGCCAGAAATCCTAAGCAACCCTGCTGTAGAAACCTCCTTTCCCTCGCAGCCAAACAGAGGGTCGGTCCCTACGGGGACCTCTCACCATGAATAACCAACTCTCCTCCACTTGGGGTTCGAACCCGGACCAACTATCGCTCACAATCGATCATGGCCCCATTGGCCCGCAGCTAGTCCATCCCAATGATCACCTTCAGTCCTCACAACGGTATAGGGACTAAATTCACACAAAACCTCTCGCCATGCATATTCAGGACACAACCCTAAAATACTTTCACAACACTCACAGTGCGATCATCTACAATCTCTACCTTGAGCGGGGTATCCAGAGTCCCCGACACATCTCGGAACTTCTTGCTGAGCGCAAGAGACACGAACGATCGGGTAGCACCCGAATAAAAAAAAACATGAGCCGACATACCATTGACCAAAAAGGTACCTATGCAAAACATAATACATACATATAAGAAATTAGCAAACACGAGATAGAGAAGACTAAACACATACCAGCCATGACGTCTGGTACTGCCTGAGCCTCCTCGGTAGTCAGGTAAAAAGCGCGGCTTTTCACCGCTGGAGCTTCCGCCTTGACAGGGCCACCATCAGTAATCCTCATAGTGTCGGGCACAGGCGCCACCACTGATACTCCTCCTCCTCCCTGCAACCTCAGACAATCGGCCTTTTTATGGCTTATTTGGTTGCAGTAGAAACATATCAAGCCCTTCTTGGGGCAATCCTTACTCATGTGGCCCTGTTGGCCACAAGATTAACATCCTGATATACCAGCTGTCCGACAGGCCCCACAATGAAACCTCCCGCACTTGGCACACCGGCCCCGGCCCTGCTGGCCCCTACTCGAAGAATCATAGGTCTTGGGCTTCTTAGCCTGAGCCCTTGCTGCCTGTACCTACTCAATCTTCCGCTTCGTGCGGGACTCCAACTCCATCTCCCTTTCACGGGCCTTCTCCACCATCTCGTTCATGGTTTTGCACCTTGTAAAGCTCACAAACTCCCGAATATCGTCCCTCAACATAGCATGATATCGGGTCCGCCTCATCTCCTCATGCGTAACATACTGAGGAATCAACAAAGCTCGCTCTCGAAACTTGGCGGTGATATCCGCCACAGTCTCGGTGGTCTGCTGCAACCCATGAAACTCCCTCACCAACCGTTGCACCTCAATAAGTGGTTCAAACTCCACATCGAAATGTCAAACAAACTCAACCCACAACATCTCGGCCACACCGGCTGCTCCCACCTGGCTAGTCGAAATGTCAAACAAACTCAACCCACAAAACACTTTTCCCTGCTGCAATCCGCATTATCGAATAGTCTCGCTTGTTGTCAATTTGTCGAAGGGCTCCCACTGGAACCGTAGATACTTGATACACCACTTTCCATCTCAAACTCAAAACTCAAAATAATCCGAAATTTAGGACGTTATACTCGGATACCCCGGTACACCATCACAACACCTCGCAATGTCTTGAGTCCACCACTGATCTCATACTCATGGCATCATACTCAGATACCGCATTGCTTCCTCGAAATCTCGCAACCGATCTTCGTCTCGTGCTACTTGTAACCCCAGAATACTCCATCTCCCAATTTGAAATACGAAGAAATTGCCAACGACTCAGAACACGAAGATAACCCTCCGAAACTCTGTCCTCTATTGCTTAAAACCAATCGAGATTACGCATACCAACCCGAAAATTGGCTGCCCGATCATCTCTTACCCTTTCTAAAGAGCATAGAATAATTCATTCATTGAACCAAAATTTCCCAACTGCTGAAGTATCCTTACGAGTTAACCACCTTGAAAAATTCTTATCTACTACAAGGCCTCTGACCAACGGCCACCTGCCGTGCAGACGCTCATCCTTTTCTTGAACACGTACAACATGCATTAACTCCCTCTCCAACTCACCTCGACCACCAATAACCATGGTCTCATGAATCATAGTGCATGTCTCTATATCCAGCTCCCTAACCGTTCTTGAACAAATCTCTGATCCTCTTAATAAAATACCTGAGTCTCCCCCACTCAGTGTTCGAACCATCACCAATTGGAGCACCAATATTCTATTCCACAGACTATTTCCACCAGGAACATCACACTTACTCTTGGAAGGTACTACGCAATGCCCGATGGTCTCCACGATAGAGACCCCACAACTACCAAATATCCCGAATCTCAGATGAAATCCTCAGAAACTTCTCATCATGATTGCCTCTAATCAAACATAATCTCATACCATCCCATTACCGGACATATAAACTGCCCAGTAGTAACCCCGACTCTTAATCTGAAAATACTGAACTACCATACTCCTCGAACAGCCTCTCAATGCGGGAATAATCATAAAAGCAAGAGACATTACTCTCATAGTCGATACACAACTTAGACAACGAAAGCCACCGCCTCAAAATGCTCCTCTCGATTACCCGACACTGCTGCTAACACATGCCCTACTATGCTCAAATATGGTATATCCTTGTCCTTGATCATCTCAGCCACCATTGAAGACCCTATCATACCATAACACTACCTTGCGGTAGACATACTGCTCGGATTCTCTGGTGAAAGATCGCAACCAATGCTACCCCACAGGGTTTACCACCAAGCTCAGAAACCTAAAGTCTCAACATCCCTTCTGCTTCTCACGGAAATAACACAACTCTGGTCACTGAAAGTGACATCTCCTTTATCGGCGAATTGCTCAATTCATACTGTAATCCTCCATAAAGCACCATCTTTACTCACCCTTGAGTCTTGCGACTCCAACTAGCATCTCACCAAAAATCCCCCGAAAACTAACTTGATTTCCCTCTCAAGGTATGCTCCATCAAAACTCGTTCATCATGGCTCTCTGGCCCCACACTCTATCACATATGATCTCAGTCCAATCAATCACGAAAAAATAACTAATAAAACCAGAAGCACTAATCGCCACGAGTCATGGTACTCGAACCATGTGCCCACCCCTCGACTTGCTATGAATCATGGTACCCAAACCATGCTATCTCCTATCAATCTACCTCAAATCATGGTGCTTGAACCACGTTATCTCTTGTCAACCTGCTACTTAGAACCTCTAGAATTTTCCCTACTTCGAGTATGGGTCCTCTGCTTTGAGTAGTACGGGCCCATACTACCTGGCACATCTAACCATACTTTCTACATGGATCGTTCCAGATTTCCTAAGTAGCTGCTCCACCTTCTCGATCACCAATCTCGTCATGCGTGTTCGCTCCCCAGCGAAATACTCTACTCTATCAACGTACTCATCGGATTAAGGTCACGCCCTAGGCTCTTCCTAGCTTCTCACACTTCTTCGCCGCCAGCTGCCGAAGAACTCCTTACGATCCCAACTATCTACCTCCTAAATATCGTCATATTCACTTAGTAGCTGACTCCTATCATCGAGAGTTCCACAAAGAACGAAGCAAGCAGCATTCGGGCATCGAATAATCTCCACCAGCACGTAAAACCGCTCTAGGTTACAACTCTGTTTTCTCTACTCACACTCAACAGGTATCACCGAACTCAAGCAACTCGACCCCACATGGGCGTATAACTACTCTCTCAGTTGGCTCCTCCAATGATCATCTTGGTATCTCTCCTAGATTACTCCTCTACTCAAAGCTATCTCTAAAAGATTCTTGTTGGGTACTCCTACTCAACACATACTCGAAAGCACATCATAGATAACAGCAACCCCTAGGCTAAGGCATCACAAATCAGGCCACTCTAGTCCTAAAATATGGAATACCTAGCCTATCATCTAGCATGCAGAATATCATAAAATATCTCATAACACAAAAGTAGGGAATTTTGGGAAATCACCGTTCGGGCTCTGACTGATTGTACACACTACTACTTCTCGTTTTGTCTTAGAAACTCTGACTTGTTTTCAGAAAAATCGTTTCCATGAAAATTTTCTCAAATCCTCAGTTTGAATCCAGATTTACCCGAAGGTGCATCCGAATCCCTCAAATCAAGGCTTTGATACCAACTTGTAACACCGTAAATTTTCAAAACAAGTTTTTCATTTAAAATCACATAATTCTCATAATGTAATTCACAAGAATCTCATTTATTATGTTTACAATTCAAAACTCCATAATTTCTCGGTTAAAATCCAGGATCCTCAAAATGTAACTCTTTCACTGGTGTGTACAATCAAGTCGGTGCCTTCCCATGATCCTGAGAACAACCTGAAACACAAAACACATAACACAGTAAGCACGAAGCTTAGTGAGTTCCCCAAAATACCACATACACATATTAGCCACTCAAGGCTATTACTCTGTAAGACCTTCCGATCAATGTGTCTAAGTGGGACCTTTTGGTCCCACAACTATGGTAGACCTTCCGGCCCTACCATGACTTGCCTTCCGGCCCCAACTCTGATTTCCTTTCGACCGTAACTTTGTTGACCTTTCGGTCCCAAACATACGACATATACATTTCACATAAAGTCACATAACTCATATCAATACATAAGACCTTCCGGTCATATATCACATAAAGTCTCATATATACATATAGTTACCGTTCTAGGTAAAGTATAGTGAGAAGACTCACCTAGGTTAGCAGGTAACTGACAAGCACTCGGTAATCTTGGACTAGCCTCCGCCTAACACATAAGACAAACATCTCAATCATTATCCGTCTTATTACTCTTTATACCTTAATTGCTCTTTTCCTCTTTTGACCCTCATGATAGGTAAAAGACCATTTTACCCCTCCTTGGCCCCACCTGCCCCCTTACTGGTCCACTCATGAAGTCAACAGAAGTCAACCTGAGTCAACATTGACTTGACTCGCCGAGTGCACTCCTATGACTCGCCGAGTCCCCTCGAATTCTCCATGATCTACCTAGGGTTCGCTCAACTCATTGAGTTGTTTCCCAACTCGGTGAGTCAACACTGGCCAAGACTACTAGGTCTCACTCGCTACAACTCGTCGAGTCATCCCATGGACTCGGCGAGTTGGCTCCATTGGATTACTCATTTAGGCACCTGAGGCCACATCTGTTGCTCTAACTCATAGATCTAACCTCCTACTACCCAAAAGTCGCATAAAGGTACGGTCTTGATGTCCATGCTTGGTGTATTTTGCATTATAAACCATAAAAACTCCATTAATGGTTCCTAGCTTCAAAGCCCAATGGTTACTCCACCATGGCTTCCCACTTCGGACTCTCTGGACCCTCCAAGGTCCAGATCTATGCTATCAGCTCATAAGAGGGGTTTGATGCATTCAAAACACCACCAAGAAGGTAATACAAGCCCCAATCCACAAAAGAAAGATCTACTCAAATAGGGAAGAAAGGGGGTCCAAATTGATACCTCCAACTGATGCTCCTTGATTGCAAATCATGGATCTACAACCTCCTCTGGCCCCTTTGGCTTGAAACCGACCTCTTCCTTGCAAGACACCCACCAAGAAGCTCAACATGGCTCTCTTTCTTGCTCAAAGAACTCATGACTGGTTTAGGGTTCTCTCCTCTGAAGGGTAAGCTGCAAATGAGGCTAATAGTTCCTTTATATAGGCCCCAACCCCGAGAAATTAGGGTTTCTCGGCCCAACACCTACTCAGCGAGTCAACTCTCTGACTCGTCGATTCCAATCATTAAATCCCACACGACACCCGACCCTACTCGGCGAGTTGGACTCCCAACTCGTTGAGTCGCTCCATAAACTACAAAAATTCAACCATACAATAATATACTTGAAATTCTGGATGTTACATCGTGATTTTTTTAGGGTGCAAAACCTTGAATGAGACGGTAGAAAAGGCCTGGGAACGGGAGATTGAGTTTGAGCTCCACACAAAGCGGAAGCCGGAGTAGGTTCAGGCAGCAGTAGGCCAGGCTAAAAAGCCTCAGATCTATGATTCTTCTAGTGGCCGGTGTGCTAAGTGCGGTAGGCAACATAGTGGGGTTTGCCGAGCGGCAGGATCGAGTTGTTATGCGTGTGGCCAACCGAGCCACATGAGCAGGGATTTCCCCAAGAAGGGCTTAATATGTTTCCACTGCAACCAGACCAGCTCTAAAAAGGACGATTGTCCGAGGTTGCAGGGTAGAGGAGGAGCAGTGGCGGTGCCTGCACCCGCCACAATAAGGGTCACTGATGGCCACCCTGCCAAGGGGGAAGCTCATGCAGTGAAGAGCAACGCATTTTAGTTAACTACTGAGGAGGCTCGAGTAGCGCCAGACGTCATGGCTGGTACGTAATCTATTTTTCCTGTTAATATTTATTCATTATGCTTATATATATATATATATATATATATATATATATATATATATATATATATATATATATATATATATATATATATGCCTTTGTGTAGGGACCTTTCTGGTCAATGGTATGTCGGCTCATGTTCTTTTCGACTTTGGAGCTACCCAATCGTTCATATCTCTTGCACTTAGCAAGAAGTTCCGGGATGCTCCGGGGAATTTTGATTCCCCATTGGAGGTTGAGATTGCAGATGATCGCACCATGAGTGCTGCGAGTGTATATCAGAAACATGTCCTGAATGTTTGGGGAGAGGTTCCGTGTTGATTTGGTTCCGATACCATTGCAAGGGCTAAAGGTAATCATCGGGATGGACTGTTTGGCGCCAACGAGGACATGATAGACTATGAGCACCATCTGGTTAGATTTCGAACCCTAAGTTGGGGAGAACTTGTTATTCATTGGGAGAGGGCTTCGCAAGGGCCAAACCTTTGTTCAGCTGCGAGGGCTAGGAGACTTCTCCATCAGGGTTGTTTGGGATTTTTGGCATACATATCAGATACGAGGTTTGAGTCCCTGATAAATTTGGGCAGTGTACCAGTTGTACGAGATTTTTAGAATGTCCTTCCTGAGGAGTTTCCTGGGGTGCCTCCGTAGAGGCAGGTAAAGTTTCACATTGATTTGGCGTCGGGTGCTACCCCGATAGCAAAGACACCGTACCGGCTGGCCCCACCCGAGATGCAGGAAATTTTTATGCAGCTTCAGGAGCTACTAGACCGAGGGTTTATTCGTTTGATCAGTTCTTCTTGGGGAGCACTGATCATGTTTATGAAAAAGAAGGACGGGTCACACAGGATGTGCATCGATTATTGGGAGCTGAACAAGCTAACGGTCAAGAAACCGTTATCTACTCCTGATTATCAATGATTTGTTTGATTAGCTTCATGGTGCATCATGGTTCTCTAAGATTGATCTTTGGTCAGGATACCATCAGATGAGGATTAGGGAGGAGGATACACCGAAGACCACTTTTAGGACTCGATACAGTCACTATGAGTTCGTGGTGATGTCATTCGGGCTCACCAACGCCCCAACAAAGTTCATGGACCTCATGAACAGGGTGTGTAGACCAATGTTGGATTGTTCTGTGATTGTTTTTATTGATGATATCTTAGTCTATTCTACTACCAAGGAGCAGCACGAGCAGCATTTGAGGGAGGTATTGGAGACTTTGAGGGCGTAAAAGCTTTATGCTAAGTTGTCAAAGTGTGATTTCTGGTTGAATGAGGTGTAGTTTTTGGGGCACATCATCAACCAAGAGGGTATTTTGGTTGATCCAGCCAAGATTGAGGTAGTGATGCGATGGGAAATACCAAAGAATGCATCTGAGATCCTTAGCTTCTTGGCCCTAGCGGGGTATTACTGAAGATTTATTCAGGATTTCTCCAAGATTGCGGTACCTTTGACTCGCTTCACCAAGAAGAACATGACATTTTGGTGGGAACCAAATCAGGAGTTGGCTTTCGATACCTTGAGACAGAGACTATGTGAGGCCCCGATTTTAGCACTACCCAAGGGGTTTGATGATTTGGTGGTGTATTATGATGCGTCTATCATAGGGTTAGGGGCTGTTTTGATGTAGGGGGCATGTGATCACGTACGCCTCGAGGCAGCTGAAGCCTCATGAGGCAAACTACCCCACTCACGACCTGTAATTGGGGGCGGTGGTGTTTGCCCTCAAAATCTAGAGGCATTACTTGTACGGAGTCCGGTGCATTTTTTTTAATGACCATAAAAGTTTGAAGTATTTGATGGATCAACAGAACCTCAAGATGCGATAGAGGAGATGGTTGGATGTACTGAAAGATTATGACTGTGAGATTTTATACCATCCAAGGAAGGCCAATGTGGTGGTCGATGCCTTGAGTCGTAAGGCGGCAAGTGCTCCGATTGGATGTATGTTTGAGGATGACGGTGATTTCCCCCCTGATGGATATGATCAAGGAGGCTCAGGTGGAGGGTTTTAAGAAAGAGAACCGAAAGATAGAGCGGATTTGGGGACAGATTCCCTTGTTTATTCAGGATGTCAGGTTCTTTTGACATAGTGTGGCAGGGTGTGGGTAACGGTATCTGCGGGCGTGAGGCAAAAGATCTTAGAGGAGGGACACAAATCCAAGTTCTCTGTTCATCCGGGGGCCCCAAAGATGTATAAGGATTTGTGGTTAAGTTACTAGCGGCCCTGCATGAAGCAGGAAATCGCATGGTTCGTGGAGTGGTGCTTGACCTGTAGGAAGGTCAAGGCCGAACATCAGAGGCCTCACGGCAAGGTTCAGCCGCTAACCATTCCCATGTGGAAATGGGAAGATATCACCATGGACTTCATTACGAAGTTACCGAGGACGACAAGGGGTGTGGATTCCATTTGGGTCATTGTAGACAGGTTGACGAAGAGTGCCCATTTTATTCCAATCCATGAGAGTGTCTCTATTGAGAAATTAGCAGATATCTATGTGCGAGAGATATTGGTCAGGCATGGAGTGCCAATATCTGTGGTCTCAGACCGTAATGTCCGATTCACCGCTAGGTTTTGGAGGAAGTTCCATGAAGAATTAGGCACCTAGTTGCATTTCAACACTACTTACCACCCTTAGATCGATGGTCAAAGCGAGCGTACAATTCAGACACTCAAGGATATGATTACCGAGTTGATTCAGCACGTGTGCGACAGGATGCAAGTCGTGCAGAGCCATCAGAAGAGTTATGCTAATCAGCGTTGCTCGAATCTTGAGTTTCAGGTGGGGGACTTCATGTAGCTGAAAGTGTCACCCTTGAACGGTGTCATCAAGTTTCGGAAGAGGGGCAAGCTAGGGCCTCGATTTATTGGCCCATTCAAGATTTCTGCCCGGGTGGGCAAGGTAGCCTATCGATCGGATCTATCGGTCGAGCTTAGTCAGATCCACAACAGTTTCCACATGTCTCAGCTTTGGGAGTGTGTCACTGATGAGACTGCAGTCATTTCCTTGGATGATATACTAATTGACGAGAGCCATGAATTACATAGAGAAACCAATAGTGATTTTAGACCGGAAAACTAAGGCCCTACGAAAAAAGGAAGTGAAGCTCGTAAAGGTGCAATGGCAGCACCGAAGAAGCTCCGAATAGACCTGGGAGCCAGAGGAGGAGATGAGAAAGCATCATCTGGACCTTTTTGCATTAGTAGACTTCAAGGACGAAGTATAGTTGAAGTGGGGGAGATTTTTAACGCTTGGTTCAGGTATTATTTATTTCTTAATATTTTAGGGTTTTGGGTTGGAACTTGACGAGTTGGGGAGCTCCAAGTCGTCGTGTGGAAATTCATTTGGACGTGGAGATGAAAACCTAATTTTCGGGCATTGCACCCTATATAAAGAACATTAACTCCTAGGCCGGCCTCCTTACTAGCCCCTTGCCCAGAAGAAAACCCTAGAATCGTGTTCCGTTTTGTTCATTGAGTTTTGTGAGTGATTGAGTGATTGTGTGAGATCTTTGAAGGAAGTTTTGAAGAGATAAGTATCAAGCTTGAAGGAGTAAACTTGTATCCAGAAACTCTACATCAAAAGCTGCATCTTGGAGGTATAAAGTCACAACCTTGACATGTAGCTTATTAGATCTCATCTTTAGTAGATTAGGGCTTGGTTTTGGGACTTTGGCTTGAATGTCCAAAGAAAAGAGGCTTCTAGAGGTTGTGAGTGTAGATCAAGCCTCTATAAGACCTCTTAAGGATTAAAGTTGCAAAATTTAATAGCCTACAAGTCCTATTAGCCTCCAAGTCCCATTCATGCAATATGTCCACTATGAAGCCTAAAATGGACCTTGGAGGATATTTCAAGCATGCATGGACATAAAGTTAGAAACTTTACACGGTTTTCCACATTTGGACATCATATCTGTGTTTTGGGACGAAGGGATGAGATTTTAAGGGCTCAATGAGTCAATACCTTCCTTAAAGGAACTATGATTTTAGTTTAGAGCTTGTTGGATGATCCTTGGGGGTAAAGTTGGAAAGTTTACCCTACTATACATCTCTAGGGACAGGGATCTAAATTTTGGAACATTTGGATTAATGAAAAAGGGCTTAATGCATTAAGTGGGTGGACAAACTAAAGGTCTCAACGAGTTTACAAGACAACTCGACGAGGTGGGTTGGGGTTACCCCAATTCTGTTGGGAAATAGGGAAACACGATGAGTCATAGAAAACTCAATGAGATGGGCTGCGATATCACGATTATGACTGTGGGGTGAACTCGATGAGTTAAAGGGGTGACTCAACGAGTTAGGTCAACCCAGAGCGTTGACTTTTACTTTTACTTTGACTTTGACCTGGATCAAAAATTGGCTTTTAAGGGTTTGAAGGATTGAGTTGTATCTAAGGAGTTGTTTTTGATTAGGGAGGTGGCAGAGCTGATACTTAGAGTTTGGACCTACTCAACTATAATTTGCATTTGAGGTGAGTCTCCTCACCATACCAATGGGTCGAAGCTACCAAGTCCAGACCATTCAGTTAGTTGTGATGATTACATGGAATCATTGTGGATATACCTAGTACATATGTATGTGAATGTGTTAGTACCTTATTGGCTAGATATGTGAAGACCGCGGGGGGATTTCGTGGCAGCTGGATGTCAGACCATGTGGGGGAGACCATGGCATTCCAATTAAAGACCATGTAGGGGAGCCTATGACACATAGGTATAAGACCTTGGGGGAGCCCACAACATCCTGGAGTAAGACCCTAGAGGGAGTCCACGGCATCCTTATATGTTTGTATGTATGGATTATGTAGTATATATGTCGTTTATATGGTTACGTGATTATGTGGTTTATGTGGGGTATGTTATGGGGGAACTCACTAAGCATTAGCTTATAGTTGGTTGGTTGTTTTAGGTACTTCAGGATCTAAGGGGAAGGGCCTGACATGATGGCGCAACGTGCACTCTCTGACATTTTAGTTTGGACGCTCTTATGTTTTAACTAATTTATCCGATGTAATGGATTTTTGAAAGACAATGTAATTGGAATGCTATATTTTATGAAAATGACTTTGTTACTAAAAATGAAAAAAAAAAGTTATTGGAAATTTGGGTTGTTACGTTGATTTCACCCAGTGGGTGATCTATCGTCCAAATGTGTACATGAGATTGCTGATGATATGCGGCTGCGGTTGAGGGAATATCCTTTACGTCTGAGGACTCTCTGGGTCTGCTTGAAGAAGGTAGTTCTCGCTTGATATGAGAACAGCCAGCAGATGAATCTTGGAATGTTGGGATTGGTTCTGCGGTGGGTAATGGAAGTTCCCCTTGGATTGAAGATAGGAGTTCCCCCCTGAACCGATGATGGTTCCCCCTGAACCAATGATGTTGGTTCCCCTAGAATGACGACTGATTAATAATCCTTTGATCTTTTCTTGTATCAAAGTTTTCCACTTCTTTATTCTCAGAGTTTTCTGACATGGTTGATTGATTGGTTGGTCTACGGGTGGGTGTTGGTGCAACATCTTCAATAATTGGAGCCTCAATGGTTGTAACTTGCAAAGGAACTAAACTTTCCCCCTCAATTGGCGAGGCAAAAGTATTGAATGACGTTCCTTCGGACATAATTGGTCCATATACCTCTGCATGTTGTGCTACCGAAAATACTAAATTTTTTGAAAGATGTGCTACCTCTGCGGGATCGAAGAGGTCATCATAGCTGACTTCAACTATGTTTAACGGACCCGATGAGGTTTGGATATCACTTTCCAAGATGAACTTTGTTTCTTTTGAAGTAGCAATGTTGCGGACGCAACAGTCATCGAATTTGACATCAAGGCTATCAACTATTAGTCTTGTACGCCGTATAAGAACCCTGTATGCAACTTTGTTGGTTGAGTAACCCAGAAAAATGCCTTCATCAGACTTTGGTGCAAACTTGTTAAGATGATCTTTGTTGTTGATCACAAAACACCTGCAACCAAAAATGTGAAAGAATCAGACATTGAGTTTTTGATTGTTGAGACCTTCATAAGGAGTCTTGTTGAGGTGTTTGAAAGTGATGCTTTGATTTTGAACTGAGCATGCACTTGCCACTGCTTCTGCCCAAAACTAAAGAGGTAAGTTGGCAAAATTAAGCATCGATCTTGTTGCTTCGACCAATGTTCTATCCTTCTCTTAACTACTCCATTTTGTTGTGGTGTGTAAGGTGCCAAGAAGTTATGGTTGATTCCCTTGGAGACTAAAAATCTATTTAATAGTTGATTAGTAAATTCAGTCCCATTATCACTTAGTATCCATCTAACAGGTAGTTTGATTTGGAGCTCTAGTTCCTTGACGAAGTTGGTCATGATCTGTGGTGTGTCTGATTAGAGTCTCAAAAAGAAGACCCAAGTGAAGCGAGTAAATTCATTAACAATAACTAGAATATATTTCTTGTGGTGAAGACCGGCTACGGTTGATGTACCACATAGATTAATGTGATGAAGCTCTAGAGGTTCAATAATTGAAGAATCAACTAATAGAGGATGGCTACCCTTAGTTTGTTTACCACATTCACACGCTGTGCATAAGGTATTGTTGTTGTATGCTAAGATTGGCAGCCCACGAACTAACTCTTCGGTTACCAAGTTGTTGATGTATCTGAAGTTAAGGTGAGGAAGTTTGTAGTGCCATAACCAACTCACTTTAGATACTACCTTTGATAGAAAAAACAACTGCGGTTTGCCAATGATCACAGAGACATATAATAGATACATTGTCCCTTTAGCTTTTAATTTGATCAAGCATGTGCTTCTATCATTTGTCATGATATAGCAATATTCACTATCAAACTTAACCCGATGACCAGCTTTTCATAATTGACCCACGCTGATCAAATTATGTTGTAGACCTTATACGTAAGAAACTCGTTGAATAGAGAAGCTCCCCATAGTCAATACTCCATAACCCATGATGATCCCGTTTGCATTGTTCCCAAAGGTGACGTGTCCACCACCACTGATTTGCCTGAAATCTCGAAGGTATTCCAACCTTCCAGTCATGTGCAAGGATCAGGAACTATCGATTAACCATTCTTCTTCTTATTCCTCCTTTCACATTTCCTGTACAATCAGTTGGTTAGTTTGGGCACCCAAACAAGTTTGGAGCCCATAGTAACATGGGAAACTTTCTTAACATATGTATTCATGTGGGTCTTGGAAACAAATTTCTTTTTCCATGTTTGCTTGGGACCACAATGTGTTACATCTTTTGGAGTTTTTCGAGTTGTGATTGGACAAGTCTTCAATGGCATTGTATAAAAGTAAAAAGATAAGTATTTTCATTAATACACAGACCATACTTAGTCAGCAGTCTGGAGGGATTGTTCTTTTTTTACTGGTCCGAGGTTGGTGTTTCTTGCTATTGTCCAATGGTTTTTGAAGGGGTTTATTGAAAGATTCTGTTGTAGGTTTAGACCTTTTGACTAATAGAAGGGATTTCAAAATTCGTGATGTGTGTAAAGTACCCTTCATTTTTGTGTCTTTTAAGGAATTTGGTGATGTTGACTTGACCTATTTTTGAAATTTTTCAGTTTGGTTTGTGTCAAGAGATTTAGCCACTAGACATGACTTTTTTGCACGATCCATCAACTGTAGTGGATTTTGAAAAGTTTTTTTTTTTTTTTTTTTTTTTTTTTTTTTTTTTGCAGTTGTGGGTTTTTCAAAATTCCTTTTGTTTGAAAACTTGGTCTGATTTTTGAAATTTTTGTTCTTGCAATCAGCTTCCCGCTTTTCACATCGGGATCTTATCGACATTTTCAGAGCCAATTTTGCTTCTACCTTTGGTGGGAAAACATGAGAAACATTTAATTACGGTTTCTTGAAATTCTTTGTTTGAGGTAAAAATCGAGGACTTGAATCACGAGAATTAGAAAGTTCATGACTCTGAGAACATTGTCTAAATTCAAAATTTTCAATGGGCAGTTCATGCAAGATAGGCTGAAGAGTAGTGATTTTAACTAGGGTCTGTGGTAGAGAGGACTGGACTACCGTAGTGTAAGTCTTTGGCGACTCTTGGTTGAGACATGTCTTGGAAGGAAATGATGGACAATCATTAACAAATTTAGGTCCTTCCAAAATAATTTCTCCATCCACATCTAAACTAGACTGAAAGTCAAGACAAATTGTGCCAATGATGGGTATGAGATCATCTAGGTTACCCGAGGATTCAGGAAGAATTTCCTCAATGACACAATTGTTGCTAAGTTCATCAAGTCTACCGAAGTAACATCTTCTGTCTTCAGGAAAGGTTTTGTCATTGACTGGATAATGAAACGGTCGGTCTGGTGGGACATAGGGACGATTGGCATCAAACCGAGGAGGAGAAATTTCATTGGTAAAATACCCATTGGACCATCCCCAATTGTAAGTGTTGTTTACGGTCCCATTGTTAACTAAGTTCTCAATTGCCTCACTTTCATTAAACAGTTTTTTCGATTAAAAGATTCAAACGTACAATTTCTTTTCGGGCAAGATCTCGTCGATTCAAAGCAATATCTAATTAAGTTTCACTTAACAATCGAGCATATTTTTCTAACAACAAATCTTTTTCTAACGTAGTGACCTTAAGCTTTTTGTCTTCTAGTCTTCCCCTCACATGGTACAGCTCATGGATTGATACATTCTTTTCATCTAGGGCTTTGTTGTAGTCTGTAAGGACGGTAACACATGTGTCATTAAGTCTTTCTAAGTAAGGTTCACAATCATGCATATTGTAATCATTAGACTGAATCATAATTTTTACCTGTTCGATGATGTTGAGAGTTCCATCTTTGTCCATTTAGCAATAATTCCTCTGCAAGTTTGTTGATCCATCTTCCTCACTAGCTGCCACCATACATATTTTCCATTTCTTCATGTTGTTGTCAATATATTCATCTTCATAACACGAAGACCATACCTGATGATCCCTTCTCACTTGAGTAACATAAGCTCTTACGTTTTTCTTTTTCCTTATCCTCCATCTCTGGAGCCATTCTGAGGTAGCATGTCGTGTCTTTCACCACGTCCGCGTTGCAGTCTTTGGAAAAGTGGTTTTCTTTGTGACACTTATGGCAAACAATGACTCCGTATTTGTCTTCGGTAGTGGTATCGGAGTCCGAAGGTTGGTTAGTCTGCGGTGTTTCTTTTCAAGGATCATTATGTGGTTGAAATTGGTGATAAGGGTTTCTAGGATAACTTGGATGGTTACTCTGTGGTTTAAAGTTGCGATTGAAGGGGGTTTGGCGAACTATTGGTTTTTACGAAAAGATAGTGGTAGGAGTCTATTGAACTATTAGCTGAGCATGGCAATGACATTCTGAAACTCTTCTTCGTCATCAAGTTCTGCATCAGGTTCATAAGACTGCGGGAGCTATCACATGAGTGTTGATATGATGATTCTATGGGATATGTCTCTTGAGGAGTTTTGAATTGTGGAGTTTGAGCCATCAAAGTAAGTGGTCCACCAAGATCTGAACATTCGTTTAACATTGTCGATTCTTGGGCTTGAAGTTCAGGATGTAACTTGAACAGTGAGAGAGTTTGGATCTTTCTATCGCCTTGGACTATCATCTTTGCCGTAGTCCAATGTCTATGCAAACCATATAGAAACTGCAGGTTTGTTTTGTGATGGCTTCTTACAGTGTCAACGTTTGAAAGTTTGGTGATGATGAGGTTGAATCTCTTGAAGGAGTCATCAAGGCTTTCACTAGGTAAGGCTTTGAAGTTGGTGAATTCATTGAGATCTGTAGTAAGCTTTTTTTCTTGAACCTGTTCAGATCCTTGATAGATATTTTTTAGAACATCCCATCTCTTTAGCAGATTTACAGTTGATAATGATGTCAAAGTTGTCAGGAGAAACACCACATGATATTCCGTAGATGGCTATTGCATCTTTGTCCATCTTATCTAAATCATCATTTGTAGGTCTGTTTATGGCAGCTTGACCTCCACCGAGTCTTGCTTGAGCACTGTCTGCTGCAATGGGAGTGAGAATAGGACCATGAGGTCCTTCTTCTATAGATCTCCACACATCTCTACCAAGCCTCTTTACATATATTTCCATTCTTTAGGACCAATGATGATATTCACTTGAAACAAGTATTGAGGCTCTATTAGAACCACCACGATTGTTTGAAACGTTTAGAGAATAAACTTGTGCCATTTTCCTTGTTTTTTTTTGTTTTTTTTGAAATTTTCTTATGAGCTTTAGTGTTATAGAAGACCTTTTAAATCAGAGTTTTTGAGAATAAAAGTTTTGATTTTGAAAAGAATTAAAAGGTAACCACTCTGGCTCTGATACCAATTGTTGATAGAAAAACTTAAACATACATTAGTAACGAGATAATAAGTTGCGGAATATAAGTGAATCTCAGTGGGTCTTGTCAGCTCAACAAGGATAATAGTTAGATTGCGAAAATGTAAGGAAAATAAATAGCAGCAAGTTTATATCAATAAGCGATAAACAAGTAGACATAAGGTTGAGTTGTAACAAGGTTTGCATGTAGACACAAGTTAGTATAAGATGAACAACACAGGTGAAGAGGGACTCGGTTAAGTATCAATTACGATAACTTCAGATATAGAGATGAGCAATTTGATAAACATTCAGTTACCGATAGATTGTTGATAATTGATAAATTGGTAAAGATTACATGAAGTGGGAGGCTCTATTCATGGAATACAATAATGTTAGTAAAGTAACTTAAATTATCTTCATGCATGATTCCACTCTACGGTTCATCTTCAACTTTGCGGGTCTTCAGCGGACAAAAATAGTCTTCGGTATTAACTTCTCTATGATATCATCAAGTGCAAAAGTTTGTGGTTTCATGTAGCTGAAGAGGGTCACCTTTTGTTTCAACAGAAACATTTTCGCTAACCTTATCAATTTTTCTACCTTTTATTTTTCTTTTTAAAGTAGATAGTGTTGGATTAGGTGTCTAAGCCCATATAACTATAATTGGTATATAATTTAATTGATAGTATCATAGTCCTTTTGGATTGACTTCACTCTTGCAACTTGATAGAATGGTTTTTGGAGAGAAGTTGTATTTATTGTTTGATATAATAAATTGATATAAATGATTTATTAATATGTTAAGAACATAATATATTAATTATAAATCATGTTGTTTAATTAATATTTAATCAGAAATTAGATTGGAATTAATTTTGGGATTAAAGGAATTAATTAAAAGTACAAGGGCTATTTTGCAATTAATTGATAGTTGTGAAATAGGGCTCTTGGACACCTTAGATGGGAGTGGACGAAGATTATAGGTAGGCCCTATAACGTTTCGTCCAAGGCTTCTAGAATAGGAGTCCATGGGCTGCTTACGCCTTAAGTATGAAATTTGGGTTTTCACCTGCAAACCCTAGCTTTGAGACTAAGCAACCTCCAGTATAAAAGGAGCCTAACCCTTGTAATTTTAGCCACTTGCTTCTAACCCTAGAAGAGAAGAATTTCTAAGGGCAATTCCTCCACTCTCATCTCATACTCTTGCAAAGAGTGTTTGTAAGCCATTAGAGGTGTCACATTTTCGACACTTGGTTTCAAGAGTTCAAGATATACAAGGATTAATTGTTATTACTACATAACAATTGAGGTATAACCTTTTTATTAGGTTAACTTCGATTATATAGATGCATATTAGGATTTCTCCTTTGTATTCAAGTTTGCATGTTCAACTAGTGAAAACCTAGATCCAAAGCATTAGGGTTGTATGAACACATAGGATTTGTAGTTATGCTCAAAACCCATCACATAGCTCTTTCAAAAATTCCGCATATTGGGGTTGCTGTTTTAAAGCGTCAAGAAGTGGGATACTTACCTCAACTTTTCTGTAAAAGTCCATAATCTCCCTTTCCTCCTTCTATTTTTTCGTATTTTTAGTCTTGAGGGAAAAGGAGGAGTAATTTTTACCGCAACTTCAGCATGTTTATCCTTTTCTGCACCTTTTCAGTCGCCTCAGATTCTTGCTCGACTAGGATCTCTTCTGCCTTATCTTTTTGCTGATCTGGTCCTTTGTAGTTTTTACCACTTTTGAGAGTCACATCATAAGCATTGTGTTTTGGGTTTTTCTCAGTCTGACATGGGATCTTTCCTTGTGTTTATGTTTGCCGTTTGCTCATAGAGTTCGTGAGCTATGATACCTGCTTATTAGATTTTTTTATACTAGACTTGATCTCATTCAAAAAAGGTTGGGTACTGGTAACAAGACTTTCAACAATGTCTTCCAGAGACATACTGGAACTACTAACTTGTTGTTGAACAGGTGGTAGTTGAAAATTGGTTTGATGATGATTTTACTAAAAAGGTTATGGAAAGCCAAGTGGGTGTTGGGACTGATTTCTTTACTGAAAGTTTTGTTGGGGTCTTAACTGTAATTGTTCTAGAATCCTCCCCCGAGCTTAGTTTTTGTGTGGTTGATCGAATTGTCTTTGTTGTGGTTGATAACGTACCATGGCCTGTATAACTTTAGTATCTTCCTGTAATATCGCACACATGTCTGTTGGGTGCCCAGTCTTTGTGCATAACCCACAAGTTGTGATCTTTGGTTGAACACCCTTTTCTTTGGTCAGTAAGAGAACAAACTTTGTCAATTCTAAAATTTGAGACTCAAGGTGGGCGTTACTTATTTCCTTCACTCCTCGTGGCTGATATATACCACTCTTCTTCATTCATTGAGTGTTTTGATTCGACTTCCATCTTCTATATTAATGCTCGGATCTTAGTCGATGTCATAGCTACAAGTGAACCACCACTCGAAGCGTTAATCCATCGCCTTTCCATTGGAGTCAGGCCTTCACAGAAAAACTGATATATCTATTAGTCACTGATCCCGTGTTGTGGGCACCGGGCTAGCAACTTCTCGAAACACTCCCAATAAGTATGAAGGGCTTCTTTTTTTTTCCTTGCTTTATGTCAAGGATTTCTGCGGAGGTTGGATACTTTCGCTTCTGGAAAATATTTTTCCAGAAAAATCTTAGCTAACTCATTCTATGTAGTGATTAATCCAGAAGAGATATCACACAGCCAGTCTTTTGTTATGTCTTAAACTAAAAAGGGGAATGCCCTTAACTTGATCTCGTCTTAGGTTATAGCATGTGGATTCATCTGAGAACATACTACGTGAAACTCCTTGAGAAAATTATACGAATCTTCGTTCTCAAGGCCTCGAAAATTCAGAAGTAGATGAATTAAACTAGACCTCAGCTCAAAGTTCTGAGCTTCTGGAAATGTTATACACAAAGGATGTTGTGTAACATCTTGTGTCTCCCACTCTCAAAGAGTCTTGTGTCGCCCACTCTCGAATTTGAATTAGAGGATTCAAGTTTTTCGGATTTGACGGAAGATGTGGGTGAGTAATTTTTAAATGGATTGTGGGCAGGTGAGGATGGGGGTGATTTAGTAAAAGAAGAAAAGGTTGTTTCAGGCTCGTTTCACAAGGGACTGCCTTGTGTATTTGTTTGCTATGAAGCTGGAGAAGATGTTGATGCAAAAAAACCCTTTAACTTTTTCCGATGAAGTGTTTCTTTTATGTGTTTTCTTATTGTCTTCTCTATCTCTGGATCAAACTGTAGTGGAGTACCTATATGTGTAGATCTTGGCATAACAAGATTAGTGTTTGTCGTGTCCCCGACAAAGGAAACAATTTGTTATCAGCATGTCGTAATGCCTAACAAAAAAATAGTATATAAAAAATACTACTCTAATGCACTAAGGGGTAGTACAGGAAAGCAAGGCTGAATCTACAGGGACACGTCCTGAGGTCTATACCTCTCTTAAGTAAGGCATTTACTAAATTAACATAAATTAAAATGGGCGGGGGGGGGGGGGGGGGGGGATTTGTTGACTATTGAAACTAACATGGATAGAAATTTATAAAAGAAAATCACAATTTAAAACACTAGAATAAAATCCAGAGGGTAAAGCAATTTCAGTTTTGCGATGACTCTCCTAATATGAAAATAATCTTCAACACCATATTTGATCAATTTAATTTAGAAAAATAGCATTAGACACAATGTAAAATTCCTAGTAAAGTCCAATACTTCTCACAAGCTCGAAAGCGTAAAGACTTGTTTGATCAATTTATATTAGAGTTAACCCTAAAACGGAATTAATCTAATATTCATTACTTTTTCTTATTAATAAAGACAATTATGGATCTAAAGGAATAAAATAACTAGTATGATTTATTACAATTAACGTGGCCAACAAAAACTCAATCAAAATCAGACATTCAATTAAACATAAAAATGATCATATTAAACAGTGAACACAAAAAAATCGCGCCTAATGATTACTTGCACAAAAGGTCGAGTCGTTTGCGAAACTGAAATCTAAGGGTTTTGCTTGACATGGCTACAAACGAATTACAAGAAGTAAAAACAAAACCGAATTGATAAATCTTACTAAACGAAATAAGAATTAAATCGTGTTCTTTGGATTTGTGTTTAGCACTCGAAAACCTCTGAAAATCGTGCCTCGGTCGTTTGAAATTACGAAAGGTTGATATTTAGGGATGTAGGAATGTTAAGGAGGCTTATTTATACATCTAGAAAATTTCGAGTAATAAATTCGATAAATTTTTTTAGGCACAATCGAATTTTTTTGCTTGGATCGAATTTTTTCATGAATTTTTACATTTTCTGATTTTTCTGAAATTCTGACTTCGAAGACTTTATTCGATTGAATTTATTGGAAAATGCGATCGAATTTTTCTGATTTTCTTTTTCTTCGACTGGAAATGAACTGATAAATCCTCAAAACATTTATTCGATCAAATTTCTCAATAATTTGATCAAATTTCTTGAATTATGTCCGAAACGTTGATTTTCCTTGATTAAAGCAGCTTCCAAGCATTTTGCAGCATCCCGACTAGTTCCAAGCTCCAATATAGCTCCAAAGCTCCGTCAAATGAACCCTCAATGTGTCGTACTTTCCGTCCTTTCTAATTTACCCTAAAAATCATAACAAAAGTTAGTAGTACGGACATTCTGCAAACATAATGAGGAACACACAATTTATAAGAAAACAAGGGAAATATTTAGCATTGTATAAGAAGATACTGACAAAAACGTGCTAATAGATGCATATAAAATGCATTTAACATACAGATAATATTTAAAATGCATCTTCTAGAATCCAAAATTATGACCTTCAAATTTATCAATTTTACTCTTTTTGTCTTCATTCATAGCTCTGATATAAATTTTTGGGTATTAAGATGCAAACTGGCTAAAACATAGAAAAACAATATGGGTGATAATCCTCAGAAGATTAAAAAAGAACCCAAGGATATTTAATGTGGTTCCCTAGAAAGTGATAATCAATATACGTCCATAGAAAAATGAGAGAGATTCATCTTATTTATATATAATTCTATACAAATCGAAGTATTACCGCACTCACAATGTCGACTCACAATCACAGCTGAAAAGCTTTTTAGATTAAAATATTTGAGATGTATTGATAATGTCTTTGGCCTAAAATTTTAGGTTAGACTAATGGGCCTATAATAGATTGTCATAAAGTCAAATTCATTCTTCAAAGTAGTAGAGTCAACATTGAAACTCTGATTAGAAATGCTTCGCCCCCCCCCCCCCCCCTTAATACCAAGCTTCTAGGAACTTTGTAGTTGAGAATCTTTGGATACTCCAATGAAGCAACTTATTTGAACACTTTGATCATTAAAATTCTACTCTTCAAAACTTTTAACTAAGACTGCATTCTTCATACACATCTTGACTAGAACTTCCATGTTCTACTTTTGTGCTTTCCCTTAGGATGAAGTTGTTACAACAAGTTTTCCTTCATCGTTTAGGTTAGAATCCTTATCTCAACATCAGTGGATTAGACAAACTATTGACTCTTCTAGGGCTTCTATTTTTGTAAATGACGCTCCTACCATAGAGTTTGATGTTTAGAATGCTCTTCGCCAGGGAAACCCTCTCTCTTCATTTATGTTTAGTATTCCATGGAATGGCTTCATGTTTCCCTCTTAGAGACTATGATGGTGAATATTTTGTAAGTGATAAAGTTAGAACTCTGAATCTTCAAGTCTCGCATTTCTTCGATGTTGGTATTGTCATATTCCTTTATGAGTGGAGCTTGGAGAATGTTAGACGTATTGTGATCATTCTACAATTTTTCTTGTTGGCTTTTGTTCTTAATATCAATATATTTTGATCATCCTCTATTTTTTTTGGCTTCTAGTCTTAAAATCAATATACAAAAACGTAAGTTGATAGGTGTAAGGTGGATTTTGGTAGGTTGAATATACGACAGTGTGACATCCCCAATTTTATAGCCAGAAAAGACCGATTTAGTAATTCTTATTTAATTTAGAGTATTCTTTTGAAAAGATTATGTATGTGGAATTTGTCCCAAAACATGGTAATAATATTATCAAATTATTGTGGAAGAAAAGTGTTTTGTTAAAACCCTCAGGATTTCCTCGTCAATACAGAAACATAAGCATAACGAAATATTACAGGCCTTACAGTAATTAAAGTAATGTCCTAATACTCATCGAATCATTAAGCATAATGTATCTTTTATATTGCTACATGTGATACAATAAACAGAGTGAGCCAAGTTAGGAAATCTAGTGATTACATAGGGTTTTCAACCCACAATAATATAGTTAATATTTTTAATTATCAAACATAAAAACCCAATACTAGTTCAGGGATTCCTCCGCGATACTTGTCACTAGGTTTTCCTTTATATATTTATTCCTAAGGATTTATCCTAGGGATCATATTTTTTATTGATAGTATTATTTTCGGGATTCCTCCTGCTATACATGTCAATAGGTTTTAGAGTAGATCTGATGAACACATAGTTCAAAAACACCTAGAGGTTGCGAGCCTGTTAGCGTTCCACTGGACTGTCTAGAATAGTCTGTGGTTGTCTTCTATACTTTGCTAGATAACGTTATCTCCTAGTACAATATAAGTTTAGGTCTATTATTGTTTTCATATTTCATCACATATCTCTGTATTTATTCTATTCCTCCCTCATTACCAATTTCTACCCAACATATTATAGGTAAGAAAATACATATACAATAAATAACCTATACAATAAATCGTATAAAAATCAGCATATAATATTTCATCTATCACATAACATTTTTGCACATAAGCACATAGAGCATTTAGTTATTTAGAAACTTCATATATATGTGTAAGATGAAAGTTACTATGCATTCACTTTGACTATAGTGGGTGACTGGTGATCTGGGCAGAGTTTCACCTAACACCTTAGACATTCCCTTGATGTGACCTAAGTATGATTACTATAGAGTTTTAGTCTAATGATTTTGGTGACTAATAATAGTCTAGATCCTCATTAATCCCAATGTCTACACCGAGATCTATCAAGTACGGATACACCATGCAGAATAGTTGGGAGGCAGGATCATTTCAGCATATTGTTTTTCTAAAATCCAACAACTAAGCCAACGTGACCATTCTAGACACCTCTTCTGTAAGTAGAGCAATTAGTATAATGAATTAGAATTACTGATAAATCTTATTTATAGGTTCATAATAACGCCTTATGATTATAAATATAAGTTACACTGAAAGCGATAGAGTGTGGCGTAGCTTACAGAACTTTTTAAGCGAAAACCGGGAAATTGTGTAGGCAAAACTCTGGCCTGCTAGCTACCAGATGCCGTGTTCTCAGGTACCTTAGAACTTTGCAAAAATCATATTCCTAGAGAAGATATTAGGAAAAAACAGAGAGAAACTCGAGAGAAACGATTCGGAGTGTGTGGGGGAAAGAATTGGCTGAGATATGTATTTATAGGGAAAATTTTATCGATGCGCGATGTGTACCATAGAGGCGCGTCACGCACTATGGTGGTCTGGATCCTCAAGTCTACTAAGACGTGGCACGAATTGGGTGGAGTTGCGTGGCTGACTTCGGGCGCAAGCTATGCGTGACGTGCGTGCACACGTGGCGTTTTTTATATTTTCAAAATTGCATAACTTATTCATACGAGATCCATCTTTGATATGTTTATATCCACGAAAATCTCTCGCGAGATCTATAACTTTCATTTAGACTCCATCGACTAATTTTGACTTTATTTTATTTACACAGACTTAGCCTATTAAAGCCCGTATAAAATACATATCTCTCTCATCCGACGTTCGTTTTCGATAGAATTTATATCACTAGACTCCTATTAACGAGATCTTCAACTCTCATTTAGATTGTTCTGGCTAAAAATCAACCGATTAGATTTTTTATTTTTGTACCCGTACTGTCACACTGAAATTTATAAAAATCATAACTTCCTCTTACGAATTCAGATTTGAATGTTCTCTATATTGCACGCTCTCGGTTTAACGATTACTACAACTTTCATTTAGATCACTTAGGCTAAAAAGTATTTTACCAAAAATTCATTTTTATGACGCGTAGAGTTGTGCCGGTTAATTGCGAAACTTCAATGAAACATAACTTCTTCATACGAAGCAGATTTCAGCTTCCTTTATATGTATGGGGTCATTGCCACATATACAATATATTTTGTTAACATTATTTTTCTTAAATAATCTTCTATCAAAATTTATTTTAACGATTATTATCTTTAGATTGACTAATTTGAATCTGCGATCTTTACAAAAAGTTTCTTTTGGTTGTTCAACCTTACGTATATCATTCACTTGCTTGAGGTTGCCGTTAGGATAAAACATCATTCATCTTGAATCGTGGAGGGTTCTTTTGGATATGTTTGTCTTGAAACTTTCTACGTGGAAGGAAAAGAATCTTTACATTACTTCATGAGGTTTGTGCTCGTTTATTATTTATTTTATTTTATTTTATTTTATTATTATTATTATTATTATTATTATTATTTTTTGGGGGGGGGGGGGGGGGGTTATCTAGGTGAACATAAATTGAGTTGGGTGCAAAGCGACACACTTTGGGTCCAAATTATCATATCCCTTCATGACCTTAATTAACGTCTTCATCATCTTAATATTCAAAATTCTCATATTAGGCCATGGATCAACATCATTCAGTCGATTGCATAGCTTAGTTCCAGAGACTTGATTTATAAAATATTGTAAGGTCAATCTAGGGAATGGTAATCATACTAAATTTTGAGAGGATACTTGGATCGGTGATGTCATGTTTACACATAAATTTCCTAGAATTTATGCTTTTTAAACTTTCAAGGATTGCTCGGTTTGTTTGATAGGCTTGTTGAGGGGTTCATAGTGTCTTTTCTTCGACATCCATCTAGAAGAGTACACAAGATGCTCATTTGTTATCTATGCTTCATATAGTGTCTTGTTAGATAGAGATGATAAATGAGGTGGTCTTTGGAGACTTCTAATGTTTTATGAAACTAAAACGAATTTATTGGATATCTTACTTTGGAGGACTGATATATCTCACATTCCTACGAATTTATTGGATATCTTACTTTGGAGGACTGATATATCTCACATTCCTACGCGTGCCAGGTTGGCAGAAAAAAAAAAAGTATCTATGTATATTCCTTGCTTTTCCATACTTGCATGTTTCATATAGAAACAACTCATATTGTCTTTGTGGATTGCCCTTAAACGATAGATAATTGGCTTCTTAATTCGCATTGGTGGGGTCTACACATGCCTCACACCTTGTCGATTGTTAGTCTTATTCAGTCGTCGGGTAACTTTTTTGTCAGCTTTGCAAAAGGAGTGTTTTGATGTCGTGATTCTTACGGCTTTCTGGTTGATGTGGAATTTTCGCAACAATTATGTTTTTGGATCGGTGAAGGTGAAACCTAAGAAGTCGGGATTTTTGACAACAATGTCTCTTGTATGAATGGCGGGTTAGTAGTTAAAAGTTAGTATCATGAAATTATTCTCGCCAGGGTTATAGCTTGAGACTTCCAATCTAATATGCAAAACCCTAACATATGGGTTGGTGCCACATTGGCCAATGTCTCTTGTACTTATTATTGGATTTGTAGTAGGTTTAAAAAATGTAAGATGAAATAGATTGGTTGGCTTCACGACCTTTTTCTTGCTTATGTTTTCTTGTAATTTGTTTGTTTTATGCTATCTCCTTTCTAGTTTTTAATTCACCAATCTCAATTGAAAAATAATAAATAAATAAACGTTATGGGTATGCATATGATGTGAATGATTCCATTAGTGATAATGCAAGAAAGACTCTAAATGTTGAAACCTGTATCCCCAGTAGCTTTCTTTTCTATCTCCCATTACCTCATGAGTAAAAGTTGCTTTGTTTTCTAGCACTTGTTCTCAGGTAGCCAAAGATAAATTTTATCTTTGATTCTTTACCACAATGATTATCATATGAAAATTAAGTCCAGCTTATGGCCAAAGTGTTAAAACCACTATATATAAAGCTTCATCGGATACACATTGTGTTACGATCTCCAAAACCTCATGAAATCCCACCGAATCAGACAATCTCATTAAAGCCCCATCCCCCGGCCTCCTAATCTTTGTTTTACTTCATCAATGTCCATAAAATAAAATTGTTGTTATGCTTATCAATCTTTCTCACGACCGGTCGTGGGATTAAAATAGCATAACAATAATATTAACTTATGAAACATTAATAACCCCCGGTTGAAATAAGATGCCAACTACGAACCTAAAATCACAAACGACGATTGCCACATTTCAAACTAAGAAGAGTCCGGTTTTTCTCTTTCTTTTTCTTATTAATTTTGATAATTATTTAGTTGATAATTTATATATAGAAAAATTATAAAAGTTACGTCAAAATTTAAAGTTTTTAATTCCTACAAATAGAATATAATATTAATATACTTTTTATACATATCTAAAACTCCGTATAAAATATATTTTTTGCTGTTGATAAATAGTGAAAAAAATGAATAAAATTGCTTCTATGCCTAGATAAAAGAAAAAATACTTTTAAACAAAAAATATAGTCACTAAAGACAAACATAGTTTTGAACATGCTTTTGGATCAGCTTTCGTGCATCTATTAATCTTCCGCTGCAACCATGAGGCTATCATTCATGTTATTGAGTCACTGTAGACGAACATCCATACCCACCGGGTCAGATTAGTGCAAAGATTTGAATACGGATAAATAAGTTATCCATTATATCTTTCATATGTTTTATCAAGTTATCATAACCCAAGTAGTTGTAAAATTATATTTTAGTTGTATGCAATATATATAGGGGATGGTTCAAATGAATACAGTAAATAAAGTGAGCACGTGAAGACACTACTTTTATATTATTATTCTGCTAAGACTTTTATATATATATATATATATATATATATATATATATATATATATATATATATATATATATATATATATATATATATATGTTCTATTATTATAATTCTAATGTGAATATTTAACGTATGATTATTTATATATTTATTTGTAGTAAATTATAATGTTAATATTAAAATATGATTATTCATATATTCATTACCGAATAAAGACATAAGACAATATATAGAAGATTCACGGCAGAATAATAACATAATAGTAGTGTCTTCACGTCCTCATTTTATTTACTGTCTTCATTTGAACTTATTCATATATATATATATATATATATATATATATATATATATATATATATATATATATATATATATATATATATATATATGTGTGTGTGTGTGTGTGTGTGTGTGTGGTGTGTGTTTTTTGAGGTTGATTTGGAACTAGACCTGACAATGGGACGGGTTTGGAGCGAATCGACCTTGATCCAAACCCTTTTAACAAATTCAAAAACCTGATCCAAATCCGCTCCATAACCCGCAGGATTTTGAATAATCAAACTCATACCCTTATCCACCGAATCAACAGATATCCAAACCCGCCCCGTAACCTATAGGTTTTTTGAATAACCAAACACATTTTACTTAAATCATAAAATCACATTTGTCAAATAAAACAAATGTTGATTTGGAAAACACATTATGTACTTGAAGACTTTCGATTGGAATTAAAATCATTATTATAGTTACTTCCAATTGGTTTTTGACCTTCGATTGCATTAATAGAGAATAACAATTACAGACTTTCTTCCAGTTGATAAATGAATTTATTGATTTATAAATGAAATTGGTGATTACATGATGAAATCTAAACGAAATGACATCATGATTTTTGGGAGAAGACTGGAAGTCTAGAAGTTGAGTCCCCGAGTCCTATGTATAAATAGTTTAGTCTTTGGCCTTCTCTCTTTGGACTTTCGATTGGAATTTAAAGTAAAATTTAGGAATTATAAAATATAAATGTATAATTCTAAGATTTATATGAGGCAGGTTATAAATAGAGTGGATCGGTGATGATTCATACTCGACCCTTTTAATAAAAGGGGTTAGCGGGTACGGGTTGTTAACGGGTAAATGGATCAAAAAACTATGCTCCAAACCCGTATAATTGTTAAGGGTCTAGATCGGATTAGTGTTAACACCCGCTCCATTGCCAAGTCTATTTGGAACCATGCTAATATTGAGACATGAGGACGCGATCCTAGTCATTTATATTGAAGATCAAAAATATATATAAAATGCAAAATAATAGGAAAAATCCAAAAATTCTCCTTTTAAATATTATTTTCGTTATTTAATTTGTCCAGAAAAAATAAAAAATAAATAACTAGATAAATAAATAAAATAAAATAATCACCGTTTTTTTTCAGAATATAAGTGAAATTTTCTAATAGAATATTACATTGTAAATAATCAAATTGAATTTTTAGAATGTTAGAATATTTTAATGTTCTACTAAAATTTGTGGATATGTTAAAATATCTAATATTCTACTTGAACTTTTAGATTTGTTAGAATATTCTAATATTCTATTAGAATTTTTTAAATATTTGTAGTTTAATATTCTAGTAGAACATTCTAACATTTTAAAAAATCAATTTGAATATGTAAAGTATAATATTCTATTAGATTATTTCATATATTTGTTTGAAATAAAAACAGTAATTTTTTTCTTTTTATTTATTTATTTATTTTTGATAAAAAAAAATGAAGAATATAACATTTTTTTTTAAAAAAAATTGAAATTTTCATTTATTTTGCCTTATAAAAATATATTTTTTTATCTCCAAAATGAATTGATATGATTGCGTCTTCATGTCTCACAAAATATGATGGTCTCATATTAACCTAACCTAACCATATATATATATATATATATATATATATATATATATATATATATATATATATATATATATATATATATATCAGTGTTGTAAATATCGGCCTAGGCGGCCACCTAGGCGCTAGGCGGTCTACAACTGATTACGATTAGGGGTGCTTGGCGGAAATTGGTCAATATCGGTCAAACTCGGGCTAGGCGGTCATCGGCGGTCCTTGGCGGGAAGATTTCAAAAAATTCAAATTCTCAAATTTTCAAATATCACACCAAATTTACAAAACTTCAAATTTTTAAATTTTTAAATTTTTAAATATTCAAATTTTCAAATATTATACCAAATATTTCATAATTTCAAAATTTTAAAATTTGAAATTTTCAAATACTATTTTTTCTTAGGATATATTAAGTTTTAAAATAGTTTTATTACTAATTTTTGGTCCCCGATTAATCCCCTCCAAACCGATTAATCGCTTGACCCCAGTCGACCGTCGAGCGATTTTTACAACCTTGATATATATATATATATATATATATATATATATATATATATATATATATATATATATATATATATATATATATATATATATATATATATATATATATATATATACAGAGAGAGAGAGAGGGGGGGGGGAGACGATCAAGTGTGGACTCATTTTAAAGTGAGGACTCATGACATAAGTGATCATATAATCATCCGTTCTGCAAGATATGATGTGGACGAATGGCATGGAACAAAATCAATGAAACGACCCAAAAATACGACCCAAAAATTTCAATTTTTATTATAACAAAAACCATGAAACTGAGTAACACGTAATAAAACCATACGTTGCGTGTTTCAAAAACCATAATAAAATATTGTGAGAAAAACTGTATCACAACTGTATCCAAACATATCAAGAAACTGAATCAACTCCCAGGACAAAAACTGAAGTTGTGGTGTGTGCGATGCCATCATCCCGAGCTCTTCCCTTTGCTTGCGGAAGTACCTGAAACCAAAACTGAAACTGTAAGCACGAAGCTTAGTGAGCTCCCCCGAACTATCACATACCACACAATAACAAATGAAGCACATACTGGGCCTTGCCCACTGCATCGGACTGAAGTCCGGAACTAGCTGCATCGGACCGAAGTCCAGAACTAACTACATCGGACTGAAGTCCAGAACTGACTGCATCGGACCAAAGTCCGGAACTAACTGCATCGGACCGAAGTCCGGAACTAACTGCATCAGACCGAAATCCGGAACTGACTGGGACCTTGTCCCCTGCATCGGACCGAAGTCCGGAACTGACTGATCATAGCATAGCATAACACATATCAACTAATATAGACACATATACTGCATACTGCATCGGACTGAAGTCCGGAACATATAACACATAAACATGCTTGAATCACATAGACATCAAGCATACTGAACTACTGCATCGGACTGAAGTCCAGAACTACTGCGAACTAAACGGGCCGACATTGTGGCTGTAGACCCGTTCGTACTAGAAGGAAACTCACCTCGTGAACTGGCTGCTGTGTGTATGGCTCTGGAAGCTAACTGCTGCTGCTCCGGTATCTCCCCGGCTACAAATCCATAAACACACTCAATCATATGCTAAACACTGCATTGGGTAAAATGACCCTTTTACCCCTGGTCAAAGTCAACTCTCCCGGTCAAAGTCAACCTACAGTTGACCTGACTCGCCGAGTTGGGCCGCCAACTCGCCGAGTCTCTAGTCTCACTTCTCACCCTACTCGTGGCTACTCGTCGAGTATGGCATCGACTCGACGAGTCCCCTCTTCGATTCAAAAACTCAGGTAAACTGCATCCGACTCGCCGAGTCGTATGAACAACTCGACGAGTTGTTCTTGAGCTAAGAAGATTGCCTTGGACTCGCCGAGTTGTATGAACAACTCGCCGAGTCCCTCCATTACTGAGTCTAACCTCTGGCTCACTGAGTCCATCCTACTGCTCACTGGCCCCCACTCGGAATCACTCAAAGGGGAAAGATCGGGGACCCGCGACCTGACTCGCCGAGTCCGAAGAACGACTCGCCGAGTCACATGCATGCAGATTCTAAAAACTCAATTCTGCTCAAAACCACCGCATACAATTTATAGATCTGAGTTTCTAAGGCTGATTTACCACGTAAAGTTTCCAACTTTACGTGTACATACGCATGAAAAGGGATATAAAGGCTAAAAAGGCACTTAGAAGAGTAGATCTAGGGCTATCATGCAAAATGGCTCTATAAAGGTGATAGATCTACGATTTTGGAACTGAAACATGGCTAGATCCGAAGGCTAATCAATCTAATGTGATCTCTCTACTAAGAACAAGCTAAGAAATGGCTAAAAGAGGCTAAATATGCTTGTTAAAGAGAAATCAATCATAGAAACAGAAGGAATTCGGTTAATACCTCAATAAACTCTGAAATGGGTGCAAGACCTCGGATCTTCTCCTTCTCCTTTGGATCTAGCCTCCTTCTTCTCTTCAAAACTTCAAGATTCACACAAGAAATGCACAATTACTCAAGGAAATGATTAGGGTTTGCTAAATGATGCTCTGAGGGTGAAGGGGACGAGTTTGGGGCTCATAAGGTGGTTTAAATAGGGTGCAAACCCGGGGATTTAGGGTTTCTACCTGGCAGGCAGACTCGCCGAGTCCCGAATATGGACTCGCCGAGTCGCCGACTAACACGTGCTCGAAATCTTGTCCCTACTCGACGAGTCGGGCCATAGACTCGTCGAGTCGCCGACTAACACGTGCTCGAAATCTCGTCCCTACTCGACAAGTCGGGCCATAGACTCGCCGAGTCCCTCTCAAAAACTTCTAAATAAATGTCACGGAAACAACATACCAGAGATGGGTTGTTACAATTCTCCCCCACTTGTCTCAGACTTCGTCCTCAAAGTCTGCTACGGCTGAATCTGCAAATAACTCCGGGTAGTGCTCTCTCATTTCCTCCTCAGCCTCCCACGTCCACTCAGACCCCTTCCGGCGCTGCCACTGCACCTTCACCAACTGAATTGCCTTGTTCCTCAAGGTCTTTGTCTTCCGGTCCAGAATTGCGACCGGCCTCTCAATATAATTCAGGCTGCTATCAACCTGAATATCTTCTAGGGGAACAACTGCTGACTCATCCACCAAACACTTCCTCAACTGAGACACATGGAAAGTGTTGTGGATCTGGCTAAGCTCTACTGGAAGATCCAACCGATAAGCAACCCGACCCACTCAGGCCAAAACCCTGAAAGGACAAATGAACCTGGGGCCCAGCTTGCCCCTCTTCCGAAACCTGATGACACCCTTCCAGGGTGAGACCTTCAGAAGGACCATATCGCCCACCCGGAACTCCAAGTCTGAACGCCTCCTGTCGGCGTAGCTCTTCTGCCGACTCTATGCAGTCTGCAGTCTACTACGGACCTGCTGAATCAACTCGGTCATCTTGAGCACCACCTCCATGCTCCCAACGACCTGCTAACCAACCTCGCCCCAACAAATCGGGGTCCTACACTTCCTCCCATAAAGCATCTCAAAGGGAGGTCGATCAATGCTCGCATGATAACTGTTGTTATACGAAAATTCCGCTAACGGAAGATACGTATCCCAGCTGCCACCGAAGTCTAGAACACATGCCCTGAGCATGTCCTCGAGAGTCTGAATCGTCCTCTCGCTCTGCCCGTCCGTCTGAGGGTGGAAAGAGGTGCTGAAATGGAGACGAGTACCCATCTCGTCGTGAAACCGTTTCCAGAATCTGGATGTAAAACGGACGTCTCGTTCTGACACCACCGACACCGGCACTCCATGACGTGCCACTATCTCACGCACATAGATATCGGCTAACTTTTCTGCCGATATGATCTCCTGGATCGGGATAAAATAAGCACTCTTCATCAACCGATCCACTACTACCCATATCGAATCTACCCCTCGTGCGGTCCTGGGAAGCTTGGTGATAAAATCCATGGTGATGTCCTCCCATTTTCAAACGGGAATGGCTAACGGCTGCATCTTGCCGTGAGGCCTCTGGTGCTCCGCCTTGACCTTCCTGCAGGTCAGGCACCTCTCAACATACCAGGCGACATCCCGCTTCATGCAGGGCCACCAATAATCGGGTCGAAGATCTCTATACATCTTCGTTGCCCCTGGGTGGATAGAAAATCGAGACTTATGAGCCTCGTCCATCAACACCTTTCGTACCCCACCCCAGTACGGTACCCACACTCTCCCATGAAGTGTTAGCAATCCCCGACTGTCATAATCAAACGAAGCTACTCGGCCCACTATCCTCTCACACTTTTGCCTCTCCTCCTTGAGGCCCTCAACCTGAGCCTCCCTGATCCGTTCCAACAACGGAGTAATCACTGTCATCCTCAAACACAAATCTCTGATAGGGGCTTCCGACACTTTGCGGCTTAGGGCGTCAGCCACCACGTTGGCCTTCCCTGGATGGTAAAGGATCTCACAATCATAAGCCTTCAGCACATCCAACCACCTCCTCTGCCTCATGTTCAGACTCGGCTGATCCATAAGGTACCTCAAACTCTTGTGATCCATGTACATAGTACAACGGACCCCATAAAGATAATGTCTCCAAATCTTGAGGGCAAACACAACCCCCCCCCCCCAGCTCAAAATCATGGGTAGGATAGTTAGCCGCGTGAGGCTTCAACTGCCTCGAGGCGTAAGCTATCACCTGGCCTCGCTGCATCAACACTGCTCCCATACCTGTGATTGAGGCATCATAGTAGACTACAAAGTCCTCTACTCCCTCTGGCAAGGTAAGGATCGGAGCCTCGCACAATCTCTGTCTGAGGGTCTCGAACGCTGCCTGCTGCTCAGGCCCCCAACGAAATACCATCGACTTCTTGGTCAGTCGGGTGAGCGGCACTGCTATCTTGGAGAAATCCTGAATGAACCTTCGGTAATACCCTGCCAACCCTAGGAAACTCCGAATCTCGGATGGAGACTTCGGGACCTCCCACTGCATCACGGCCTCTATCTTGGCCGGATCTACCAAAATACCCTTCTGGTTGACGAGATGACCAAGGAACTGCACCTCGCGCAACCAGAATTCGCACTTGGAGAACTTTGCGAAAAGCCTCTCCCTCCTCAAAACTTTTAGCACCTCCCTCAGGTGCTCCTTGTGCTGCTCCTGCGTCTTGGAATACACCAAGATATCATCTATGAATACTATCACTGACCGATCCAGCATCGGCCTGCACACGCGATTCATGAGATCCATGAACACGGCTGGAGCATTGGTGAGCCCAAATGGCATCACCACAAACTCATAATGACCATACCTGGTCCTGAAAGCAGTCTTCTACACATCCTCATCCCTAACCCGCATCTGATGATACTCGGAGCGTAGATCGATCTTGGAGAACCAAGACACTCCCTGAAGCTGGTCAAACAAATCATCTATCCTAGGAAGTGGGTAACGGTTCTTTACCGTTACCTTATTCAACTCCCAGTAATCTATACACATACGGTGCGACCCATCCTTCTTCCTCACAAACAGGATCAGCGCTCCCCAAGGCGAACTGCTCGACCGAATGAAACCCTTGTCTAGCAGCTCCTGCAGCTGCGTAGACAACTTCTGCATCTCAGGGGGAGCTAGACGGTATGGAGCCTTGGCTATCGGAGCCGCACCAGGAATCAGGTCGATCCTAAACTCAACCTGCCTCTCAGGAGGTATTCCCAGTAAATCCTCGGGAAATACATCCGGGAAGTCTCACACTACCGGAACATCATCAACTGCCGTCTTGCCCTTCTCCCGGGCATCCAAGACATAAGCTACATAACCAGCGAAACCTGCTGAAAATAGCGCCTCGCTCTCGCGGCGGAACAAAAGGTTGGTCCGCGTTGTGGCCTCTCGCCCTAAATCACTAACTCTCCCCCACTAGGAGTGCGAACCCTCACTAGCTGCAACTCACAATCAATCACCGCCCCATTGGGACTCAGCCAATCCATGCCTAATATAACCTTATTCCCTCGCAGGGGAATAGGAACCAGGTCCACCGAAAACTGCTCGTCGAACAACTGAAGAGAACACCCTCTATGCACTCTAGCGACCCTCACGGTCCTTTCATCTGCTATCTCAACCTATAGCGGACAATCCAGCTCCCCTGGAGCTCTACTAAATCTCTTGCTAAGCGCAAGCGATACAAATGATCGGGTAGCCCCCGAATCGAATAATACCATAGCAGAAATGCCGTTCACAGAGAACGACCCTATAAAAAACATATAATCATAAGCAATAATCAATCAATAATAATATAGAGATGAAGGGAAGATACATACCCGTCACACATCAGGAGTCACTCGTGCCTCCTCTGCTGTCATCTGAAAAGCCCTACTCTTCGCCACTGGCGCCTCGGCTCGGCCCTGCCGGTCATCTGTAATCCTCAAAGTAGCAGGGGCAGGTGCAGCCACCTTCCCTACTGCAGCTAACATCGGACACTGGGACTTTTTATGTCCCTTCTGATTGCACTGAAAGCAAATCAGATTTGATGCTGCAATGGCAGTGGCAGGGGCCATACAATCCCTGCTCAAATGCCCAGTCCGACCGCACTTGTAGCAGCCGGAACTCCTTGCCTTGCACACCCCATCGTGCAACCTCCCACACTTGCCACATCGACCGTGGCTCTGCTGACTCCTGGATCTGTGATCAGAAACCTTGGGCTTTTTGCCCGAACTGCCTGTACCCGAAACCGCCTCCGGTTTCCTCTTTTTCTCCATCTCGAGATCAATCTCCCTCTCTCGAGCCCTAGCAATCATGTCATCCAGCGTTTTACAACTGGACCGACTCACAAACTGGCGGATATCGCTCCGCAACATCTCATGATAACGGGCCTTCTTCATCTCCTCATTGGCTGCATACTGAGGAACAAGAAGAGCCCTCTCCCTGAACTTGGCAGTGATCTCCGCCACGGTCTCTGTAGTCTGGGTGAGGTCCTGAAACTCTCTGGCTAACTGCTGCACCTCAATAACTGGTGCAAACTCCGCCCTGAACCTGGTAGAGAAATCAGCCCAGGTCATGGCATCTAACGCTGCATCATCTCCAATGGTATGTCCGACCTCTTCCCACCAATCTCGTGCCCTGTCCTTCAGAAGAAAGGACGCCAATCTAACCTTGTCCCCCTCGGGACACCTGGTCGTGCGGAAAGCGTTGGCCACATTCGCCAACCATCTAGTACTCGCTATGGGGTCCCGCGCCCCGTGGTAATCTGGAGTTCCACATGCCCTGAACTCCCTGAACGTAAGTGTGTGCGACCCCATCATGGCTGCCACCTCGGCACGGAAGGTGCCCAACTTCTCATCCATCAGCTCTAGGATACCCTCCTTGATTGAATCGAAGATCACAGGAGTCTGCTCCAAAATGATACGAGTAATCTCTGAAGAAAGAAACTCTCTAGTCTACTCATCCATGCGCTCGTCCCCCGAGCCTGATCCTGATCCCTCCCCGGCACCTCCACTGCCGGCTGCTGGCCTCGAACGCAAAACCACCATTCTGAAACACATCATAGCAACATCAGAAAACTGAAATATCTCAAGGGATCATTGATACTACTACTAGCTTCCTGGTCTTTTCTCGGCCTTCCTTGATTCGAGTACGGATCCTCTGCTTTCAGTAGTACGGGCCCAAACTACCTTCCACATCTATCCGTACTTTCCTCAAGAACTGCCTTGACTCCACCAAGTCACTTCTACTACTACTGATCTCTGCTACTCTTATCCTAGGCTTGCCCTAGGGAAATCTCTGACTCTACTCAAACCAGTCCTCAGCTGCTGAAGGCCTCCTTGCAATGCTAATTAGCCATCACCTGAATACCATCGCATGTGATGAGGCTCGGATAATCCTTCGAGTAAAGGCTCGTCCCTACAACGGTTAGACTCAAACAAGAGCTACGTAATAGGGCCAAATCCAACACTTTGAGATTATTCAACCCTGATCACATGTGGCGTGACGTATTCACCTAACGGCTAACTCTCATCACCAAGAGTTCTACAAAACACGAAGCAAGCAGCATTCGGACACCGGAAACTACTCAAGCAAATCTACTCTCATAATGAGAAACTGTACTAGCATACAATGCTAAGCTCACGCTACCAGGCATAACCTAAACAGGCTATCCTACTACTGTCTACTCAATATTAGCATGCAATTCTCATAAAGCTGAAACACATATAACAGGCACATAAGGCATCCTCCTAGATCCTTAGTCCTATACTAGCATGCTGTTCTACTGAAACTGGAACAATTAATCATAGTAATAGAACTTGTATGGGTAATTTGGGAGTACTTACTTGAGCTCGGCTGATCGCATGCACCACACCCTTATCTTGTTTAAAAATTCTTTTCTTTCTAAGTGCTTTTCGAAATTTCATTCGAAAACATTTTTCCTTTTTGAAAATCTTTTTATCTTTCCCTTAGTTTGAGTTCAGATACACCCGGAGGTGTATCCGAATCCCTCAAACCAAGGCTCTGATACCAACTTGAAACGACCCAAAAATACGACCCAAAAATTTCAATTTTTATTATAACAAAAACCATGAAAGTGAGTAACACATAATAAAACCATACGTTGCGTGTTTCAAAAACCATAATAAAATATTGTGAGAAAAACTATATCACAACTGTATCCAAACATATCAAGAAACTGAATCAACTCCCAGGAAAAAAACTGAAGCTGTGGTGTGTGCGATGCCATCATCCCGAGCGCTTCCCTTTGCTTGCGGAAGTACCTGAAACCAAAACTGAAACTATAAGCACGAAGCTTAGTGAGCTCCCCCGAACTACCACATACCACACAATAACAAATAAAGCACATACTGGGCCTTGCCCACTGCATCGGACCGAAGTCCGGAACTAGCTGCATCGGACCGAAGTCCGGAACTAATTGCATCGGACCGAAGTCCGGAACTGACTGCATCGGACCAAAGTCCGGAACTAACTGCATCGGACCGAAGTCCGGAACTAACTGCATCGGACCGAAATCCGGAACTGACTGGGACCTTGTCCCCTGCATCGGACCGAAGTCCGGAACTGACTGATCATAGCATAGCATAACACATATCAACTAATATAGACACATATACTGCATACTGCATCGGACTGAAGTCCGGAACATATAACACATAAACATGCTTGAATCACATAGACATCAAGCATACTGAACTACTGCATCGGACTGAAGTCCAGAACTACTGCGAACTAAACGGGCCGACATTGTGGCTGTAGACCCGTTCGTACTAGAAGGAAACTCACCTCGTGAACTGGCTGCTGTGTGTATGGCTCTGGAAGCTAACTGCTGCTGCTCCGGTATCTCCCCGGCTACAAATCCATAAACACACTCAATCATATGCTAAACACTGCATTGGGTAAAATGACCCTTTTACCCCTGGTCAAAGTCAACTCTCCCGGTCAAAGTCAACCTACAGTTGACCTGACTCGCCGAGTTGGGCCGCCAACTCGCCGAGTCTCTAGTCTCACTTCTCACCCTACTCGTGGCTACTCGTCGAGTATGGCATCGACTCGACGAGTCCCCTCTTCGATTCAAAAACTCAGGTAAACTGCATCCGACTCGCCGAGTCGTATGAACAACTCGACGAGTTGTTCTTGAGCTAAGAAGATTGCCTTGGACTCGCCGAGTTGTATGAACAACTCGCCGAGTCCCTCCATTACTGAGTCTAACCTCTGGCTCACTGAGTCCATCCTACTGCTCACTGGCCCCCACTCGGAATCACTCAAAGGGGAAAGATCGGGGACCCGCGACCTGACTCGCCGAGTCCGAAGAACGACTCGCCGAGTCACATGCATGCAGATTCTAAAAACTCAATTCTGCTCAAAACCACCGCATACAATTTATAGATCTGAGTTTCTAAGGCTGATTTACCACGTAAAGTTTCCAACTTTACGTGTACATACGCATGAAAAGGGATATAAAGGCTAAAAAGGCACTTAGAAGAGTAGATCTAGGGCTATCATGCAAAATGGCTCTATAAAGGTGATAGATCTACGATTTTGGAACTGAAACATGGCTAGATCCGAAGGCTAATCAATCTAATGTGATCTCTCTACTAAGAACAAGCTAAGAAATGGCTAAAAGAGGCTAAATATGCTTGTTAAAGAGAAATCAATCATAGAAACAGAAGGAATTCGGTTAATACCTCAATAAACTCTGAAATGGGTGCAAGACCTCGGATCTTCTCCTTCTCCTTTGGATCTAGCCTCCTTCTTCTCTTCAAAACTTCAAGATTCACACAAGAAATGCACAATTACTCAAGGAAATGATTAGGGTTTGCTAAATGATGCTCTGAGGGTGAAGGGGACGAGTTTGGGGCTCATAAGGTGGTTTAAATAGGGTGCAAACCCGGGGATTTAGGTTTTCTACCTGGTAAGCAGACTCGCTGAGTCCCGAATATGGACTCGCCGAGTCGCCGACTAACACGTGCTCGAAATCTCGTCCCTACTCGACGAGTCGGGCCATAGACTCGCCGAGTCCCTATCAAAAACTTCTAAATAACTGCCACGGAAACAACATACCAGAGATGGGGCGTTACAATCAATCTCATTATCCGATACTTTGTTTCTCGATATTCTATTTTTAATGACAAAGAACTACTGATCGAACACATTAATTTAGTCCTAGTCGGGCCTGACATGATACGTCAATACCAAATCATTGAGGGGACCAAGATATCGCTTTTCCCGTTAGGGAAAAAGGAACAAACATACTTTGACTTATATGCTTGTACTATTTACTCATCAAATCACGCACAACAATATGTTTTATAACATCAAGTTACTAATGCGTTTACGTATCATCAATGCATAACCAATTGATAAAAAACAACTCATATATCTCCATTTAAATATTATAAGATGTTATCGTCTTAGAATTACTCATGATAAATTCTATGAAGTAATTCTTTAAGTGTGGTTTAATCAAATACTTAAATTCTCCGTTTCAAAGGTACTCATGAATATTGTACCAAACTTTTGCTATGTATAAACCCTTAAACAATCTACAATCTGATTCATGACAGTCTTAATTCACAACTTACTTCCAAAAATATGATTGAATGTGGATGTTTGAATAATCCAATCATTCGGGAAGTAAGACATGCAAATGAAGCACAATAATATACAATCGACAGAAGATAGTAAACAATACATAAATAAATCTCAATTATTTAATCATCAAATGTCAATTACATTTACTTTGTTACAAGTTTCTAAATATATATCTAAATACTAAAACTAACATCATCTTTTAGGCCAATGCTCCTCGCAGGCTGAATGTGCTAACCCTACTCAGCCCCTTTGTGAGGGGATCTGAAGGATTCTCTTCAAATGATACACTCTTAACGACGAGGTGTCCTTATTCTACTTTATGTCTGATAAAATCGTATTTTCTATCGATATATCTCGATCTGCCATGATCTCTTGGTTCCTTGGTCAAGGTAATCGCTCCTTCATTATCATAGAAAATCTCCATTAGCTCCTTTATTGTTCGCACAACTCCAAGGTCTCCAATGAATTTCTTCAACCATATATCCTCCTTTGATGCTTCGCTTGCTGCTATGTACTCTGATTCACAAGTAGAATCAACCACTGTTTTCTGTTTGGAACTTTTCCAAGTTATCGCTCCTCCATTAAGGGTAAACAACTAGCTAGATTGAGAACAGAAGTTGCCTCTGTCTGTCTGAAAGCTAGCATCATTATACCCTGTTACTCTCAATTCATCACTGCCACCAAGCACAAGGATTCAGTCCTTAGTCCATTGCATATACTTAAGAATATTCTTGACCGCTATCCAATGAACTTTACCCGGATTTCCCTGATATCGACTAACCATGCTCAAAGCAAAAGCCACGTCAGGGCGAGTACATGTCATAGCATACATGATCGATCAAACGACGGAAGCATATGGAACTCGACTCATTTTGTAACATCTTAAGACCAACTATACCTTATAAACCCTTGTTCTTTTGGTAATTGTCAAGTTTGGCCCTTATATGAGAAAAGGTGGTAAATAAGTATGCGGGGTGTACGCGTGTGTACGCTCAACGTACTCATGTGTGAATATTTAACGCGGAAGCCACCTAGTACACTGGGCATAATACGCCCAGAGTGAAAACCCTAATTTAGGGTGTGTCCCTAATTAAAGGACATGATGGCCTCATTTCTAGCCACCACTCGCAGACATCAACCCTCTCAAACCCTAATTTCTCGTCCTTAGAGCTTGAATGTCCATTTGTGAGCTAATAAGTGTTCTTGTGGTTTCTTTGGAGTGAAGAAGGAGCCTCAAATAGAAAGCAGTGAGATTCCAAGCTTTGGATCTAAGCTTATCTGTGGTTGGAGCTTCAGTTAGAGGTATAAAGCTCAAAGCGTTATCACCCTTTTTATTTGTACATCATTTAAGTTCATTTTAGAGTTTTGCTCCCAAAGTTGGATGGTTTATGAGATATTGAGCTCCATAGCTCGCTATCAACCCCTTTGAGTGTTTTAGTGGTGTAGAGTCATAAAAATCGAGACATGGACGTTCAAACCAAAGCATGCATGAGATATGAGCAATTTTGAGAATAGAGAGTGAGACTTTTGGTGTTTTTGAATTTATCAACCATGCAAAGGCTTAAAGTCACAGACTTTATGGTGTATGAGTCTCTAGGGAGTCCAGATCTGATATTTGAGCTAAGGTCTTAACAGATTAAGACCAAATGAGTAGCAAGAGCAAAAATGGGACGTACGCTGAGCATAATCCCAGTACGCGCAGCGTAGGGTCATGAATCACTGATGCATGCATGGCGATGGAGTACGCCCAGCATAGAGGGTTGGTACGCGCGGCATACGCGCTACCGTTGACTTTTAGGATTTGGTTAATTTGTGGACTATTAAGTCCATGGAAGGGTAAAATGGTCTTTTATCCTTCTGTGAGTTTGTAGAAGCGTTAGTCTAGCTTCTTTGAGAGATGTTATTAATTAGAAATAATTATCGTATGTGTTAAGCGGAGGCTAGACCAGTGATTTGAGTTCGAGGTTATCCGATTTCTTGCAAGGTGAGTCTTCTCACTATACTTACCGTGAGTGGTATCTTTATGTGACCGAGGTGCCTTATGTGGTTACTTGTGTATTGTTATATCCTGCATTATGTCTTTGTGATTTATGCTGAGTACTATTATTATGAGCTTATTGAGTTAGGACCGAAGGGTCCCCCCGATTTGTGGGACCGGAGAGTCCCCACTGAGACACATTGACCGGAGGGTCGTATTGAGTTAGCCTTGAGTGGCTAATGTGATGTGTGTGGTATTTTGGGGAACTCACTAAGCTTTGTGCTTACCATGTTATGTGTTATGTGTTTCAGGTACTTATCAGGATCACGGGAAGGCACCAGCTTGATTGTACACACACAGCAGAGTCACATTTTGAGGATCCTGGATTGTGTTTAAAACATTTTCTGATTATGTGTTTTTGAAAATATTGTCATTTGGGGTGTTGTGAACTATGTTATGAGAATTGCATGATTTTAAAAATGAAAAAAAATGTTTGAAAATTTACAGTGTTACAAGTTGGTATCAGAGCGTTGGTTTGAGGGATTCGGTTGTACTTTCGGGTATGTCTGAACTCAAATTGAGGATTTGAGGAAAAAAATTCAAAAGAAATGACTTTTTTAAAATGAGAAAGAGTTTTAATAGAAAACGAATTGGGGCAGTGTGTACAATCAGCCAGAGCCCGAACGGTGATTTCCCCAAATACCCTTACTTAATTGTGTTATGAGATATTTGTGAGATATTAGTGATGCACGCTAAAGGATACGCTAGGTATTTCATATTTTAGGGCTAGAGTTTCCTGATTTATGATGCCTTAGCTTAGGAGTCGTTGCTATCTGTTATGTGCTTTGAGTATGTGTTGAGTGAGAGTATCTAGCAGGATCACTCAGAGAGAGAAAGTCTTCAGTCGAGGGATAATCTAGGAGAGATATCTAGATGAGCATATGAGAAATCTATTAAGAGGGTAGTCTGCTATTCGAGAGAGATAGAGTTCTTGTGAACTGGGGTCCTAGGAGGAGGACTTGGGGTGACTACAAGTTGGTGTGGAAGGTAGTATTGGGCCTACACTACTGAAAGCACCGGATTTGTATGCAACCCAAGTAAGAATCCTTTGGATGCTAAGGAACAAGTAGGGATGAGTGATCAAGTGTGAGTATGCTCAAGAAAGTCTCTGATGATTTTTTTGTTGTGTTTCAGAGACATCATGGTGGGTACATGCTACAACCCCGAGAGCAGTGGGACTAGTGATGATGAGATTCGCAGGATGATTCATGAGGAGGTGGCCGGAGCCATTTGAGAGGCGATTCCTGAGATGTTTGGGTCTATTAAGACCACCTTGATTGAGACTTTGGATGAGCGGTATGCCGCTGTTACTGAGGTCGTTGTTGCTGCAGCCACCGCAGTTGTCGCTGCTGCCAGGCCACAGGGTGGTGACTCATTGTTGTTTCAAGAATTCAGCAACACGAAGCCACCAGAGTTTGATGGGACACTAGATCTAATTGTTGCTATGAGGTGGATCTCTAATACTGAGGGGTGTTTTTAAACTTGTTTATGCCCAAAGCACTTGAGAGTTCCGTTTGTGTTGAACCAACTTCGGTTGGGAGCGTAGGAATGGTGGAAGATTGTGACAACTAGTTTTACTCCTGCAGAGCATACTGTAGTGACATGGGAGAGGTTTATGCTGATGTTCCGAGATGAGTTTGTTCCCCCATTGAATAGGGAACGGTTGGCGGAGGAGTTTCTGTCTCTCAAGCAGAAGACAGAGTCAGTGATGGAGATTACGAGAATGTTTCATCAGAGGGCGTTGTTCTGCCCTGAGCACGTGTTTACTGAGCAGGCACGCATGAGCCGGTATTTGAGCATTATGAGGAGAGATATTTGAGAGTTCGTGGTGAACTTGTCTTATCGTACATTTTCCAAGCTTCAAGAAAATGTTAGGAGGACGGAGATCGAGCTAAAGACTCATGTCAGGGAGGAGGCGAAGTCTCAGGGGAGAGACCAGAGGCCGGTGCAGTCGCAGCCGGCAGCGAAGCGGGCTAAGCCTGCTGATTCGAGATCATGAGGCCAGAACGGCCATACTTGTGGAAAGTGCAGCAAGAGTCATGAGGGATCTTGCCGTACGGGGATTTGCTACAAATGTGGCAAAGAGGGGCATATGACGAAGGATTGACCCAAGGGATTTGCAGTTTGCTTTCACTGCAATCAGACCGGCCTTCGGAAGGCCGAGTGACCTCAGCTTGTTCAGGGATCAGCCTAAGGTTCCATTCCTGCTGCTTTGCATACTACTGATAGTCGGCCATTGAAGGCCGAGGCTCCGAGGGCTCGTAGAAGAGAGCTTTTCAGCTGACAGCAGAGGAGGTCCGCGCAACACCAAATGTCGTGGCTGGTATCTATTTCCTTATTTATTTATTTTGAGATTGATTGTGATTATTTTGTGTTGTATTTAGGTACATTTCTTTTGAATTTCGTACCTTCTTTGGTGTTATTTGACTCGGGTGCGAGTCAATCCTTCATGTCTTTAGCTTTTAGTCGTCACATCAGTATCCGACGTGAGGCGTTGAGTCAACCTTTGAGGGTTTCCTTAGCCGATGAGAATGCGGTTTTTGCTACAGATGTATTCCGAGGATGTGTGCTGGAGATTTTTGGTTTCGAGTTCCTGATAGATCTGGTTCCGATAGAGATGGGTGATGTCTGTGTCATCGAGGGCATGAATTGGTTGAGCCGTTTTGGAGCAATGATCGACTGCGCGTGTCAGTTGGTGATTATATGAGACCCTACTGGGGGAGTGCTAACAGTGTATGGCGAGGGTACCAAATCTGGATCTGCTTTCTGCTCTGCTGCCATAGCGAGACAAAGTTTACAACAGGGTTGTATGGGCTTCTTGGCATACGTGATGGATACGCGGGTTGTTTCTAGGAGGATGAGTTCTATCTCTGAGGTTCCGATAGTGTGTGAGTTCCCGGATGTTTTTCCCAAGGAGTTGCTAGGTGTGCCTCCCGAGAGGCATGTGGAGTTCTGGATTGATTTGGTTCCGGGAGCGGCACCTATTGCCAAGGCACCTTATCGCCTTGCATCAACAGAGATACAGGGGTTATCCGCACAACTCTAGGAGCTGCTGGGAAAGATTTTAATAGACTAAGTAGCTCACCGTGGGGAGCGCCAATCCTTTTTGTACAAAAAAATGATGGTTCACACCGAATGTGTATTGATTACCAGGAGTTGAACAAGCTGACGGTCCAAAACCGTTATCCACTACCGAGGATCGACGATCTATTTGATCAGTTGCAGGGGGCGTCTTAGTTTTCCAAGATTGATTTGAGGTCTGGATACCATCGTATGAGAGTCTATGAGGAGGATATCCAAAAGACGACCTTTAGGACTCGTTATGGGCACTACGAGTTTGTGGTGATGCCTTTTAGGCTCACCAACGCACCGACAACGTTCATGGACCTCATGAACCAGGTGTGCATGCCTATGTTGGATCGATTGGTGATCGTGTTCATCGATGATATCCTGATGTATTCGAGGCACAAGGAGAATCTTCGAGAGATTCTTGGATTACTGAGGGTAAAGAGGCTTTATGCCAAACTCTCCAAATTTGATTTCTTGATACGGGAGGTCTAGTTCCTGGAGTATCTCAATAATCAGAATGGGATATTGGTCGGCCCGGCCAAGGTTGAGGCAGTTATGAGATGGGAAGTGTCGAGATCTCCGTATGAGATCTGGAGTTTTCTGGTTCTGGCCGGCTACTATCGGAGATTTATCAGAGATTTCTCCAAGATTGTCGTTCCTTTCACCAAGTTGACTCGGAAGGATGTTACTTTTACTTGGGGTCTCGAGCAGCAGGCCTCATTTGAGACCCTTCGCCAAAGATTATGCAAAGCCCCGGTGTTAGCCCTTCCCGAGGGAGTGGAGGATTTTGTGGTTTATTGTGATGCTTTTATATATGGGATGGTCGCAATATTGTTGTAGAGGGAGCACGTGATAGCATATGCATCGAGGCAGCTAAAGCCTCATGAGATGAGGTATCCCACCCACGACCTGGAGCTAGGGGCAGTGGTGTTTGCCCTCAAGATCTGGCGCCACTACCTGTATGGGGTCCGGTGTACCATATATACGAACCAAAATAGCCTCAAGTATCTCATGGATCATCCCAACATGAATATGAGGCAGAGAAGGTAGTTGGATGTTGTAAAGGACTATGACTGCGGGATCTTATATCATCCGAGCAAGGCTAATGTGGTAGCCAACGCCCTGAGCCGTAGAGCAGCGAGTGATCCAATCCGAGATGTGTTCATGAGGACGACAGTGATGACTCCAGTCTTAGATACTATTCGAGAGGCCCAGGTAGAGGCCATGAGACCAGAGAATCGCAAAAGGGAGCGGGTGATTGGGCAGGTTTCTGAGTTTCAGATGGACAGTCGTGGGCTTATGACTTTTTGAGGGTGGATTTGGGTGCCCTATACAGGTGGATCTTGTTATGTATTGATGGAGGAGGCACATAGATCAAGATGCTCGATCCTCCCAGGGGCCACTAAGATGTATTTGGACTTGAAGAGAGACTAATGGTGGCTATGTATGAAGAGGGACATGGCATGGGTTGTAGAGAGGTGCTTGACCTGTCCTCGGGTTAAGGCGAAGCACCAGCGTCCACACGGTCCATTACAACCTCTAGAGATTCCCCAGTGGAAGTGGGAAGAAATTTCAATAAATTTTATCGCCAAACTATATCGAGGACTGCGTGTGGGGTTGATGGAATATAGGTGATTGTAGACCGGCTAACGAAGAGTGCTCACTTCCTCGCCATTAGTGAGAGCTCTTCTACAGAGAAACTGGCCGAGATTTATGTGAGAGAGGTGGTAGCACGACATGGAGTGCCGACCTCGATTGTGTCAGATTGAGATGTGCGTTTTACTTCCAGGTTATGGAAGAAATTTCATGAGGAGTTGGGTACCCGATTGTATTTTAGTAACGCTTACCACCTGCAGACACATGGTAGAGCGAGCGGACGATTCAAACGCTAGAGGACATGCAACGTGCATGTGTTATGGATTTTAAAGGAAGTTGGGACACCTATTTGCCCTTGGTTGAGTTTTCCTACAACAAAAGCCACCATTCCAGTATTAGCATGACTCCCTTTGAGCTCCTATATGGGAGGAGGCGTCGGACTCCCATTTGTTGGGGAGAGGTAGGGCAACGAGTGATGGGATGCACTGAGATAGTTCTAAAGAAGACCGAGCAGATTCAGCAGGTCAGACAGAGGATACTGACAGCACAGAGTCGCCAGAAGTGTTACACAGATCGGAAACGATCCGAACTAGAGTTCCAAGTTAGAGATTTTGTCCTCCTGAAGGTATCCCCATGGAAAGGGGTGTTCCGATTCAGGAGACGGGGCAAGCTAGGGTCCCAACACATTAGTCCTTTCAGAGTAATCGCTAGAGTAGGTAAGGTAGCTTACCGGTTAGAGCAACCTCTGAAGTTGAGTCAGATTCATAACACCTTCCACGTGTCTCTGTTGAGGAAGCATGTAGCCGATGAGACGGTAGTGGTGCCGTTAGTGGACATTCAGGTGGATGCGAGCCTGAATTATATTGAGAGGGCGATTGAGATTTTGGATCAGAAAGTGAAGGTTCTGAGGAACAAGGAGGTGCCCTTGGTTCAGGTGCACTTGGGATCCGGAGTCTGAGACGCGCGAGCAGTATCCAGAGTTATTTTCGGAACTTGACTTCGAGGGTGAAGTCTGATTCCAGTGGGGGAGAATTGTAACATCCCAAGACCAGGTATATGTTATAAACCATTGTTCTTTTGGTAATTGTCAAGTTTGGCCCTTATGTGAGAAAAGGTGGTAAATGAGCATGTAGGGCGTACGCATGTGTACGCTCAACGTACACATGTATGTGTTTTTTACGCGGAAGGCACCTAGTACACTGGGCGTACCAGAGGGTACACTGGGCTTACTAGGCCCAGAGAGAAAACCCTAATTTAGGGTGTGTCCCTATTTAAAGGACATGATGGCCTCATTTCTGGCCACCATTCCCAGATATCAACCCTCTCAAACCCTAATTTCTCGTCCTTGGATCTTGTGTGTCCATTTGTGAGCTAATATGTGCTCTTGTGGTTTCTTTGGAGTGAAGAAGGAGCCTTGAAGAGGAAGGAGTGAGAGTCTAAGTTTGGATCTGAGCTTATCTGTGGTTGGAGCTTCAATTAGAGGTATAAAGCTTAAAGCATTCTCACCCTTTTTATTTGTGCATCATTTTAGTTCATTTTCGGGTTTGGGTCCCAAATTTGGATGCTTTATGAGATATTGAGCTCCATATCTTGCTATCAGACCCTTTGAGTGTTTTTAGTGGTGTAGAGTCATAAAAATCGAGACTTGGACATTTAAACCAAACCATGCATGAGATATGACCAATTTTGAGAATAGAGAGTGAGAGTTTTGGTGTTTGTGACTTTATCAGCCATGCAAAGGCTTAAAGTCAAAGAATTTATAAAGTATGAGCCTTTAGGGAGTCCAGATCTGAGATTTGAGCTAAGGTCTTAACGGATTAAGACCAAATGAGTAGGAAGAACAAAATTGGGATGTACATTGAGCGTAATCCCAGTGCACACAGTGTAGGGTTGCAAATCCCCAATGCATGGATGGTGATGGAGTACGCCCAGTGTAGAGGGCTGGTACGCGCAGCGTACGCGTTGCCGTTGAGTTTTAGGGTTTGGTCAATTTGTGGAGTATTAAGGCCATGGAAGAGTAAAATGGCCTTTTATCCTTCTGTGAGTTTGTAGAAGGGTTAGTCTAGTTTCTTTGAGAGCCATTATTAATTAGAAATAATTATCGTATGTGTTAAGCGGAGGCTAGACCGGTGATTTGAGTTCGAGGTTATCCGATTTCTTGCGAGGTGAGTCTTCTCACTATACTTACCATGAGTGGTATCTTTGTGTGACCAAGGTGCCTTATGTGCTTACTTGTGTATTGTGATATCCTGTGTTATGTCTTTGTTATTTATGCTGAGTATTATTATTATGAGCTTATTGAGTTAGGACCGGAGGGTCCACCCGAGTTGTGGGATAGGAGGGTCCCCACTGAGACACATTGACCGGAGGGTCGTATTGAGTTATCCTTGAGTGGCTAATGTGATGTGTGTGGTATTTTGGGGAACTCACTAAGCTTCGTGCTTACCGTGTTATGTGTTATGTGTTTCAGGTACTTCTTAAGATCACGGGAAGGCACCAGCTTGATTGTACACACGAGGCGGAGTCACATTTTTAGGATCCAGGATTATGTTTAAAACATTTTCGGATTATGTGTTTTTGAAAATATTGTCATTTGGGGTGTTGTGAACTATGTTATAAGAATTACGTGATTTTAAAAATGAAAAAAAATTGTTTTAAAATTTACGGTGTTACACATTTCTGCTATCTCTGTATCTATACTCGTACTTTGAGTGTTACTTAGTTTTGTATTACTTTGGATAGGCAACACTCCTTTCTTGGAATTCTGCATACTAAAATGTTTTAACACTTTATCCAAATACATACTTTGACTAATTCTAGTTATTATTTTGCTCTTATTTCTGAAAATCCTTATTCCTAGAATATAGACAGCCTTTCCCAGATCCTTCATAGCGAAACACTTTCCAAGCCAAGACTTAACTTCTTGAAAAGTTGGAATGTCCTTTCCTATGAGAAGTATGCCATCAACATACAATCCCAGGAAGTTTACTATACTCTTACTAGCTTTGACATATACACAAGATTCATCTTCACTTCTAGAAAATCCAAACTCTTTAACTTTCTCGTCAAAGAAAAGATTCCATCTGCGAGAAGCTTGTTTCAATCCATAGATTGATTTCTCAAGCTTACACACCCTATTGGGGTACTTAGCATCCACAAATCCTTCTGGCTGACTCATGTAAACATCTTAAGCCAACTTTCCATTAAGGAAAGCGGTTTTGACATCCAACTGCCAGATTTCATAGTCATGAATTACAGCTATGGCTAGCATCACCCTAATAGATTTAATCTTAGCTACTGGTGAGAAGGTCTCATCATAGTCAACCCCTGGGGTTTGATTAATCCGTTTGCAACTAGTCGAGCTTTAAAGGTGTGTACCTTTCCATCCATGCCGGTCTTCTTCTTAAATATCCATTTGCACCCAACCGTCTTATGACCTAATACATTGTCAACCAAATTCCAAACTTTTTGTCATACATAGACTTGATGTCGATGTCCATTGCCTCTTTCTACTTGGCAGAATCAGGGCCCGCCATTGCTTCCTTATAGCTAGAAGGCTCAAACAATTTTACTAATGTAATATCACTGATAAATGTATCACCATTTGTAGTAATATGGAAACCATAAAACTCACGTGGCATTCTAACTCTATTGGAATGCCTAAGAGGTAATGACTCGTGAACTAGTTCAATTGGAATTCCTTCCTCAAGTTGAGCCCTATCATTTTCAGAGGTTCCTTCATCGTTTGACTCTTGAATTTCTTCAAGATCAATTGTACTCCCACCGCCCTTTTTGCATATGAGCTCTCTCTCACGAAAGACTCCCCTGCGTGCTACGAAGACCACGTTCTCACTAGGTCTATAGAACAAACATCCAAAGGACTTCTATGGATAGCCGATTAAAGTACATCTCTCACTTCAAGGTTCATGATTTTCATGAGTCTCTTGTCTAACTAAAACTTCACAACCCCAAACCTTAATATGTAAAAATGAGGGAACCTTCCCTGTCCACATTTCGTGAGGTGTTTTGGCAACCTTCTTAGTTGTGACAATATTAAGAATGTAAGCGGCACTCTCTAAGGCATACCCCCGGAATGAGATTGGAAGTGAAGCTCGCCTCATCATGGAACAAACCATGTCCAACAAGGTCCGATTATGCCTATTAGCCACACCATTAAGTTGTGGTGTCCTAGGAGTTGTCATTTGTGAAACCATTCCACATTCCTTGAGGTAGTCATGGAATCTAATACTAAGATACTCACCACCTCTATCAGATTTGAGCATCTTTATCTTCCTGCCCTATTGATTCTTTACTTCTTGTTTGAACTCTTTAAACTTTTCAAAGGTTTCTGACTTATGCTTAATTAAGTAGATATATCCATATATGCTATAATCTTCAGTAAAAGTCACATAGAATCGATTTGCATCCCTTATGCTGGATCTGAAGGGCCCACACACATATGTGTGTATGATATCCAACAATCCTTCATCTCTTTCACAAGAAATAGTGAAAGGTGATATTGTCATCTTTCCAAGTAAACAAGACTCGCACATATCATCTGACCTTAAGTCAAATGATTCCAACACTCCATCCTTTTGGAGTCGGGTGATGCGTTTCTTGTTGACATGTCCAAGACGACAACTCCACAAGAATGATTTGTCTAAACTATTAAAAAAATCAATTTGTAACTCACTATTACCTAAATTGTCGAAAACCATCATAGTTTCATACACGCCATCACATGGTAAAGCTTCAAAATAAAATACACCATTTTTAAAAGAAGAAATAGATCAATTCTCTTTATCAAAAGAATATCTACAACCTTGTTTATATAAAGCATGAAATGAAATGATATTTCATGTCATTTCTGATGAGTAGCAATAATTGTTCAATTCTAAACAGATCCCACTATTATCCACTAAGTTATAAACTCCAATCTTGGTAACAGGTGATGATCTCTTGTTGTCCATGATTAAGTTCATTCTCCCATGCTCCACATCCTCACCTTTTCTTAGCCCCTTCAAATTAGAACAAATGTGAAAACCACATCCTCTATCAAGGACCCAAGAATGAGAATATAATGGGTTTTTAGATAAGATAGTGTAAATACCTACCGAGGTTGGCTTTACTTTGCCATCCTTTATGTCTTGCAAGTACTTGGGGCAGCTTCATTTCGAATTCCCTTTCTCGTGCTAGTAAAAGCAAGTAGCGTCTTTTAGATCATAGGAAGGGGGGCCTCAGAACTTCCTTTTCCTTAAGATCCATTGCTTGAGGACCCAACTTGGGACTTCCCTTCCAATTCTGTTTAGGAGGACCTTTCCTATTCTTCCATTTTCCTTGCCCAATCGCCAAGATAAGAGAAACAATAGGGGTGGAGGCAATACTTTTTCCCTTCGTTCCTACTTCAGCAGTTCACAGGAGGTTCTGAAGTTGAGCCAATATGGTCTCTTGGTTGTTCAGATGATAAGTTAAGACAAACTGATCATAACAACTGGGAAACAAGTGCAATACCATATCAATAGCCAATTCCTCATCAAAGTTCGCATTCAGCTTTAGGAAGCGCTCGAAGTATTGTTGCATTCTTTGCACATGGCTACTGAAGGACTCTCCATCTTTCATCTTGCTAGTGATGAGGGACTTTACTACCTCATACTTCTCTTGACGAGCTCGTTGATGGTACTTTTCTATTAGGTCATTGTTCATCTCGTATGGCCAATATCATAGAACCTTTGGAGTTCAAGAGTCATAGTAGCCAACATGATGCATGCAACTTTAGTTGCATCATTACAGTGATTGCTATAATCAACTAGTTCTGTGGTAGAAGCTTTGGTTTCATCAATCTTGAGAAGTTCTTTTTCGAGCACATAATCTTTTTCCTCAAAACATAGAGACATTTTGATGTTACACATCTAATCGTTATAATTGGTGCCATCAAAAGTAACTCTCGAGCAGATGTTCAAGAGCGAGAAGTTGTTTTTGTTGGAGGAGGAGGAACCAGAAGCATCGTTGGGCGTTAACATTTAAAAGAGAAGAAGGACATGTTTTAGGTTAGACAAAAGTAGTCCTCAATACAACACCCAAATGAAATATTAAGGTTAGGATCCTACTATATAATTTACAACTTAGAAAAGGGTCATCGTAATCTAATTGTGAAATAAATAAAGGTAGGTGAATGGCGATTTACCAATTTCACCACGAAAAAAAAAATTTAACAAATTAGTTTTTTAATGAAATTCCTAGATCTTTTGAGATTCATTGAGCTATTTAATGGCATGTTTAATCTCGACTTCTCTTCCATTTTTGACTAGGATACCGAGGATCACAAACAAGATGTGAATAACCATGCAAATTAGCTTGATACTCTCGATGTCATGTATCATCTAATCAATGTGTCGGTTAGCTACCCACGCTCCATTAATCAAGGATAATTTACGAGATACCCATTTCCACCCTTTATTAGTCCATATTAGTGTGTCGGTTAACCAGACATGTTCCACTAACGACTTATTTAAAGTGCAATGTGCAATATCATAGATTAGCATCAAATTCACATTTTCCCTAAAGTAACTAAGATTGAGAATTTTTTAAAAACATTTAGTTACTTTACAATTTCATTATACTTATTAATGAGAATTACTTGTCCTATCAAACCCATTCGGCTAACGACCCTCCACCAATGAAGGAAGCGGTGTGTGAGAGTGGACACTCATTCAATCGCCATTTTATAAACAATTTCCTTATACACCTCTTATAGATCAGCTTCGTGAATGAGGCGTACTAACGGTTCGACTGATTTGTCTTATATATATAGTAATATTAGACTTGTAATGTTACTTATAATATAAGGGTGTATTTTTAACACTTTTCAAAAATACTAAGGTTATATTTTAAAATTTCATAATTAATATTCAAATAATTAAATTGAAAAATAAAACCAATTATGAATTGGATATCCAATTACATTTCAAAATATTCAGATTTATACAATTAAACAATATCATAAAATGTAACTGTCCTAATAAATTCATAGTATATCTTTAAAAACAATATTATTGGATTCAACGACTCAATACACTGTGATGAACGATCACCATGTCGTGTTGAGTCGATTTCGCATGACAACATGCCGTGTTCGAAGAACACCACGACATGACTGATGAACATAATGACGATTCTGTTCACTCCTTGTTCAAATTCATATGTGTCTTAATTCAATATAAAACTAAGCCTAGTCTTTGATACCACTGATGGGTTTTGAGCATAACAAACAATCTTATGTGTGCATGCAATCCTAAATAATATCTATGTTTTCTCTAATTGGACATATAATATGAACAACAATGTATAAACCCCATATCTCTAGTATATAATAAAAAAAATACACATTTAGGGTTATGAAACTTAACTTTGATTGTTATATAGAAATAACAATCCAAATCCTTAGTATTGTAGAATCTTTGAGGTAAGTGTCATAATTGTCACGCCTCTAATGACTCACACTCAATACAAGCTATGAAGAACCATTAAGGAGAAGGAAGGAGACTTCAATTTTTGGTTGGCTAAAGTTGTATGGTAGTGTCCCTTTTTATAGTGCAGATAAGAAATCCTAGATAAGCTCAAGTCCAAGATTATCTTAAACCGGGTAATTATCTACCTCCCTGATTATCCATTCGGGTTTATTCTAGAACCCTTAACCCCAAGAAACTGTCCATGGCTCTATGGAGTGTTCTAATTGCCTCTTGCTCAACTATTAAACAATTACAATTCAGTCCTTGGACTTTTAATTAATTCTTTTAATCCCAAAATTAATTCTAAATAATTTCTGATTAAATATTAATTAAATATTGCTATTTCATATTAATATATTATTCTCTTAATATATTAAGAAACTATTTATTTTAGTTTATTAATCAAATAATAAATTAACCTCCTTTCTCCAAAATCATTTTTCCAGTTGTTAGTCTTGAGGGCAATCAAAAGCACTATGCTACTATTAATTCAAGTACATACCAATTATAGTTTGGGACTTAGACACCTAATCCAACAAATTTCTCATGTTAACACTTTCTCACGGATAAAGTGGTAATGAACTTCAATGTGCTTAGTCCTTGCATGAAAAGTGGGATTCTCAGCAAGTTGAATCGAGGAAAGGTTATCACATAATAGAGGCATGATGTACTCCACTTCTTGATTTAAGTCTCTCAATAGATGCATTAACCGCACACTTTCTTGAGCTGCCATAGTAGCAACTTGATACTCAGCTTTTGTTGTCGAGAGTGACACTATTGTTTGATGTTTGCTACACCATGAAACGTTACTATACCGAAGCATGACAAATATATCCAGTCGTAGATCGTTGAGTATTAACATCTCCTTCATATTCGGCATCACAATACCTAAGTAACTTGCATTCAGAATCCCTCTTGAACAAAACCCCATAGCTAAGAGTAGTTTTGACATATCTTATCACTCTTCGAATTGCATCAAGTTGTGGCTTTCTTGGAGTCTACATGTACCTACTCAAAACACCAACAATAAAGGTAATATCGGGCCTTATTAGGGTGAGATATAAGGTTGCCAACTATCTTCCTGTACATAGTTGGGTCTTCCAATTTTCTGCCTACATCAACATGAAGTTTCACATTAGTATACTTGCTTTGGTGTAATATGATGTCCCTATTTTTATAGCATATCTCTAGTCCAAGAAAGTGTTTCAATTGTCCAAGGTCTTTCATATTAAAGATGGTGCACATGTTCTCCTTTAACTGTCTGATCATTTCATCAAGGTCACCTGTTATAATCAAATTGTCTACATATACCAGAACCACCACAACTTTATCCCCAATTTTATTTACAAACAGGCTAGCATCAATAGAAGTAATCGAAAAACCATTATGCTCCAGGAACTCACCAGTTTTCCCGAACCATGCTCTTGGTGATTGTTATAATCCTTAGAGCGCCTTTTTGAGCTTACATACTTATTTTGGATGTTTCTTTCTTTCAAACCCCAGTGGTTGATTCATGTAGATTATATGATCTAAGTCCCCATATAGGAAGGTATTACATACATCCATTTGCAAAAGCTTCCAACCTTTACTTGCTGCCTATTCTAGAAGTACTTTGATAGTGGTTAACTTTGCTACAGGGCTAAAAGTATCTTCATAGTTGAGACCGTATTGTTGCGAAAATCCACAATCAACCAAACAGGCTTTGTACCTTTCTATGGACCCATCTACACGTGTTTTAATTTTATACACCCACTTGCATGAGATTAGCTTAACGTCTTCTGGTTTAGGAACTAACTCCCATGTTTGATTTCGCTGCAAAGCTTCAATTTCTTCTTCCATAGCACCGATCCATTCTTTCTTCACACATGCCTATGAAAACATGTCTGGCTCAAGCTCTTGTTCGATAATAGCTGCATTGGCATACCTTGGATTTGGTTTCTTGAGCCTGGTTGATCTCTTTACACTTGATGATTCATCATTGTCAATGTTCCCATTTGCTTGATGAAACACACATGTTTGCCAAGGTTGATTTTGTACAACATCTTCATTTTCAATTACGGTCTCATCCCCACTAAGGTTAATATTAAGATTAAAGAGTTCAAGTTCTTCCTTGAGCGATTCTGAATCTAGAAGGACTTCACGATTCGACCACCTCCATGATGAGGTTTAACCGAACACCACATTTTTGGACATGTAGCACTTTCTAGTGGTTAGGTAACAACACCTCCAACCATTTCTCCCTTGGTCATATCCTACAAAGATGGTTCTTACTACTTTCGTCTCCATCTTGTGACAAAGATGGCTTGGTACAAACAAATCGCAGACACAACCAAATACACGTAGATGACTAACATTGGGCTTTATATTAAGTAGTTTCTTAAATGGGGATAGGTACAATAAACCATGCTGTGGAATTCGATTAGTCACATACACAACCATTCTCATCGCCTCTGTCTACAATCATTTAGATACATTCTTGTCATGGACCATACTTCCAGAGGTTTCAGCTAAATGATAGTTCTTACTCTTTGAAACACCATTTTGTTTCTGGGTGTTTGGGTAGGTCATTTGTCTTTTAATTATGTGAGATTTTAGGTACTCAGTGAACTCTAGGGCCAAGCATTCTCCTCTATTCTCTGATCTCAAGCAACGAATACTTTTCATGGTCAAACTCTCAGCTTCACTTCTAAATTCCTTGAATTTACTGAAGGTTTCATATTTTTCTTTCATAAAATATATCCACACATATCGTGAGAAATCATCAATAAAGGTTACCATATACCTCATGCCTTTAACTGATGGTTGCTTGACTGGACCAAAAACATCCAAGTGCACCAATTCCAAAGGGACCGTCTATTGGAAACTTGATCTTTCAAATGACTGTTGATGTGCTTTGCCGAACTGACAACCAACACACACAAGACCTTTACTGACTTCGATTTGTGATTGGCCACCAACCATCTTCTTTTTCATCATCAAATCCAGTTTATCATAACTCATGTGACTCAACCTCATGTGCCATAAGTCCACATTTTGATTCATTTTGTTCTTCTTGAAATATGTTGATTCAGCCGAAAGGACATAAATAGAGTCACTCCTGTAACACCCCCCTCTGGCACGTATCACAATATTGTGATACGTGCCAGAGGGGGATGTTACAAATGGTATCAAAGCCAGGGCACGGGTCGATGTGTTCGACGGGGACGTCGAACCCTATAATGGGGGGTGAAAGTGGGTTAGATCTGATCCCACATCGGCTGGAAAGGAGAACGAAACATCTCCTTATAAGGGGTGTGGATACCTTCCTTGTCACAACGCGTTTTAAAGCCGTGAGGGCAGCAGATCCAATAAGAACTCTGCAGTTAAGCGTGCTCGGGCGGGAGTAGTACCAGGATGGGTGACCCCCTGGGAAGTCCTCGTGCCGAGTGGCCCAAAGCGGACAATATTGTGATACGTGCCAGAGGGGGATGTTACAAATGGTATCAGAGCCAGGGCACGGGTCGATGTGTTCGACGGGGACATCGAACCCTATAATGGGGCGTGAAAGTGGGTTAGATCTAATCCCACATCGGCTGGGAAGGAGAACTAAGCATTCCTTATAAGGGGCGTAGATACCTTCCCTATAACAACGCGTTTTAAAGCCGTGAGGGCAGCAGATCCCATAAGAACTCTGCAGTTAAGCGTGCTCGGGCGGGAGTAGTACCAGGATGGGTGACCCCCTGGGAAGTCCTCGTGCCGAGTGGCCCAAAGCGGACAATATTGTGATACGTGCCAGAGGGGGATGTTACAACTCCTATGACCTTGTATGATTGCCTTAGATGAGGTTTCGAATTGCTTGTAGATCTTTATATCGTTAGGACCAAACACAACATATTATCCAACTGTAGTCAATTGTGACACCAAAAGAAAACTTTTTTTTCATACTGGGTACATGATAAACACCCTTAAGAATGGGTTCTTTCTTGTTGTTGCTTGATGAGAAGCTGACCTCACCAATATGAGCAATGTTAAGAATGGGTTCTTTCTTGTCTCTTTTCATGTGGTTCGAGCAACCAGAGTCAATTATCCATTCATCGAGTTTATTGCATGAGTTCTCAGTTGTAATTATAAGAGCCATGACTTCTTCATCTCTTGCAAATCATACTTAAGCATCCCACACTTCTTCATTTTGAGTTATTGTTGTATTGCCTTCCTCTAAAGGTTCCGAACAACAATCTCTAGCCATGTGTCCGCTTCGACCACACTTTGGAATTTAAACGAAAATCTTTTGTTGGTGTGGCAACTTTTTTTCTTTTCCCCAGATTCTTCTCCCTTCTTACATTCATGATCTTCTTTTCGCACCTATCATTCCTAATCTTATCCGGGTTACGCTTGTATTTTTGATTGGAATGTAACTTATTTTTTATTTTACCTTTTCTTTCACACACGGCGTCTTCTTCCGTCTTCATTGTAGTGTCACACCCCCGAACCAGACGACGGAAACGTCCGAGGGCTATTGTGACTTAATTGAATACCATCACAATGATTATACATGAATCATAACATCAATCATCACCATGCATTGAAATATTACAACTGATATTGTTTACATTCAGTACATTGTTTTAAACATTACATTTCCAAAACATAAACCGTTCGATACTAATTTAAACAAAACATCATGACATCACTGGATACATATTCTTCGATTTACCTGTTACCTGAGAATACAAGTATTTTGGAAAAACGTCAACATATGAAATGTTGGTGAGTTCATAAGTAATGTTTGAAACAAAAATGATTTTTGTGAAGTTTGAAAACCCCGAAAATCCGATATTTTCTTAAAAGAGTATTGTATATAAGAAAAAGTGTGAAGATCCGTAAGTATGCTTGTTGATTTTTGTAAACGTGAATAATTGTTAGACTTTGTATACATCACATAGGTAAAAGTGTTGAACTCCCCAGGAAAACCCGATGTTTTCCTAATACATCAAATTACGTGTCTTATTTATTGTTATACCGATACGACGATTGTTTTTGATAATTCTAGGTGACATTAGATTAATTATGGTTTGTGAGTCACTATAATCACGCATTAATCAAAATGACTAGTTTATAACTACCAAATACAACGATCCCTTAGGCGTCGTCCGTACTACTCACTTAATCCAACCACCCTGACTTCTCATAGCTCCACAACCGAGGAGAAAGGAGGGTACGAAGCCCCCGTTATTTCCATAAGTCGTTCAAGGCTATCGTGAATGCGAAAGGTACTTGGCCCGACTCGAATTTGACTTCTCGACTTTGATAGCAGTACCAAAGGACCCTTGGGGCCCAACAACACAATAAAGCTATTGAAAGTCCTTTTACATGGAATTAGGTCATAGAAGGCCCAATAACATGTAAGCGCGTTCCCTTCGGGCCAAAAGATCATGTCATTGGGCTAGCTATGCCCAACAAGCACGATTTGGAACTTTCAAGCCCAAATATTGAATATTGACTTCTCGTAAATTTCACGTGTTCATTGAGCTATGATTGTTTATTGATTTTTGGTTCGTTATCGATTCGAGACCGAATCAATTCGTTTGGTAATGATATTGGTGTTGAAAGTGTATTTGTTATTACGTTTCGCCGGTAGCCGTGGTACTCGTATTTTATCTTAAGGGATTTATTGTTTTAAAAATTAGAGTTTACCTTTTTATGCCCCTTCTTGGATAAAATTTACACTTTTAACCCTTTATATAAAAGAATTTCCATTTTAGTCCTTAAACCATTTTTCTTGACACTTTAGTATCAAAACTTGTTGAAAAGACATTTTCAGCCCAAATTTACTTGATAAACAGCTTAAGTCCTTCAAAAATGAAATTTTCTCGGTTGAAACCCCCATTTTTGCAACTTTTACAATTTTGGCCCAAAATGGAAATTTTTTGCATTTTTGGTCCCTTTTGAATTTGAAAAGCATTTTTGGCCTTTGAAATGGTTTTAGTATACTTGTAATCCCCTGTTTTACAGAAATGTGCATTTTTAGCCCCTCAATTTCAAACATCTCGCAAATTGGGGCTTTATTGGGCCGAAAAGCCCATTTTAGCCCATTATGTTCAAAATTTACATTTTTAGCCCTTCAAAAGTGTTAATATTCAGAAAATTTATATTAGAAACTGTTTGGACTCTTTTCAACCTTCAGAAATTATCATTTGTTGTCTTGGGCCCCTTAGTTTTGTATTTTTGACAATTTGAGCCCAAAAATGGGTTTTAAGTCCAAAAATGTTTATTCTAACCAACTAAACTATTTTTCTAGACTTGATTAGTGTGAAATGGTATAAGTTACGTTTATTTCATTCCTCATATTGTAGATCTCGGTTTTTAGGTTCTTTTGGCTAACATATTCATCACAAATCACATAAGATCATACATATAAGCATAAAAATCACACAAGGCATACATTTACTCATAGATCTACACATTTGCTTGTATTCTCCCGCACAAAAACTTATAAAAACCGAAAAAGAGGGGGTATGAAGCTCACCTTGGGTGTGGTTTCTTTTTTGGAAGGAAAATGAGAAGAAAATTCGGCCTTAGCAACCTTCCTTGGAAGATCTCGAACTTAGATGCTTCTAAGGTGCTAAATCATAAGTTTGAATGGATTAAGAGGTGATTCTTGAATGGAATGAAATAAGTAGCTTATGGATCTAAGCAACATCTTACCTTAGATGATGATTTTTATGTAAGAATCCCCTTGAACACTTCTTAGATCTTGAAAATATGGAGGAGATATGAGAGAGTTTCTTGAGAGAACTGAGAGTGAAATGTGTGTGTGTGTGTGCTTGGATTCGGCCGAGAGCAAGAGAGAGAGAGGGAGAAGAAGAGAGGGCTTGCATGGAAGTATGGGAAATGCATGGATGTATGGGTCCTCTTGCATGGAAATCCCTTGAATAATTGTGAGGTGGCACACACAAAGTCAACTCTTCCTTCCTTTGGGCTTGGGCCGAGAATGGAGAGAGAAGAGAGAGTTTTTGGGCCTTAAAGGCTTAAGCCCAATTTCATAGTTATGCTGAGTGATTTTTGGTCCTAATAAATATAAATGGTATTTTTATGACCTATTGGGGCTAAATTGGGTTAATTACGACCCAATATGGTTCACTTAATTAATTTATTTCATTATAGGCCCAATATGGCCCAAAATGTTGAAGTAAATGGAAGTGGGTCCAATTAGAGCCCATTTAAGAGTTCTAAGCCCAATATGGTCAAATTGGAAGCTTATTGGTCCATTGGGCCCAATAAGGAAGTCCTAGTCCAAAATGGACTTAAACAAGAACTTCTAGGGTTTCCAATTGCGTATTGACTACTTGAAATGTTTGTATGAGGTGTTTGATCGAAATTCTGTTGTTATAGAGTATGCATCATGCATGCTCTCATGTCTTTGATTCATAATTAGGCTTAAGTGTTGTAGTTACAAGGAACAAAAATTTCTAGTTGTGACATAATCCCCCCGTTAGAGGGAATTTCGTCCTGAAATTAATTTGAAAGCTAGATTTGTGAATGCTAGAATAGATGAGGGTACTTTTGCTTCATTTGGTCTTCGCGTTCCACCGTACCTTCACGATCGGGATGCGACTTTCTTTAGTACGCTTCACCTCCCTGTCCATGATTTCGACTGGTTCTTCAACGAACAGGATATTCTCGTTGATTTCAATCTCATCAAGGGGAATGGCGAGAGTTTCATCTGATAGGCACTTCTTTAGATTGGAAACATGGAACACGGGGTGTACACTGCTTAGCTCAGCGGGTAGCTGTAGTTTGTACGCCACTGGACCTATTCGGGCAACAATCTCGAAAGGTCCAATCTATCGTGGGTTCAGTTTTCCATGTTTTCCGAAACGAATGACCCCTTTCCAAGGTGAAACTTTTAACAGCACTCGATCCCCGACCTGAAACTCTAAGGGCTTTCGCCATTTATCAGCGTAGCTCTTTTTTCGGTCGCGCGATGCTTGTAGTCGAGCTCTGATTTGAACTATCTTTTCCGTGGTTTCATGTATGATCTCTGGTCCCGTAAACGCCTTGTCCGATGCCGGTTTCTTTGCTAGCTGGGTGTCGCCCACCTCAACCCAACACAACGGTGATCTACACTTACGTCCATATAGTGCTTCGAAAGGAGCGACTTCGATGCTCGAATGGTAACTGTTGTTATACGAGAATTCAACTAAGAGTAAGTGGGTATCCCAAGACTTCCCAAAGTCTATCACACATGCGCGAAGCATGTCTTCGAGCGTCTGGATGGTTCGTTCGCTTTAACCGTCCGTTTGTGGGTGATAACCGGTGCTCATGTCGAGATGGGTTCCAAGTGCTTTTTGAAGTGACTGCCAAAAGCGTGAAGTGAATCTACTGTCTCTATCTGAGATGATAGACACTGGTAGTCCATGAAGTCTCACGATTTCTCGAATCTATAATCGTGTCAGTCTCTCCATCTTGTAGGATTCTTTTATTGGCAGGAAATGAGCGGATTTCGTCATTCGGTAAACTATTACCCATATGGTGTCTAATCCATCTGACGTCTTGGGTAGCTTGGTCACAAAATCCATAGAAATCCCTTCCCATTTCCATTCGGGGATCACCGGTTGCTGTAATAACCCCGAGGGCTTCTGGTACTCCACCTTTACTTTGGCACAAGTAAGGCATTTACTGACATAGGTGGCAATTTCTGCCTTCATGTTAGGCCACCAATAATGTTGTTTAATATCCAAATACATCTTGTCCGAACCGAGATGGATGGAGTATCGCGTCTTGTGGGCTTCATTCATGACTACCTCCCTAAATCCTCCGAGTTTAGGGACCCAAATACGGTTCATGAAATAGTATACTCCGTCCTCTCTTACCTCTAGATTCTCCTCCATTCCGCGTAATGCTTCGCTTGCTCTATTTTCCGTCTTCATGGCCTCTGACTGGGCTACCCCGATCTGAGTGGTTAGGTGAGATTGGATGGTTATTGAGAGAGTTTTTGCACGACGATTAGAGTACTCCTTCCGGCTCAATGCATCAGCTACCACATTGGCCTTGCCCGGGTGGTACTTGATTTCACACTCGTAATCGTTTAATAGTTCAACCCATCTTCGTTGCCTCATATTTAGCTCTTTCTGATTCAAGATGTGCTGGAGACTCTTGTGGTATGTGAAGATGGTGCACTTTGTACCATAAAGGTAATGCCTCCAAATCTTCAGAGAAAAGACCACGACTCCCATTTCTAGGTCATGGGTCGTATAATTCACTTCGTGTGTCTTTAGTTGGCGAGATGCGTAAGCTATCACTCTTCCACGCTACATGAGAACGCAACCTAAACCCTGATTTGACGCGTCACAATAGACCATGAAATCTTCCGTTCCCTCTGGTAGAGATAGTACTGGGGCACTTTCAGAGCATTTGCTTTAGGGTTCGGAATGCAACTTCTTGTTTGTCCGTCCATTTGAATGGTACGCCCTTTTGTGTAAGTGAGTTAAGTGGCTTGGCGATCTTAGAGAAGTTTTGAATGAATCTCCTATAGTAGCCTGCTAGGCCTAAGAATTGACGAATTTATGTGGGTGTTGTCGGGACTGCCCATCTTTTAACGACTTTGACCTTAGAAGGATCCACATGAATTCCTTCCCAACTAACAACATGACCTAGGAAGTTCACGCTACGGAGATAGAACTCACACTTGGAGAGTTTTGCGTATAGCTTTTTCGTTCGCAGGGTTCCCAGGATTTGTCGGAGATGTTGGCCATGCTCTTCTTCGCTTCGGGAATAGACTAGAATGTCGTCAATGAAGACGATAACAAAGTTGTCGAGGAATGGCCGACAGATTCGGTTCATCAGGTCCATAAATGCGGCAGGGGCATTAGTTAGACCGAAGGGCATTACGACAAATTCATAATGTCCGTAACGAGTTCGGAAAGCGGTTTTAAGAATATCCTCTTCCCTGACCTTGAGTTAATGGTACCCGGACCGTAGATCTATTTTTGAAAAGTAACTAGCCCCTTGGAGCTGGTCAAATAGATCGTCGATTCGTGGGAGTGGATGGCGATTTTTGACAATGAGTTTGTTTAGCTCCATGTAATCGATGCACATTCTAAAAGATCCGTCCTTCTTTTTAACAAAGAGGACTGCAGCTCCCCATGGCGAGTAGCTGGGTCGGATGAATCCCTTGCCCAGGAGTTCGCTGAGTTGGCTGGACAATTCCTGCATTTCAGCAGGAGCTAGTCGGTAAGGCGATTTAGCAAGAGGAGTTGCTCCTGGAACGAGGTCAATTCGGAACTCAACTTGTCTCTCTGGGGGTACTCCAAGAAGATCTTCAGGAAATACGTCTGGGAATTCACGTGCCACTAGAATATCTTGAATGTTAACCTCCTCCTTGGTTTTATCCACTATGTGAGCCAAGAACGTCAAATCTTTCTTTCGTAGATGCTTCTGTGACTGGACGCATGAGATGAGACCAAGGCTCGTGCTAGGTTTGTCTCCGTAAATAACTAGGGTTTCATGATTGGGAAGGTGAAGGCAAACGGCCTTTTCGTGACACATAATTTTAGCATGGTAGGGGCTTAACCAGTCCATGCCAATAATCACATCGAAACTCCTAATGGAAACATGCATTAAGTCTATTCGAAAGACGTGTTGGTTCAGGGTTAGGGTACATCTGATGTAGATTTCCCCTGCGGATTCGGTTTTCCCATTGGCCATTTCCACCGTAAAGGTTTCATTGAGCTTCTGGGGTTGTTGTTTTAAATAATGTTTAAACTTATTGCTCACAAAGCTTCGCTCTGCTCCGGTGTCAAATAGGATGCATGCATAAGTCATATTAGTTTGACAGCATAACGACTCTATGAGTAGCGTAGTCACTTAAACATAGAGTCGGGGTACATAGCATAGATCCTAATGGCCTAGTAAGATAGGTCGATCCCTAATCACGATGAGTTGTGCTCAGGGGTGGTGCTGAGGAAGTGGATGCTCCCTGAAGGCAAGCCACCTGTCGTTCTGCGTCCTGGAGTCGAGACTCCTACCTCACCTGCCTCATATGGAACTCTCGAAGAACTTCACGTGTCTCCTGCTCTGCAACATCGACCCTAGTACACAGCTGGCGTACCTGGTCGGCGGTGCTTTGGGCGAGGTCGCCGGTGTTCCGTAACCGTCTTACCATGACTGGAAGGGCTCGATCGGGCGGTCCTCCGTCCCTCAGGTCAAAGAACTCGCGTGACATGCCGAACGGGGGTCGCTGTCCCTGTTGTCTGCTCCATCTCCAAAGATCAATACCCCAGGGGGTGTAGGACCAGTGGGGCCCACCCGGTAAGCAGGCACCCTAATCGGGTAAGGGGGTTAGATGACTTCGGACTCCGCGTCCGAATCACCCCCTTCACTGTCGTCAAGTTCCTCCTCAAAGTTTCCTTCATTTTCTTCCTCCTCCTGTTCTTCTTCTGGTTCGGCAGGCTCGCCCTCGACTCCTGCCTCCGGTTCCCCGTCAGATTCCTCCTCGGGGTCTTCCTCAGGCTCTTCTTCCGGCTCTTCGTCTATCCATCTGTTATTTCCCTGGTTCGGGAAGTAAGGATCTTCGGGGTGATGGAAACTAGCCATGTTGTCTACGAGAGTGTGTAAATATGCTAACATTATTCCTAGGATGCTACAACTATTGTACAGACTAAACGGATGTTCTCTTTTTGGTGATAAAGGGGTATATTTTTAGGTTCCCTAGCTATCACGGTCTCCTCAGGACGTGTGATAGTGATACCTTGGAGGGAATGTAGTTTATCAGGCTACATCCGCTCCTTGATACAACTAAGAACAGTCCTGGATTAACCGAGATACTAGCATTATCTTGTTTGGTTCGGTTTTAGGTTCTTGTTCCTAATACAAGCAAGGGTGTTTTATTGTTATGTTTTACTTGTTTTGTTTAAAGTTGTGTTGGTCCCTCTTTTGGTTTCTAGTTGCATATCAATGTGTGGTTAGATATGCTAGTTCACTATAAACAGAGCTCTGATACCAACCTGTCACACCCCCGAACCAGACGGCGAAAACGTCCGAGGGCTATTGTGACTTAATTGAATACCATCATAATGATTATACATGAATCATAACATCAATCATCACCATGCATTGAAATATTACAACTGATATTGTTTACATTTAGTACATTGTTTTAAACATTACATTTCCAAAATTTAAACCGTTCGATACTAATTTAAACAAAACATCATGACATCACTGGATACATATTCTTCGATTTACCTGTTACCTGAGAATACAAGTATTTTGGAAAAACGTCAACATATGAAATGTTGGTGAGTTCATAAGTAATGTTTGAAACAAAAATGATTTTTGTGAAGTTTGAAAACCCCGAAAATCCGATATTTTCTTAAAAGAGTATTGTATATAAGAAAAAGTGTGAAGATCCGTAAGTATGCTTGTTGATTTTTGTAAACGTGAATAATTGTTAGACTTTGTATACATCACATAGGTAAAAGTGTTGAACTCCCCAGGAAAACCCGATGTTTTCCTAATACATCAAATTACGTGTCTTATTTATTGTTATACCGATACGACGATTGTTTTTGATAATTCTAGGTGACATTAGATTAATTATGGTTTGTGAGTCACTATAATCACGCATTAATCAAAATGACTAGTTTATAACTACCAAATACAACGATCCCTTAGGCGTCGTCCGTACTACTCACTTAATCCAACCACCCTGACTTCTCATAGCTCCACAACCGAGGAGAAAGGAGGGTACGAAGCCCCCGTTATTTCCATAAGTCGTTCAAGGCTATCGTGAATGCGAAAGGTACTTGGCCCGACTCGAATTTGACTTCTCGACTTTGATAGCAGTACCAAAGGACCCTTGGGGCCCAACAACACAATAAAGCTATTGAAAGTCCTTTTACATGGAATTAGGTCATAGAAGGCCCAATAACATGTAAGCGCGTTCCCTTCGGGCCAAAAGATCATGTCATTGGGCTAGCTATGCCCAACAAGCACGATTTGGAACTTTCAAGCCCAAATATTGAATATTGACTTCTCGTAAATTTCACGTGTTCATTGAGCTATGATTGTTTATTGATTTTTGGTTCGTTATCGATTCGAGACCGAATCAATTCGTTTGGTAATGATATTGGTGTTGAAAGTGTATTTGTTATTACGTTTCGCCGGTAGCCGTGGTACTCGTATTTTATCTTAAGGGATTTATTGTTTTAAAAATTAGAGTTTACCTTTTTATGCCCCTTCTTGGATAAAATTTACACTTTTAACCCTTTATATAAAAGAATTTCCATTTTAGTCCTTAAACCATTTTTCTTGACACTTTAGTATCAAAACTTGTTGAAAAGACATTTTCAGCCCAAATTTACTTGATAAACAGCTTAAGTCCTTCAAAAATGAAATTTTCTCGGTTGAAACCCCCATTTCGCAACTTTTACAATTTTGGCCCAAAATGGAAATTTTTTTACATTTTTGGTCCCTTTTGAATTTGAAAAGCATTTTTGGCCTTTGAAATGGTTTTAGTATACTTGTAATCCCCTGTTTTACAGAAATGTGCATTTTTAGCCCCTCAATTTCAAACATCTCGCAAATTGGGGCTTTATTGGGCCGAAAAGCCCATTTTAGCCCATTATGTTCAAAATTTACATTTTTAGCCCTTCAAAAGTGTTGATATTCAGAAAATTTATATTAGAAACTGTTTGGACTCTTTTCAACCGTCAGAAATTATCATTTGTCGTTTTGGTCCCTTTAGTTTTGTATTTTTGACAATTTGAGCCCAAAAATGGGTTTTAAGTCCAAAAATGTTCATTATAACCAACTAAACTATTTTTTAGACTTGATTAGTGTGAAATGGTATAAGTTATGTTTCTTTCATTCCTCATATTGTAGATCTCGGGTTTTAGGTTCTTTTGGCTAACATATTCATCACAAATCACATAAGATCATACATATAAGCATAAAAATCACACAAGGCATACATTTACTCATAGATCTACACATTTGCTTGTATTCTCCCCCACAAAAACTTATAAAAACCGAAAAAGAGGGGGTATGAAGCTCACCTTGGGTGTGGTTTCTGTTTTGGAAGGAAAATGAGAAGAAAATTCGGCCTTAGCAACCTTCCTTGGAAGATCTCGAACTTAGATGCTTCTAAGGTGCTAAATCATAAGTTTGAATGGATTAAGAGGTGATTCTTGAATGGAATGAAATAACTAGCTTATGGATATAAGCAACATATTACCTTAGATGATGATTTTTATGTAAGAATCCCCTTGAACACTTCTTAGATCTTGAAAATATGGAGGAGATATGAGAGAGTTTCTTGAGAGAATTGAGAGTGAAATGTGTGTGTGTGTGCTTGGATTCGGCCGAGAGCAAGAGAGAAGGAGAAGAAGAGAGGGCTTGCATGGAAGTATGGGAAATGAATGGATGTATGGGTCCTTTTGCATGGAAATCCCTTTAATAATTGTGAGGTGGCACATACAAAGTCAACTCTTCCTTCCTTTGGGCTTGGGCCGAGAATGGAGAGAGAAGAGAGAGTTTTTGGGCCTTAAAGGCTTAAGCCCAATTTCATAGTTATGTTGAGTGATTTTTGGTCCTAATAAATATAAATGGGATTTTTATTACCTATTGGGGCTAAATTGGGTTAATTACGGCCCAATATGGTTCACTTAATTAATTTATTTCATTCTAGGCCCAATATGGCCCAAAATATTGAAATAAATGGAAGTGGGTCCAATTAGAGCCCATTTAAGAGTTCTAAGCCCAATATGGTCAAATTGGAAGCTTATTGGTCCATTGGGCCCAATAAGGAAGTCCTAGTGCAAAATGGACTTAAACAAGAACTTCTAGGGTTTCTAATTGCTTATTGACTACTTGAAATGCTTGTATGAGGTGTTTGATTGAAAGTCTGTTGTTATAGAGTATGCATCATACATGCTCTCATGTCTTTGATTCATAACTTGGCTTAAGTGTTGTAGTTACAAGGCACAAAAATTTCTAGTTGTGACATGTAGCCCTACTCATTTGTTCTACCAATGCTTCTTGCCCTGCTAGCAAGTTTTCAAACTCGGTCAATTATCCATTCATCAAGTTTGTTGCATGAGTTCTCAATTGTGGCTATAAGAGCCATGATTTCTTCATCTCTTGAAAAGCATTCTTAAGCATCCCACACTTCTTCATGTTGAGTTGTTGTTGTATTGCCTTGCTCTAAAGGTTCCAAACAACAATCTCTAGCCATGTGTCTGCTTCGACCACACTTATGGAATTTGAACGAAAATCCTTTGTTGGTGTGGCGACTTTTTTTTCTTTTCCCCAGATTGTTCTCCCTTCTCACATTTATGATCTTCTTTTCGTACCCATCATTCCTACGTTTATCAGGGTTATGTCTGTAGTTTTGATTAGAATGTGACTTAAGCTTTATTTTACCTTTTCTTGCATACACGACGTCTTCTTCCGTATTCATTATATCCCCACTCATTTGTTTCACCAACGCTTCTTGTCCTGCTAGCAAGTTTTCAAACTCAGTAATTGATGGTTGAATAGGCCAACCCTATATTGCAGCAACAAAACTTTGAAATTCAAGTTTCAAACCATGAATTATAATTCTCTTCATTCACGATTCTCTGATCTGGGCCCGAATATGAAGCTCAAATATTTTTCTACACAAAGACTTAACTTTGTGAAAATACTGTGGAATAGTCATTTCCTATTGAGACGCCGATAACAAATTATTTTCGAGAAGATGTAATTTACCGTCGTTCTTCTTCGAGAATAATGCTTTCAAATTTTCCCTGGCCTTTTTAGGAGTAGTCACGTCCCTTATGTGTTCAAGTACATCTTTCTTGATGGTTGTCTTTAGGATGAACATCACCTTCCCAGCCTTAATCTTCCATTTTCTGAGTACCCCATTATTATCTTCCACTTCTGGCTGTCTTGTCTTAACACCTTTGCATAAACTCCCACAAATCTTGTCCCCGTATATAAGACATTACACAAGTTGCCCATGAATTGTAGTTTTGGTTATTGAGTTTCTTAACGCCACCGACAACTTGAAGATCACCCATGGGTTAGGCTCTGATACCAATTTGTTAACCTTGAAGATAAACTTACAGGTTCTAATATTAAACAAGAAGGTAACAGTCCATTGATTTTGAAGAAGTATAACTTCATTCAATCAACAAAAAAAAAGATAACAGGGATTCATATTGGCATACATGAAAAACGAAAATAGCAGGAAATAACTGTTCACTAACTGTAAATAACCCACTACTCAGTACTAGTACTATTACTATGACTAGTTCAATAACCAAAAAGTGCAAAGAAAGAAATAATAAAATAACTTCTAAACTTCTGGAACTATGCGCATAGTGTTGCCACGCCAATAACATATATATATATATATATATATATATATATATATATATATATATATATATATATATATATATATATATATACTATGCACATAGTTCCAGAAGTTTAGAAGTTATTTTATTATTTATTTCTTTTCACTTTTTGGTTATTGAACTAGTCATAGTAATATATATATATATATATATATATATATATATATATATATATATATCATGGTTGCAGAAATTTGAATTAATCGGCGATTAATCGTGGATTAATCGTTTGACATTCTCCAACCGTCGAGGATTAAGGCATTAATTGAAAATTTAGGATTAATCGGGTTTGGCGGGATTAATCGGCCTTCGCAGGATTAATCGGTTAACAAAAGTCAAATAGGTCGAAAAAAGTCAAAAAAAAAAGGTCAAAAAAATTTGAAAAAATTAAAAAAATTCAAAAAACCAACTTTTTTGTACTCCAAAATTTTCAAATATTATACAAAAATGTTAATATTTTCGTATTTCTAAATTTCCAAATTACAATTTTTCTTATTTTTTAATTTTGAAGTACTTGTTTTTCTTAAGATATATTAATATTTAATTAATTTTAATATTTTATTAATAATCTATGGTCTCCGATTAATTCTCGATTAATCCCCGCCAACACCGATTAATTCCTTAATATCAGTCAACCGTCAAGCTACCGTCAAACAATTTTTACAACATTGATATATATATATATATATATATATATATATATATATATATATATATATATATATATATATATATATATAGAGAGAGAGAGAGAGAGAGAGAGAGAGAATCATGTATAACTAACAACTATTATGTAAACTAGGCGAATGCCCGCGCGTTGCGTGGGATATAAAAAAATATTTTATATTAAAAATAACTAAATCATTGTTATTAACAATTAAATAATAATTCATAAAAAATATAAAAAATGATTTTAGTATTGTTATTATGTTGAACTATATTATAAGAGATAAGGTTGGAACTTGAAGTTGTTTTGCACATACAAAGTTATATGATTAAAATAGAAAAAAATTAATTTTTAAAAATAAATAAATCGTTATTGTTATCTATTAAATAATAATTTCATATTAAATTAAAACGTTTATATTAAATATTATCATTATGTAGAAAATACGATAATAGAGACATCTTTTTATCTATCTTAAATTTTATCATTATGTACAACATATGATAATAGAGACAACTTTTTATCTTAAAGAGTAAAAAAAATGTTTTGTATCATAAATATTACCATAATTATGTAGAACATATGATAATAGTGACGTCTTTTATAAGGTTAAAACTTTAAATTGTATTACATACAGGGTTGTAAAACTTGGCTAACACAACCAAGTACTCGACATGTTACTTAAACTCGGCCTCCAATGGAAGCGGGTTTGCCTAACTCAGCCAGAAGACACTCGGTATAACACCGTAAATTTCAAAACAATTTTTCATTTAAAATAATCGTTAAATTCTTAGAAACACTTGTTTAAAATCTCATTTATAAACGAATTACAAAACATAACTCCTTTTTCACTTGCATAGAAAACCAGGATCCTCCAAAACATGACTCTTTCTCTGGTGTGTACAATCAAGCCGGTGCCGTCCCATGAACCTGAGAAACCTGAAACACATAACACAAAACACTGTAAGCACGAAGCTTAGTGAGTTCCCCAAAATACCACACATAACACATATTAGCCACTCGAGGCTATAACTCTGTGGGTCCGTGGACCCTGCTCTGTGAACCCTCTGGTTCTAACTCTGTGAACCTTCCGGTTCTAACTCTGGGAACCCTCCGGTTCCAACTCTGTAAACATGCACAGCATAAATCACATAGAAATAATGCAGTACAACACATAACATACATAGCATACAAATACTCTGTCACATAACTCTGGTTACCTACTCAAGGTAAAGTATAGTGAGAATACTCACCTGGCAAGCAGAAAGCAGATATCTCCACACTTGAATCTCGAACTCGCCACTGCCTAACACGTAAGGCAAACACTCTCATGAATATAACTCTCGAGACTAGAATCAACCCTCTCATGGCACCCTCTTAAGGGTAAAAGACTATTTTACCCCTCACTCAGCCCAAAGGCCACATTGCTGACCAAACTCTAAGCCAGCGATCAACCCTTGGTCAAGGACAAGGTCAAAGCCAACCCCTGACTGGCCCTACTCGCCGAGTCAACCCTATGAATCGCCGAGTTCCCATACTCAGAACTTCACTCAATCCACGACTCAACTCGCCGAGTCACCCCGAGACTCGCCGAGTCCCACAACTCTGAGTCCTCTCGCACACAACTCACCGAGTCATCCCTTGACTCGCCGATTCTCGACTCAAGTAGAAAATATTGGGACTCTTCGACAAGACTCGCCGAGTCCAAGAACAGACTCGCCGAGTCTTGGGCTTCCTTCATCCTACTCGCCGAGTTGTTCATACAACTCACCGAGTTCCAGGCCATCTTCATCCAACTCGCCGAGTTGTTCTTCCAACTCGTCGAGTCCCAGCTCATCTTCAAGCAACTCGTCGAGTCCACTCATGTGACTCGCCGAGTACCACCGGTCTGAATCCATTCAGAAACACTCCAGTCCATGCAATTGATCCAAAACATAGATCTAGCCTCCTACAACTCATCCATCACGTAAAGTGGCAAACTTTACGTGAATCCAAAGAGATCTAGGCCTTATTCACTTTAGAGCTAGGGTTTGGGACATGATAGCTTCACTAAACACTCCAACACAGAGACTTTCATGCTCTCTGATTCTTCTTCATTCCAGATCTGAGGTAGCAACCTCAGATCTAACCTCTAGACTTCCAATTACAACCATAGACAAGTTCCCATAAACCCCAAAATGAATAAACAACATACAATCAGTCCAAGAACGAGATATTACCTCCAATGGACGCCCCAACTGCAATGTAATTCGAATCCAAGCAAAGCCCCTTGCTCCAAGCCTTTAATCTGTCAAGATTCCTTCAATAATCATCTCCTTCAAGCTCCCAATTGAGATATAATCACTCCCACACGAAGGCTAAGGGTTTCTGGGTTTGGGGATGAATAATGAGGCTGAGAGTGGGCTGATATGTTCCTTATATAGGGCTCAACCCCGGGAATTAGGGTTTTCTCCACTCAGCGCCTACTCGCCGAGTCCTCCTTACTGACTTGCCGAGTCGGCTACTTAACACGCGACCCAGTCACGACCCTACTCGCCGAGTCCATCCTTGGACTCGCCGAGTCACTATTTCACAACTTACCCCTATTTGTCCTTCAACTCTACTCCTGATATTTCGGGATGTTACACTCGGATCCTTATTAAACTCGATCCAAATCTAAAAGATACGGTCTAAAATCATTTTCGAAATTCTGAAATTTAATTTGTCACTTGTCGACGAAGACAATCTCACCAAAGAATACACTCAACGTCCTACAAAGTTAGATGCAAGGAAGATCTCATGGCTTAGTCCGTTTAAAATATTTCACAATCTTTTCTATTTATAGAAGAGAATACATTTTCTTGTTTACTCTCACGATCAATGTGGGATGAAAACATTTTAATTAAACTCATTTCTTTATTTGCCAATAATTTCATTTTGTTAAATAAAATATTAAATAATAAAAATATAACATTATCCAGAAAATTTATTTTTCAATAGCTCCATTTTTCAATAATCTCGTAAATTGCTATAAAAAATCAAGTTTTTATTGAATAACTTTTTGTTAAAAATCTTAAAATATTAAATTTCAGTTATGTACTTAATATAGAAAGTTTGTTTATATGTATTTTCATGATTCAAAATGTCATTATAAAATGAATTCATTTATAAAATATAATCGAGTATATATTTAGTGCTTTTAAATCAAAGTGATTTTTCAGATAATTTTAATTTTATGTTTAGGTAGATTTTTTTATATTTATATAACATTATGTAACTTATAATATTATTATAAATAATTTGAATAATCATGGAAGTTTCAAATGTATGTGGTGAAAGGAAAATGCTTTATTTATCGGTCTAAATTGATCAAACTCGGACCGATTCAGCTTAATATACCAAACTACATAACATTTGTTCTATTGAAACCCGGTTTGTATATATTTGTGTTTTTTAATCAAATTTATTTTTCAAACAATTATAATTTTATGTTTACGTAACTTATTTATAATATTATTAGAAACAATTTGAAAAATCATAGGAGTTTCAAATGTATGTGCTGAAAGGAAAATGATTCATTTATCGGTCCAAATTGATCAAACCCATACCGATTCAACTCAATATACCAAACTACATAACAATTTTTCAACTGAAACTCTGTTTGAACCTAAAAAAATCTTGTTCAAAACCATTTTCGGGATTCTAAAACTTAAATGGACAGTTGCCAATAAAGACAATCTCACCAAAGAATACCCTCAACATCCTAAAAATGTAGGCATAAGGAAGTTCTCATGTTTTTTTATATTTATATAACATTATGTAACTTATAATATTATTATAAATAATTTGAATAATCATGGAAGTTTCAAATGTATGTGGTGAAAGGAAAATGCTTTATTTATCGGTCTAAGTTGATCAAACTAGGACCGATTCAGCTTAATATACCAAACTACATAACGTTTGTTCTATTGAAACCCGGTTTGTATATATTTGTGTTTTTGAATCATATTTATTTTCAAACAATTATAATTTTATGTTTACGTAACTTATTTATAATATTATTAGAAACAATTTGAAAAATCATAGGAGTTTCAAATGTATGTGCTGAAAGGAAAATGATTCATTTATCGGTCCAAATTGATCAAACCCATACCGATTCAACTCAATATACCAAACTACATAACAATTTTTCAACTGAAACTCTGTTTGAACCTAAAAAAATCTTGTTCAAAACCATTTTCGGGATTCTAAAACTTAAATGGACAATTGCCAATAAAGACAATCTCACCAAAGAATACCCTCAACATCCTAAAAATGTAGGCATAAGGAAGTTCTCATGTTTTGGTCCCTTTGAAACATTTCACAACCTTTCCTATTTATAGAAGAGGAAACGTTCTCTTGTTTACTTTTACCATCGATGTGGGATGAAGACATTGTAATAAAACACACTTTCTTGTTAATAAAATATTATTCAACTTATTTAGTAAAACACTCTTTCTCTTATTTACCCTTTCTTTATTGTTCAATATTTCCATTTTTCTATAATCTCGTAAGTTGCTATCCAAAAAAGTAAGTTCTTATTAAATAACTTTTTGTTTAATTCTAAAATCATAAATTCAGCTAGGTACTTAATATAGAAAGCTTGTTTATATGTATTTTCAAGATTCAAAAGTTCATTATAAAAAGAATTCATTTATAACATATAATCTGCGTATATATTTCGTGCTTTTGATCAAATTGAATTTTCAAACAATTATAATTTTATTTTTAGGTAGATGTTTTTTTTTATATTTATATAACATTATGTAACTTTTTTAAAATATCATTGGAAACAATTTGAAAATCATAAGAGTTTCAAATGTATGTAGTGAAAGGAAAATGCTCCTTTTATGGTCCAAATAGATCAAACTCGAACCGATTCAACTAAATATACCAAACTACATATTTTTTTTCTAGTGAAACCTTGTTTGTATATATTCCGTGCTTTTGAATCAAAGTGATTTTTCAAACAGTTATAATTTTAGGTTTAGGTAGATGCTTTTTTATATTTATATAAAATTATGTAACTTATTTATAATATTATTAGAAATAATTTGAAAAATCATGGGAGTTTCAAATGTTTGTTGTGAAAGGAAATTGATTCCTTTATCGGTCTAAATTGATCCAGCCCCGATTCAACTCAATATACCCAACTACATAATTTTTTTTTTCTAACTGAAACACGGTTTAAACCTGAAAAAATTCGGTTCAAAACCATTTTTGGAATTCTAAAAGTTAACTGGACACTTGTTAATATAGACAATCTCTCCAAATAATATCTTCAAAATCCTACAAAGGTGGGCATAAGAAAGTTCTCATGGTTTGGTCCCTTTGAAACATTTCACAACCTTTTCTATTTATAGAAGAGGAAATATTATCTTGTTACTCTCACCATCGATGTGGGATGAAGACATTATAATAAAACAACATTTCTTGTTTATAGAACATTATTTAACTTATTTAAAATATTATTGTAAAGAAATTGAAAAGTAATGAGAGTTTCAAATGAATGTGGTGAAAGGAAGTTAAAAATGAAATTAAAAAAAAATGCTAGATTTATAAATATATATGATATGTGATCAATCTTAATTATTTGATAATGTTTTAATACAAATTTTAGCTATAACTAATTATCATAATATTTTAAAATAGGCATATCAGTCTTACACTCAACACAACAAACATCATCATTTGTATCCAATAATGAATCTATAACAGAAAACTACGATTCATTAATATTTGTATTAAAATTTTTCTATACATATTCAAATATTTTATGGGTGAGGTATCTCCTATTTTTTTTTTTTTTTTTAACGAGATAGGTCTCAAAACAATTTCCATAGAAATTTTAAATTATTTAAAGAAATTATGTGGGTCCTAAGATTCAACTTGCATAGCTTCATTCATGTCTTTATCCATTGTCTCACAGAACAGGGCTTTTAGTCCAGCGGTATCCGGTGTTGTCCTCCCTCCTTGAAGTCGGGGGTTCAAGTCCCGTGAGGGACATAGGTGGAGAATTAGAAGTAGTGTAGGAGTAATTAAATTTGTCGTTCCAAAAAAAAAAAAAAACAATGTTGGAATGGCTAATTCAAGCCGATTCTAGGTTCGGGCAAAAATAAATAAATAAATAAAACCGTTAACCGTAACTTTTTTAAATAGAAAAAATGATTAATTACTTAACTTTTATAAGAATCTGAATTTCTCCTCTTTTACGTCGATTTTTGGTTTCAGTCTTATTATTTTTTTTTTTTTTCCTTTTTGTTGTTGTTTGCGAGGACTTAATTAATGATGAAGGTTATTGTTTGCTTTATTCGAGCAAATGGTCATTTGATTTTTTAATAGAAAATTTATTTTTCTAACTTCTATCCATTTTTATTTTTCGTTCTTGCTTAAAATGATGTGGGAATATGAATCGTTTTAGGTTATGAACATTTGGCTCCACCACCATAGTTTGTTTTATTTTTTTTTATTTATTTATTTTTTTTTGGTGATTCGTGTTCATTTGACTAATGAACTGTACGGGTCAAAAGGTCAGTAGAATAGTTTAATTAATGGGGTTTACGCTGTAAAGTCTAGAACTTACATAAAATCTAAGTTATAGACCCCTAGGCTAAAATGAATAAGTGATGATTGACTACTCTTTTGTCATTTTATTTTGATGTAGCATCTAGTGAGTTAACATCATATATATATCTTAACGTCTAAACCCGTCGGTCGAAGTGATAGTGGGCTAGTATTTTGTCATGTTATTTTGATTTTGACTCTATAATCAACTTTCTTGTGACATTTTTTCTCATGCTTTGTTTTTCCACCGAGCCAAAGGTGGGAGGGCTAGAAGTGATTGAGCTACTCTCAAATTAAAGGAGGTATGCACCCCCTTCTTTGGACATTGATAACCCTTTTATGATACTATGTTTATTTTCTACCTTTTCTATCTTGTGTTTTCTGATTTCACTTTATCAATTTTGAGTCTTTCTCATCCACTCATTGCAATCAAACACATTTGAGAACAAAGATCCAAATCATTCATTGCAATCAAACACATTTGGGAATTGGGAAGAAGGATCCGAATCATCTTTTCTGTTACTTGCATGTTAAAATGGTTCATCTATGATCACCTGACGAGTTTATAGCCAATTCTTAAACATAGCAAAGTTACTATTTACCTAGCCTTAGTATTCTACTCAAAATATGTGTGATGTTTTCTCCATACTTAACTACTATTTATGTGCATATCTTATGTGTACTAGTAGTCCTTTCAGAGGGAAGGGGGACCTTTGGTTGTACTCGTAAATTATAATTATATGAATCTGTCTTTTGTTTCCATTTCCCCCTTGTTTGTGGTTGTAAATTGGAGTCATATGAGTCTATCTTTTGTTTCCGTGTTATTCTGTTGTATTTGTTAGTTTTCTATCCTTGTGTTATGTATATGTGTGCTTCATGCCTTATCAATTCTATTCCCTTTCCTTGTTGACTTATGTTACGGCTAGTCCATCTTATTCCAGTTCTTGGTATTTAGTCCCTTTTTTTCCACATAGTCTTAACCATATATCATGAAAAATTTTAAGAATAAATTATAGAAACGGTCCCTATAGTTTTGTCAAATTCTCAGTTTTTGTCCTTAAGTTTAAAATTTGATATGTTACACTTACATCTATATAGTTTGTAAATATTGCACTGCAGTTGTTGATCTGTATAAAAACACCAAATTACTTTTTTTTCATTTTACAATATATATATATATATATATATATATATATATATATATATATATATATATATATAGAGAGAGAGAGAGAGAGAGGTAAATGTTCAAATGAGAACCAAACAATAATAAGAACCGTGAGAACTTTTTATTTATAAGTTATTATTACATTAGATCTAAACACTTAACACTTTTACCTGATTCTCTTCTATCTTATCCTAAATGCTCTAAGAAATGAAAATTTCTTCCACCAAATTGAAAAAAACACAAACGTTATCACCAGGTGACACCAACCACCACCTCCGTACTACCGCCGTCTCCAACCTCCGACGAACCGCCGATGTCCCTTACCACCGCTATCAGATCGACAACCTCTAATCGGTTCTAGATCCACAACCTACCATCAACAACACTGTAGATCGTCACCGCTTCCGACCGTCGTAACCAGATCTATTCCATCTCCTCCTGCTCTTCTGACCGGCTAGGCCAACTACGAGCTCCTGTGAGCTGCGAGATCTGTAATTTACGCCATCATCGATGTTCCGATCTGCAATTTCAGTCGACCACTGTTGCCGAGTTCTAGATCGACTTTCCGGTGAGGGTTGTGAATCCAACGAGTTCGTGACTGTTTGTCACTGTCGAGGTTTTCCGGCAATATTATAGTTCGAGAAAATGAGAACAAAGGTGGTGGTGGTGGTGGATATAATGCAGTCGCCGGAAATGTTGTACACGTAGTTGGAAATCAACACAAAGGAGACACAAATGAGGTAACACATTAACCTGTTTTGTTTTGACTTCCTGAATTTAGGTTAAGCATTATGTGTCAAAATAGGCTTACTGTTTTTATTTATGGCCCGACTAACATAAATAATCATAATTTAAAAACAATTTATGGAGTGCTTATAAATGGATTTGTAACACCCATAAAATTTACGCCAAATTTAAACTTTTAATACTAACAAAAGAGTCAAATAGTAATTGTTTTTACACAACGTTTCCAATTCTTTTATCATCAGAGTGTCCCAAAATAGATCATGAAGATGAGGAGCGGTACGGTCACGCCTTCGTCTTCCCTCGCTCTCTTAAAGTACTTGAAACAATAAACTAAAACTGTAAGCCCGAGGGCTTAGTGAACTACCCCCAAAATACCAATACCACACTGGCAGAAGCCATAGCCATAACGATCAATCAAACAACATACATATTGGGCCATCGGTCAGACTGGTCCGCCCTACTGGGCCTACAGTCTATCTGAATCTATCCCGAGCCTTCGGCATGACTGGTCTGCCGCGTGGGCCTATAGTCTCCTCGGACCGCTCAGAGGGTGTGTTGGCCTTTAGCACAAAGCAGGACCTCCTCAACCCATCCAACCAACAACTAACCATGTACGCATACTATCATATACTGGCACATACACATAGCAACATATCTATCTCAATTACCATCAATCATAGAGTTTCACTTGTAACTAGAGCATTGACCTAACAGGTCACTATCATACCAATCCTTACGGATCATAAAAGCATATCATGCTATCTATCCTGATTTCGATCTAACAGATTAGAATCGTATGTAGCATACTATGAAAACCGATCTAACCGATCTCTAGCATAACAACCATCCTAAACAGGATGAATTCTAACATCGCAATCACATAACACCCATCCTAAACCAGGATGAATCTAACATGGCAATAACAAAGCAACCATCCTAGACCAGGAGGTAATTCATAAAGGGCCGACCTTGGTGTCGTAGACCCTATCGATATAGTGAGGATAACTCACTTCGCAGATGTCGATTGAAATGCAAACCCCAACTATCAGATCACTTGACACCGGCTCCACCACTTATAACCATAGCACAATATACTCATAAGTTCTCACTCATACGAGACACCCCCAAAACCCCTTAGTAATTCCTAATCAAGGTTAGAGTCCTCAGTCAAGGTCAATAGTCCATGTTGACCTCAACTCGCCGAGTGCACTCGGCCACTCGCCGAGTTCATGGAGCACATTCCAACTCGTCGAGTCATCGGAGTGACTCGTCAAGTTCCTTCGAATCCCGATCAATCCTTAAGGGCCACCCATCGAGTTTCGTCCTTTCAACTCAACGGGTACACACGCATGCCTACCCAAGGGAAAAGTCATCCGACTCGTCGAGTTGTTCTTCAACTCGTCGAGTTTTATGGTGATCTTCATCGGATTCGCCGAGTTGTTCGTCCAACTCGCCGAGTTCAATGACCATCTTCATGTGACTCGCCGAGTTTACTCTTGCGACTCGTCGAGTCCATCCAGTCCTCTTTCCATACAGACGTGATTTGAGCCATGCAGCGACTCCAAATCACAGATCCAAGCTTCTAGGGCATACTTACCACGTAAAGTTGCAAACTTTATGTGCATGCAAGGTTATAAAGGCTCCAAATGTCTATTTTAAGTTCTTAATGGAGATTCTAGTCCAAGAGGGACTCCAACCACAACCAATACAACAACTTTATGACTCTAGCATCCAAGGAGGGTCCAGATCTGAAGTTACAAGTTCAGATCTAGCCCATAGCTCAACATCCCAACTTCAAAATCCACAAAAAGCCCTAAAATCAACCAAAGGGAAGAAAAGGAAGTAAGAATGGTACTTTGATACCTTCAAACGATGCTAGCTGAGGCAAAACCCTCTTCCCACTCCTTTCTTGCTTCAATTTCCTTTGCACTCTTAGCTTCCTTTCTCCATGATCCTCTTTCCCAAGCTTCAAACCCATACCAAAGCACACACACATGTATTAGGGTTTCAAGGGATCTCAAAGACTGTAAGGAGGCCCAAAGGAGGCTGAGGCTCCTTTAAATAGGGGTGCAAACCCCGGGATTTAGGGTTTCATCTGCCAGCTCCTACTCGTCGAGTCCCAATAGTGGACTCGCTGAGTAGGTCACTAAACGCGTGTTCTCACCCCGCTGCTACTCGACGAGTAAGTTGACCAACTCGTCGAGTAGAGCCTCATCCCTAAATTCTTAATTAATTAATACCTGAGGATCGGGGCGTTATAAGATTCATTTAACTTTTTAGTTAATTAATTTAAACAACCGATGACATATTAATTAATATAATATGTGATTATTGTAATATAGTTTGGATTTATTTTCACAGATAAATTAGTTAATAAAGATTGAAACAAATTTTATTTTATAGACTATGTAATTGTATCTAATCTTAGTGTTGAAGATTAAGTAAGATATAGAAAATATATTTTCACCAGATTTATTTATGATTATGCTTTTGGCCTCTTAGGATACTGTAAAGAAAAAATAGGTTATGATATGAATGTATAATATTTTGTATATTAAACTATGAATTTGTTGTATTAAATTGTAAATTTTGTGTATTAAACTGTGAATTGACTGTGTTAAGATGTAAATTAATTATATTAAATAGTGAATTGAATGTATTAAGATTTGATTTTTTAATGAATTTTGTGTTTGCTTTTGAAATATTAAAAGAAAGAAGCATTATACAAAAATATGATTTTCTCTAATTTTGAATAAAGTATGTAAAATTTAAACTGCGAATATTGTGTAAATAAACTTTGAAAAAACACTATGCTCCATATGTAAAGGTATAAATGTAAGTTTTAAGTTGAGAATATGGTTGTAAATGAAATTTTGTGTATTAAACTGTGCATTTATTATATTTAGTGTCTAACATATTAAATTAAGTTGAGAATTAGTGTTTGAAATGTTTTATTAAAATGTGAATTTTGATTTTTCTATCCAGATCTAATTTTTGAGGGATGTTGGCGGTGTGGTTAGTGGTAGCGATGGTTGAGTAAGGATATATTGCATTTCTCACTCATCTTCTTCGATGATTTCAGATAAGTTATCCACTTTTATGATTCATGTATATGTTATTCCTTGGATGTTTGCTTTTGAAATATAAGATAATTTATGTATGTATTAATTGTGAATGATATATGAGATTATACTTGTAAATGAGCATTGAATGTATTGTATTAAACTATGAATTTTTTTGTATTAATCTGTGAATTTTATTGACAACTTAATATATTAAATTCACAATTTAGTACATAGAAATGCCTCCATACATGAATGTATATATGTAAGTTTTAATTTGAGAATATGACTATGAATATATATTATGTGTATTAAACTATAAATTTGTTACATTAAGCCGTGAATTTTGTGTACTAAACTGTGAATTGACTATACTAAGAGTTTTAAGTTGATAATATGGTTGTGAATGGATAATGTGTGTATTAAACTGTGAATTTATTGTATTAAGTTGTGATATTTGGGTTTTAAACTGTAAATTGACTGCATTAAGCTGTATAATTTATGTTTAAACTGTGAATTGATTTTATTAAGCTATGGATTTTGAGTATTAAATTGTAACTTGTGTGTTTAGAAATATGAATAACCGCATTAAGCTTAAGTTGTGAATTTGTCGTTTAAATTGTGAATTAATTATATTAAATTTTGAACTTTTAATTAACTTTGAGTTAAAATATGAATGATTTGTGTATGACTGTTTTTTGTATTATTGTTCTTGTGATTAAATTGTGATGTTTTAAGGTTTCATAAATTATTTAGTTATGTTAATGTTAGTTTTAACTATTATTAATAAAAAAGTATAAGTTTTATGTTGTGAATACATGACTTTTTTTTAATTAATTTTAATATGAGAATATATTATTTTGTATAAGTTTTAAGTTTTTTTTTAAATCGATCATCTGAATATCTTTTTATAGAGCATACAAGGTGTTTGATTAAATTGTGAATAAGAGTCCTGAAATCCTTTATTAAACTATGAATTCTATTTTTTTTATTAAGATTTGAATTTTATACCTATAAAATAGTTGTGAACATAGTGTATTAAACTGTGAATATGTGTTTTTATGCATTAAATTGTGAATATATAAGCTAAGTTATGAATGTGTTTTTTTTATGCACTAACTTGTGAATTAGTGTCTGAAATATTAAATTAAGTTTTGAATTAGTGTCTGAAATATTAAATTAAGTTGTGAATTAGTATCTAAAATAATGAATTAAACTGAGAATTTTTTTTTTAATCCTTTTCTGATTTTTTAGGGAATGATGTTGTTGGTGTTGACATTGATGCTTTATGGTGACGATGGTTGATGGCAACGTATGCTAGACTGGTACTTGGCAGTGTTAATGGTGGCGATAGTGGAAGAGTAATGATATTTTCTATTTCTCACTCATCATCTACGTTGATTTCAGATAAGTTATCACTTTTTATGCTTCACGTATATATTTTTCTTTTGATGTTTGCTTATGAAGTATGAGATAACTTATGTATGTATTAAAATATAAATGAGTTTTTCATACACTGAAATATGAGATTATACTTGTAAATAAGTTGTGAATATATTGTATTAAACTGTGAATTTGCTGTGTTAAGCTGTAAATTTGTTCACAGCTTAGTATAATAAATTCACAATTTAATAGATAAAAATGCCTCTAGATATGAACATATAACTGTTAGTATTAAGTTAAAAAATATAGTCGTACATATATATTTTTTGTGTATTAAACTATGAATTACTGTATTAAGCTGTGAATTTTATGTATTAAACTGTGAAATGATTGTATTAAGCTGTGAATTGACTATATTAAGAGTTGAAATTTTTATGAATTTTGTATTTGCTTCTGAAATATGAGAAGAAAGAATCATTATATATATATATATATATATATATATATATATATATATATATATATATATATATATATATATATATATATATGATTTTCTCTAATTTTAACAAAATTATATAAAATTTAAATTGTGAATATTATGTACATTAAATTTTGAAAAACACCAACCGTTAGATCTAAATGTATAAATGGATGTTTTAAGTTAAGAATATGATATTTTTATGTATTAAAGTTTTAATTTTTTATATTAAGATTTAAATTTTATATGTTAAACGATAATTGAGTATATTAAATGATGAATTGACTACATGTTGCTGTGATTTTTTTTAATAATTTTTGTAATAAAATATGAATGATTTATGTAAAAAAATTTGTATTAATTTTTTGTAAATATATTTATTTTTAATGTTATATAAGTATGTAAGAATGCCTTAGTTTTTATAATTATTTTGCATTAAATTCAAAATGGATGAATAAAGCAGTTTATTAAACTATGAATGTAGTATTTAACATGTCATTGTCTGACTTTATATACAGATCTCATTTGGAAGAAAGAGCTGTTGCAATGTTGGCACAGGTGGTTGGTGGCGGCATTTGGTGGTGGTGAAGTTTGGGTTTGATTTCTATGAATTTGAGAATTAGTGTAAAATAAGTTCTGTTAAGTTGTGAATTTTATGTATTAAACTATAAATGGACTATATAAAGTTGTATTTTATAAAAGTTTTGTGTTAAAATATAAATGAATGCATGCACAGAAGTATTAGACTAAAAAAAAAATTCGGATTTTGCCATTTCTTACCAAAAAGCCAAAAATCAGGATTTTAACAAACTTGATAATATTCACAATATATATTTAGTTATTAAATGAGGTTTTTAGGGTTGTTAATCTTTTGTGGTTCTCATTTGAACCACTCCCTATATATATATATATATATATATATAAACTACAAAATTGGTCCTTGTGGTTTCGAAAAACTTTAGATAGAGTTCAAAAAGTTTTCAACTTGCATGTAAGGTTCAAAATCAAAAACATTTTGTGATTTTAGTTCAAAAAAACTTGAAAAGACGGTTATACCATTTTATTTTATTTTTTATAATTATTCTAATAATATTATACTTTAAAATAAAATTTATCACCCCACCCCCAGCAACCCCCACCGTTCTTTCTCTCTCTCTCTCTCTGTATATATATATATATATATATATATATATATATATATATATATATATATATATATATAGTGACAAAATCAACACCTATGAACCAAGCTATGAAGGCCCAAAACTGAATCAAGCCCTAAATCTCTTCAACCCGATAACTAAATGTTGGCACAGATTTCCTTATAGTCGAAGGCGACGATGGTGGCTGGTGGGGGAGTGTTCTTCTGGATATGTTGGTGTTTTTGATTGTAGGAAGCTATGATGCGGTGGTTTTTCGTCATCGACACCGTCATCTACTCCTACTCCAACTTTACCTTTTGTTCCTATTACAATAGTGGTTGCCATTAAAACCAAGCCCTATAACAATGCTTATTTTCTCTTAGCTGTCATCGGAGATCGACATAGATGAAGTTCGAGGTTGCCGTTGTCTGAGATGGAGACGATAACCCTAATCAGAGTTGGATATGAAATGGTGGTGCTAAATCGAATGTGAGGTGCTAGATCGTCATCATCAAGTGGATTCCTTGACCTAGATTTACAGTTGCTTGTGTGGTAGGATGAGAGATGTAGCGATGATGTGTAGATTAGAGACGAAGAAATTGATGGAGTCTAAAACACATTGGTCTGAGAAAGGAACCGTGAGAGAAAGATTATTCAAGGGTGATATTAAATCCCTTTCTTCTTTACTATACTTCATCTGATGCATTTGCAATTGGGTTTTGAATTCTTAGTCTGTTTTTGTGGATTTTCGGTGTGTATATTTTGAGTTACAGTATGTGTAGATTTTTGTAACGTATCTGCGTGTGTGTGCGTTTTTTTAATTTTTAGAGAGAGAGAGAGAGAGAGAGAGAGAGGGAGGGGTGGGGGTATGGTGATAAATCTTTTCGGTTACTTTTTATTTTAAAGTAAAATAGTATTAGGATAATTATAAAAAATACCAAAAAAATAAAATGGCATAACCGTTTTTTCAAGTTTTTCTGGACGAAAATTACAGGAAGTTTTTGACTTTGCACCTTCCATACAAGTTAAAAACTTTTTGAACCCTATCCAAAGTTTTTCGCAAACCATAAGGACTAATTTTACAGTTTTGTCATATATATATATATATATATATATATATATATATATATATATATGTGTGTGTGTGTGTGTGTGTGTGTGTGTATGTGTGTGTGTGTGTTGTAAATAATTGGTGGATGACATAACAATTGGTGCATGATAAATTTGTCAACATTTCTAATTAGTTACAATTAGATGTTAGTAAAATTTGTAGTATAAATACCACTCCATTGTAAAGAATGAGATACACCAAAAGTTATAAGAGATATAACTTTCACATTCTCTCTAAATATTCTTTCTTCTCAATTAAAGTTCTTATCAAAGTTTACTAGTTTGGTTCGGTTCAAAGTTACATTAATTACACTTAATTCATAACACATTATCAGCACGAAAGCTCTAATCAAGGTTATCAAACAAGTGGAAATCACATCTATCTTAATCAATGTATGTATTACTTAGTAAAAAAAATTATTAATTATAAAAACTTATATCATATTAAAATAGTAATGATACTAATGAATTATTACAACTTATACATTATGGACATTATGGACTACTAACAATTTTTATTTCTTATACACACACTTCTTTATGTATTCTAATTTTTATGCATACTAACATTTACATTATGCAACTAACTTTTATTTATGCATACAAACATTTATATTAGCCAACGAACTTTTATTTATGCATACTAACATTTAAAATATATTATTTATACATGTCAATGTTTATTTATGTTTTAGATACTCTTCATAATTTTATTTAAACATTTACTAATATTTATTTATGTTTCTAGTTATTAAAATTATACAAAGTAAAGTTATGTATTAGTTATAAATCTTATTAAATGATTTATAAAATACATATACATATATACACAACGGAAATATATATGCAATGGTTATAAATAGCAAAAATAACGACTATATATTTTTTTTACCATAAATAAACATCTATACTCTGCTTATTTTACCCACAACAAATATTTCTCTCTTCTATCAAACAAATAAATTTCAAGAAATCAAGCTTCAAGATTATTCATCCTTTTGTGATAATCATGACTATAATAATCATGTTACTTTTCATCTCAATCCTTAACATCGAAGATAATATGAAATTTCATCTACTTTTAGGCTTGTATGCAATGTTAGCTTTACCATTTCTTTTTGTGTAATATTTATTGAAATAAATAGATTTTAATTTTAGTTTTTATTTTTGTTAAATTGATAGTTACATTATGTCCAACATTTCAAAGCTCGAGTTTGCAGCACTTGAAGTTAGTGGGAAAAACTATGTGCCATGGATAGTAGATGTAAAAATACATCTTGAGTCCATGGTAATCTCAAATTCTATATATGAATTTAATAATTGTTTGACACAAGACAAAGCAAAAGCACAAGTTTTCCTTCGTAAGCATACTGATGAAAGTTGAGATTTGAATATCTTGATGTTACTGATCCAAGTATTCTCTGGAATCTTTTGAAAGAAAGATTTGATCATCAACAGGAAGTTATACTTCCAAATTCTATAGATGAATGGAGAACACTGAGGTTTTAAGAATTAAAAAAAGTAAATGAATACAACTTAGCATTCTTCATAATATGTTCACAATTCAAGTATTATGGACAAGAAGTTACTGATGAAGATATGTTCGAGAAAACTTACTCCGCATTTCATGCAACAAACATTACCTTGATGCAATAATATCGGATGCAAAAGTTCACAATATATTCTAAACTAAATGGATGTCTGCTCATTGCAGAGCAAAATAATAAACTCTTGATGAAAAACCATGAATCTCGTACAACGGGATCAGTAGCACTTCCTGAAGCAAATGCTACAAATATTGATGGTCATCGAAACAATACACATGGACGAGGGTGTGGTCGTGGTCGAGGACGAGGCCGTGACTATTTTAATCGAAACCAAATCCATAATCAGAACCATAATTCTGTTCGTAGACAAGGTACCAATATTCATAAAGAAATAATGTCCATACACAAGATAAGGCCAAGTGGCAAGGCATGACACTAGGACATCACAAAAATATGATGGTTCATGTTATAGATGTGGTAGCACAAGCCATTGGTCAAGGACCTGTCGTACACCTGCACATCTTTTTCAACTTTATCAAGATTCCATCAAAGGAAAAAGAAAAGAAGAAAACCTCATTGATAATGTTGAATTCACTCTGCTAAATGTTGTTGATTTCTGCAATGACATGGAAGACATAAACTAAAAAAAGTCTATTATTGTTCTAGTAAAACTATTTTTCCTTCGTTTGTTTTTCATGTAATGTATTTCCTACAATAAATGAACTTTCTTTTTAATAATAATTACGATTATGTTTATTTACTTATTATTCCTTTCATATGTGAAGTTTTATATGAGTCCAACTGGAGCACAACACCAAGAAAAGATTGGAGATCTTTGTATAGCAGATAGTGGTAGTACACATACTATTCTGAAATCAAAGAAATGTTTTTCAAAATTAGTACCAACACAAACAGTCATACATACAATATCAGGTCCTGTAGACTTGATAGCGGGAACCGGGAAATCCCATTTTATATTACCAAATGGTACAAGATTTTGTATATAAAATGCCTTATTTTCTCCAAAGTCTAATAGAAACTTATTAAGTTTCAATGACATATATTTCAAATGATATGACACAAAAACTGTGACCATTGAAAATAAGAAATATATGTATATTATAGACAAAAACCATGTGCTTGAAAAACTACCAACACTTGATTTTGGTCTGCATTATACATATATACATATGATTGAATCAAATATGGTAATCGAAGGAAAACATTGTGATCCTAGCACATTCATTTTATGGCATGATAGGTTGGGCCACTGAGGATTAACAATGATGCGAATGATAATTGAGAATACACATGGGCATCCATTGAAGGACCAAAATCCAATAGCATAAAACCATGTACATCTTGTTCCTTTGGAAAGTTAATTATAAAACACTCTCCAATGAAAGTTGAAAGTGAATCACCTAGATTTCTAGAAAGGAATTTAAATTGATATATGTGGACCGTTTCACCCTCCATCTGGACCATTTAGATACTTTATGGTCTTAATAGATGCATCCAAAAAATGGTCTCATGTTTAACTATTATCAACTCGTAATATGGCATTTGCAAAGTTTCTTGCCCAAATTATTAAATTAAGGGCACATTTCCCTAATTATACTATCAAAAGAGTGAGACTTGATAATGCTGGTGAATTTACTTCACAAGCATTTAATGACTATTGTATGTCTGTAGGAATTGTTGTTGAGCATCCAGTTGCTCATGTACACACACAAAATGGTTTAGCTGAATCACTGATTAAACATCTCCAACTAATAGCTAGACAATTGATAATGAGGACAAAACTTCCTGTTTCTGTTTGGGGCCATGCAATCTTACATGTTGGATCATTGATATGCATGAGACCAAGTTCATATCATGTATATTCTCCACTACAACTTGCTTTCGGTCAAGAGCCAAATATATCACATTTGAGAAGTTTTGGGTGTGCAGTATATGTGTAGCACCTGGTTCCTGGTACGTAAAATTTATCTTAGTGTTTTTCATTTTTAGCCTTGGACTCGGCGAGTTGTAGGTCTGACTCGCCGAGTAGAGACGGGATCCGAAACACGTTTAAGTTGGCGACTCGGCGAGTCCCCGCTGTCTGATGAAACCCTAAATTTCAAGGGTTTGCACCTTATTTAAACCCTCTTATCCGCCCCTAAGCTCGCCCCCTTCACCCTCAGAGCCTTATACTTCATTCAAACCTTGTTCTTTGTGAGATTGAAGCATTTTGGTGTGTTTTCTTGAAGATTTGGAGAGGGGAGGAGAGTAGATCAAGAAGAGAAGAAGGAGGCCAGGCATATTTGTGTTATCTCAGTGATTTCCTTGAGGTATAACTCAGTTTCCCTCTGTTTTCATGCTTATTGTCCCTTGTAGCACCATGAAAGTCCTTCTTGAGCCTTTTCCCAAGCTTGTTTGTGTTTTAGGGTTCGTAATAAGTTGTTTAGCCTCTAGATCTAGGCATGATTGAGCTCCAGGAGCTTGGATCTACTGCCTTTATGGATCCATATTGCATGAAAACCCTAGATCTACTCTTTTGGTGCATTTTGAGCCCTAAAACCCTCATGGGTGTTTATTTACACGTAAAGTTGGAAACTTTACATGTTAATCAGGCCCTAGAAACCCAGATCTATGAATGGAATGAGCTGGATTCAAGCAGAATCGTGTGTATAATATTTGCATGTGACAGACTCGGCGAGTGGTTCATCTGACTCGGAGAGTCGAGTCGCAAGTCCCCGAGTTTTTCCCCTTTTTCATGTTGCGGGTTGGAGTAGTGAGTCATGGGGGTGTGACTCAGTGGTTCGGAAGCTAGAATCACTCATGAAGTAACCCGGTGAGTCAATGCCATGACTCGGCGAGTTCAAGGCAATCTTCTTGCCTCAAGAACAGACTCGGCGAGTTGTTCATACAGCTCGGCGAGTCTCAACATAGAGTGTTCTTCGGATGAAGAAGAACTCGGCGAGTTGTTCATACAACTCGGCGAGTAGGATGAAGGACTATTGGCCTTTAGTTTAGAAGGAGAACTCGTCGAGTCAATTTTTAACTCGAAGAGTAAAGATGGGTTTATGGTCGGACAAAGGGATAGGGACTCGGTGAGTTGGCAAGTCAACTCGGCGAGTCGGGCCAACTGGCAGTTGACTTTGACTTGAATCTTGATTGGTAAGGGGTAAATGGTCATTTTACCCTGAGGTCGGTTAGCAGTATTTGACTAAGGGTTTTGTGGGAATTATAGCCGGAGGATTTCCGGAGCGGCGGCAGCAACAGACAGTCAGTTCCCATGCAGATCAGCAGCTACTTTGAGGTGAGTTACCTTCCAGTAGCGGTGGGTCTACGGCCACAATGCCGGCCCACCAGTAGGAGTTGTATGATATATATGATGGTCTCTGTGATATTCATCTAGGGTTGCTTCTACATGTGTCATGTTTATGTGCTAGTATGATATGATGCTATGTGATATGTGTTATGTGGTAGCAGTAGGGGGTGAAATAATCCCCAGTATTCGGTCGTAAGGACCGAAGGGGTAGGTCGGGCACCCAGATATGCCCGGAAGTATCCGGTCATAAGGACCAAAGGGGTAGGTCGGGCACCCAGATATGTCCGGCAGTATCCGGTCGTAAGGACCGAAGGGGTAGGTCGGGCACCCAGATATGCCTGGCAGTATATGTATGTTATGTAATTATATGGTATGTGGTACAGTGGGGGAGCTCACTAAGCTTCGTGCTTACAGTTTTCATTTTTGGTTTTAGGTACCTCTTCTTCGAAGGGGAAGGAGCCGGCGCGGTAGCGGTACATCACACACATGCTTTGTATTCCGCATTATGAGATCTTCCTGGGGATTTGTACTCTGAAACTTTTATGTTTTATAAAAATGTTTTCCAGACATGCAATATCTTTGGGAAATGATATGAACGTTGAGTGTTTATTTCCTAATGTTTTGCTAAATACATGTTTTAAAAATGAAATTTTTGGCTCGTAAATTGGGATGTTACAAGTTGGTATCAGAGCCCTGGTTTGAGGGATTCGGACACACCTTCGGGGGTGTTTGAACTCAAATCGAGGGATTAAGAGATTTTAGAATGAAAAAAAATGTTTTCTAAAAAGCTAAGTAAAGGGTTTTTAGAAAGAACAAAGTGTGTGATGTGCGCGACCGACCGAGCTCAAGTAAGTATTCCCTAAAGTACCCATACATGCTTATGTTATGTTTATCAGTTTCAGTAGAACGACATGCTAGAATAGGACTAAGGATCTAGGAGTGATGCCTTATGTGCCTGCCTTATGTGCTTCAGTGTATGAAAACTGCATGCTAGAATAGAGTAGACAGCAGTAGGATAGCCTATTAGGTAATGCATGATAGTATGAGTTTAGCACTGTATGCTAGTTCAGTTTCTCTCTATGAGAACGAATTTGCGTGAGATTGTTCCCTTTTTGTCCGAATGCTGCTTGCTTTGTGCTTTGTGGGATTCTGAGTGATGGGAGTTAGCCATTAAGTGAATACGTCACGTCACATGTGATCAGGGTTAAATAATCTTAGAGTACTGGATTTGGCCCTATTGCGCAGCTCTCGTTTGAGTCTAACCGTTATAGGGACGAATCTGTTACTCGAAAGATTATCTGAGCCTCATCACATGTGATGGTATTCAAGTAATGGCTAACTAGCATTACAAGGAGGCCTTTAGCAGCTGAGGACCGGGTCGAGTGGAGTTAGAGATTTTCCTGGGGCGAGCCTAGGATGAGTATAACGGTGATCAAAGGTAGTGATAGGGACCTGGTGGAGTCAAGGCAGTCCTTGGAGAAGGTACAAATAGATGTGGAAGGTAGTATGGGCCCGTACTACTGAATGAAGAGGATCCGTACCCGAACCGAGGAAGGCCAAGATAAAACCAAGAAACTTGTAGTAGGTGTGATTCCTCCAGAGGTATCAGTATCACTAACGATTATTATTTATGTATTTCAGAATGGTGGTACTACGCTCGAGGCCAGCAGTTGGCAGTACAAGATAGGGATCGGGTTTGGGATCAGGTTCCGAGCCAGTAGATGAGGGGCTACGCAAGTTCATCACGTCAGAGATCACCAGAGGCATCCTTGAGTCGACCCCCATTATCTTCGGGTCAATCAAGGAAGGGATATTGGAGTTGATGGAGGATCGCCTCCGGGCATTCAGGAGCGACATGGCATCTGGCCAGTCGGGATCCCGCACATTGTCCTCCAAAGACTTCCGGGACAGTGGTACGCTGGATTTTCACGGGGCGAAGGACCCCATAGCCTCCAGACGATGGATTGTAGACATTGAGTCTGCACAAATGATTAGCTTCTGCCCTGAGGGGTCGAGGGTGAGGTTTGCAGCGGGGTGTTTACGAGATCGAGCTAGGGATTGGTGGGAGTCCATGGGTGACTCGTTGGGAGCCTCGACCGTTGAGGCTATGACTTGGTCGGACTTCGCGACCAGGTTCAGGGCAGAGTTCGCGCCGGCTGTCGAGCTTCAGCAGCTGGCCAGGGAGTTCTTCAAAATGAGAAAGACGACGGAGACTGTGGTGGAGATCACCGCCAAGTTTCGGGAGAGGGTGTTGCTGGTGCCCCAGTACGCGGGTGATGAGGATATGAGCAGGACCCACTATCATGACATGCTACGAGTTGATATTCGGGGGCATGTCAGCTTTTTAGCTTTCCCTACCCTGGACTCTATGATTGTCAGGGCAAGGGAGAGGGAGATAGATCTGGAGCACATTTGGAAGAGGAAGGTGGAAGAGGGGCATGTTATGGGGGCTTCGGGAAAGAAGCCCAAGGGATTGGGTGCGGGGCCGAAAGGCCAACAGGGGCGGGACCGCTGTAAGAAATACGGCAGGGTGCACGAGGGAGCGTGCAAGATAGGATCGTCAGGCTGCTACAAGTGCGGCAAGTCAGGGCACTTCAGCCGGGATTGTACCGCCCCTGCACCTGTGATGCAGACATTTGAGTTTTTGTTTTTCCATTGCAACCAGAGGGGCCACAAGAAGGCTAATTGCCCCCAGTTGACAGCATCAGCGCCGGTTAAGGCGCTAGCTCCGGCTACCCTGCGGATTACAGATGGCCGGCAGGGCAAGGCAGAGGCTCCAATGGTGAGGAGCCGGGCGTTTCAGCTGACTGCAGAGGAGGCATGCGCCGCACCTGATGTGGTGACGGGTATGATTCTTTCCCTTTATTTTATTTTTATGATGTTGTGTTATTGATATGTGCCCTGTGTTCATGCGTTAGGATCGTTCCATGTGAACGGTATCCCAGTTCAGGTGTTGTTTGACTCGGGTGCCACCCGGTCATTTGTTTCCCTTGCGCTTAGCAAGAGATTTACAGAGTCTTCGGGCATGTTGGATTGCCCTTTAGAAGTAGAGATTGCCGATGATCGATCCGTACGAGCATCAACAGTGTTCAGGGATTGTGTTCAGAGGTTATTTGAGGAGCGCTATTTGGTGGATTTGGTTCCCATCCGTTGCGGGGGAACAAGGTGATTATAGGCATGGATTGGTTGAGCCCTAATGGGCGGTGATAGATTGCACACAGCAGCTAGTGCGGATCAGGACCCCGAGTGGGGGAGAGTTGGTGATCCACGATGAGAGGCCGCAGCGTGGACCTGCAATATGTTCAGCAGCGAGAGCTAGGCACTACCTTCAGCAGGGTTGCGCGGGATATGTCCCGTATGTTCTGGATACCCGGGAGAATGGTAAAGCGACGGTGAGCGAGGTTCCAGTGGTGCGAGACTACACTGATGTTTTCCCAGAGGAGCTTCCTAGAATACCTCCGGAGTGTCAGGTAGAGTTCAGGATCGACCTAGTTCCTGGTGCGGCTCCGATAGCCAAGGCACCCTATCGGTTGGCTCCTCTCGAGATGCAGGAGTTGTCTACGCAGCTGCAGGAGCTGCTAGACAAGGGATTTATTCGACCGAGCAGTTCACCCTAGGGAGCCCCGATCCTGTTTTTGAAGAAGAAGGACGGGTCGCATCGGATGTGTATAGATTACCGAAAGCTGAATAAGGTAACAGTGAAGAACCGTTACCCACTCCCGAGGATTGATGACCTCTTTGATCAGTTACAGGGAGCATCTTGGTTCTCCAAGATCGATTTACGTTCAGGTTATCATCATATGAGGGTCAGAGAGGAGGATGTACAGAAGACCGCGTTTCGGACGCACTATGGCCATTATGAGTTCGTGGTGATGCCGTTTGGGCTCACCAACGCTCCTGCCGCGTTCATGGACCTCATGAACCGCGTGTGTAGACCGATGCTGGATCGGTCAGTGATAGTTTTCATTGATGACATCTTGGTTTATTCCAAGACGCAGGAGGAGCACGAGGAGCATCTGAGAGAGGTTTTGGAGACCTTGAGGAGGGAGAGCTTGTACGCCATGTTCTCCAAATGTGAGTTTTGGTTGCGCGAGGTGCAGTTTCTTGGGCACCTCGTCAACTAAAATGGGATTTCAGTAGACCCCACCAAGGTGGAGGCGTGATGAGATGGGAGGTTCCGAAGTCTCCATCCGAGATTCGGAGTTTCCTAGGATTAGCAGGATATTATCGGAGATTCATTCAGGATTTCTCCAAGATAGTCGTACCCCTGACACGGTTGACTAGGAAAGTCGTGGTCTTTCGATGGGGGCCTGAGCAGCAGGCAGCGTTTGAGATTCTGAGGTAGAGATTGTGTGAGGCGCCAATCTTGTCCCTGCCCGAGGGCGTAGAGGATTTTGTGGTGTACTGTGATGCGTCTATCTCGGGCTTAGGCGCAGTATTGATGCAGAGGGGACATGTCATTGCTTATGCCTCGAGGCAGCTGAAGTCTCACGAGGCGAACTACCCGACGCATGATTTAGAGTTGGGCGCGGTGGTCTTCGCCCTCAAGATATGGCGGCATTACCTCTACGGGGTTCGATGTACCATTTTCACGTACCACAAGAGTTTGAGGTACCTCATGGATCAGCCGAATCTGAACATGAGGCGGTGCCGTTGGTTGGACGTAGTGAAGGATTATGATTGCGAGATCCTTTATCACCTGGGGAAGGCCAATGTGGTGGCCGATGCGCTTAGCCACAAGGCGGCGACGATTAGGGATATTTTCATGAGGATGACTGTGGTGACTCCCCTGTTAGAGCAGATTCAGGAAGCTCAGCAGGAGGCTATGAAGGAGGAACATCGGAAGAGTGAGCGTATAGTGGGTCAAGTCACCTCCTTCGATTATGATAGCCGAGGGTTATTGACACTACACCGTAGGGTGTGGGTGCCGTATCACGGAGGCGTGCGCCAGATCTTGATGGAGGAGGCGCACAAATCCCGATTCTCTATTCATCTAGGGGCGACGAAGATGTATCGGGATCTTCGCCTAGACTATTGGTGGCCCTGCATGAAGCGGGATGTGGCGTGGTACGTCGAGCGGTATTTGATATGCAGGAAGGTCAAGGCCGAGCACCAGAGACCGCACGACAAGATGCAGCCGTTGGATATCCCGTTGTGGAAATGGGAGGATATTACGATGGATTTTATCACAAAGTTTCCACGGACGGCGCGAGGAGTAGATTCGATTTGGGTCATCGTGGATCGCTTGACCAAGAGCGCCCATTTTATTCCGATTCAGGAGAGTATCTCGGCCGAAAAGTTGGCCGATATCTATATCAAGGAGATAGTGGCGCGGCACGAGGTACCAATGTCAGTGATATCAGATCGATATGTGCGGTTCACTTCCAGGTTTTGGAAGAGGTTTCATGATGAGTTGGGCACTCGTCTGCATTTTAGCACCGCCTTTCACCCGCAGACGGATGGTTAAAGTGAGCGGACCATCTAGACTTTGGAGGATATGTTGCGGGCATGCGTGCTAGAATTTGGTGGTAGCTGGGATACCTATCTTCCCTTGGCTGAGTTCTCGTACAACAACAGCTACCACATGAGTATTGACCATCCCCCATTCGAGATGTTGTATGGACGGAGGTGCAGGACCCCGATATGTTGGGGTGAAGTTGGCCAGAGGGTCATGGGGAGCACCGAGGTGGTGCTCAAGACGACTGAGAGGATCCAGTAGGTTCGAAGCAGGCTTCAGACTGCGCAGAGTCGGCAGAAAAGTTACGCCGACAAGCGTCGATCAAACCTGGAATTCCAGGTCGGGGATATGGTTCTCCTGAAAGTGTCGCCTTGGAAAGGCATCATTCGATTCAGGAAGCGGGGTAAGTTGGGCCCGAGATACATTGGTCCGTTCAGGGTTATAGCCCGGGTGGGCAAGGTGTCATATAGGCTGGATCTGCCAGCCGAGCTCAGTTAGATCCACAACACCTTCAATGTCTCCTAGCTGCAGAAGTGCCTCGTGGATGATTTAGTGGTGGTGCCGTTAGAGGATATACAGGTTGATGACAGCCTGAATTACATTGAGCGCCCAGTCGCAATCCTCGACCGGAAGTCGAAGGATCTAAGGAACAAGAGGGTGGAATAAGTGAAGGTACAATGGCAGCAACGCAAGGGTTCGGAATGGACTTGGGAGCTGGTAGAAGAAATGATGGAGCATTACCCCGACCTGTTTCAGGATCGAGCGGCAGACTTCGAGGACGAAGTCTAAAATAAGTGGGGGAGATTTGTAGCACCTGGTTCCTGGTACGTAAAATTTATCTTAGTGTTTTTCATTTTTAGCCTTGGACTCGGCGAGTTGTAGGTCTGACTCGCCGAGTAGAGACGAGATCCGGAACACGTTTAACTTGGCGACTCGGCGAGTCCCCGCTGTCTGATGAAACCCTAAATTTCAAGGGTTTGCACCCTATTTAAACCCTCTTATCCGCCCCTAAGCTCGCCCCCTTCACCCTCAGAGCCTTATACTTCGTTCAAGCCTTGTTCCTTGTGAGATTGAAGCATTTTGGTGTGTTTTCTTGAAGATTTGGAGAGGGAAGGAGAGTAGATCAAGAAGAGAAGAAGGAGGCTAGGCATATTTGTGTTATCTCAGTGATTTCCTTAAGTTATAACTCAGTTTCCCTTTGTTTTCATGCTTATTGTCCCTTGTAGCTCCATGAAAGTCCTTCTTGAGCCTTTTCCCAAGCTTGTTTGTGTTTTAGGGTTCGTAATAAGTAGTTTAGCCTCTAGATCTAGGCATGATTGAGCTCCAGAAGCTTGGATCTACTGCCTTTATGGAGCCATATTGCATGAAAACCCTAGATCTACTCTTTTGGTGCATTTTGAGCCCTAAAACCCTCATGGGTGTTTATTTACACGTAAAGTTGGAAACTTTACGTGTTAATCAGGCCCTAGAAACCCAGATCTATGAATGGCATGAGCTGGATTCAAGCAGAATCGTGTGTATAATATTTGCATGTGACAGACTCGGCGAGTGGTTCATCTGACTCGGAGAGTTGAGTCGCGAGTCCCCGAGTTTTTCCCCTTTTTCATGTTGCGGGTTGGAGTAGTGAGTCATGGGGGTGTGACTTAGTGGTTCGGAAGCTAGAATCACTCATGAAGTAACCCGGCGAGTCAATGCCATGACTCGGCGAGTTCAAGGCAATCTTCTTGCCTCAAGAACAGACTCGGCGAGTTGTTCATACAGCTCGGCGAGTCTCAACATAGAGTGTTCTTCGGATGAAGAAGAACTCGGCGAGTTGTTCATACAACTCGGCGAGTAGGATGAAGGACTATTGGCCTTTAGTTTAGAAGGAGAACTCGTCGAGTCAATTCTTAACTCGACGAGTAAAGACGGGTTTATGGTCGGACAAAGGGATAGGGACTCAGTGAGTTGGCAAGTCAACTCGGCGAGTCGGGCCAACTGGCAGTTGACTTTGACTTGACTCTTGATTGGTAAGGGGTAAATGGTCATTTTACCCTGAGGTCGGTTAGCAGTATTTGACTAAGGGTTTTGTGGGAATTATAGCCGGAGGATTTCCGGAGCGGCGGCAGCAGCAGACAGTCAGTTCCCATGCAGATCAGCAGCTACTTTGAGGTGAGTTACCTTCCAGTAGCGGTGGGTCTACGGCCACAATGTCGGCCCACCAATAGGAGTTATATGATAGATGATGGTCTATGTGATATTCATCTAGGGTTGCTACTACCTGTGTCATGTTTATGTGCTAGTATGATATGATGCTATGTGATATGTGTTATGTGGTAGCAGTAGGGGTGAAATAGTCCCCAGTATCTGGTCGTAAGGACCGAAGGGGTAGGTCGGGCACCCAGATACGCCCGACAGTATCCGGTCGTAAGGACCGAAGGGGTAGGTCGGGCACCCAGATATGTCCGGCAGTATCTGGTCGTAAGGACCGAAGGGGTAGGTCGAGCACCCAGATATGCCCGGTAGTATATGTATGTTATGTGATTATATGGTATGTGGTACAGTGGGGGAACTCACTAAGCTTCATGCTTATAGTTTTCAGTTTTGGTTTCAGGTACCTCTTCTTCGAAGGGGAAGGAGCCAGCGCTGTAGCGGTACATCACACACATGCTTTGTATTCCGCATTATGAGATCTTCCTGGGGATTTGTACTCTGACACTTTTACGTTTTATAAAAATGTTTTCCAAACATGCAATATCTTTGTGAAATGATATGAACGTTGAGCGTTTATTTCCTAATGTTTTGCTAAATACATGTTTTAAAAATGAAACTTTTGGCTCGTATGTTGGGATGTTACAATATGTCCCTATTGCACCACCTCAACGGACAAAAATGGGTCATCAAAGAAGGTTGGGAATATATGTTGGTTATGACTCAGTCTCTATTATAAGATATCTTGAACCATTAACAGGTGATGTTTTCACAGCACGCCTAGGAGATTGTCAATTTGATGAGGCAAATTCTCTATTATTAGGTGGAGAAAAGAAGATTCTGGAAAAGGATGTGTCATGTCATGATCCTTCTTTATCATATCTTGACCCTCGCACAAAGCAATGTAACATGGAAGTTGAAAATATAATGCATTTCCATGGCAAATCAATTACCTGATGCATTTACTGACACAAAAATGGTGACTAAATCATATATACCAACTGTCAATGTTCCAGCTCGAATTGACATTCCACATGGACAATCTGATGATAAAGTCACTCAAGAGTCTAAAACACGCCTGAAGTGTGGAAGGCCATTTGGTTCTAAGGATAAGAACCCATGAAAAAGAAGAGGAGCAGAAAATGCACTAGATCATGAGGAATGTGTTCCTGGAGAAACGCGAACTATTCAAATTCCCCCAGGAAAGGAGGATGATGCACAAAATTATGGTCAGACAAATAGAATATGTGACCAAAATGAAAGTGACAATATAAGTGTAATATTTTCTTATTCAGTTGCATGTGATATTATAAATGATGATCCCGAACCACAATCTCTCATTGAATGTCAACGAAGAAATGATTGGGCTGCATGGAAGGAAGCTATGCAAGTTGAATTAAATTCTCTTAACAAGAGAAAGTGTAGGGTTCAATATGTGCTGCGTCTTGGGCTCGTTTATTAGTCCAATTTTGTTTCCGGATTGGGCCTGTCCATCCATGAGTTATTTTCTAAGTTTTAGTATTTATAGATTCTTGCATGCATCTTAGTACATAAGATTTTGAGTCGATCATTCATAGAAAATACATTTTATCGTTTAGTAACCCTAGTCGCCTCTACAGCGGATGTTCATTGTCGAGCTCTGCTAAGGCTTGAATCTCTTGAATCATTCGACATATTTTGATTCATTCTTGTGTTTGATATTTCTGTTTACATTTTTGTGATTAACCTGTTTAAGATCTAAATGATCAAAGAGTTATTCAACTCATCAATTGGTATCAGAGCAGGAGACTGTGTAATTCATACACATCTCTTCTATGAAAGAAGTGATTAGGGTTTATTCCTCATTCATTGATATTTATTGAGCCGTCACTTCATAATTGACGTATCTCATTAATTGTTCATCTTGCCCTAATATTACGTATTACAAAGTCTGATCTTATAATAGGTTAAACGATCAAACATGGACGATTCTCAATCCAATCCTATTAACATCTCTAATAGTATAGGATCAACAACCAAGATTCCAATTCTCTACACTCAAGACTACGAAGTGTGGACGCACCACTTTGAAGATTAAGTTATTGGATCTGAAGATAATGGGTATCTGATATGGGAAGCTATTATATTTGTCCCTTTCGCTCATTCAGGCACATCTAGAATCATTAAAACTCAATAGGAGTACAACGATCTATTGAAAGATGTGAAAGACGTCGCTCAGGACGAAAAGGAGAAGTTTCAATGCAACATTAAGGCATTGAGACTAATTCGATTCACTCTTCAATCCGACACGTTTTGATTAGTGAGTTCTTGTAGTAAAGCAAAGGAAATCTGGGATCGGCTGCGAGAGCTGTATTCCACAGATGAAGATCTGGAGCACTCAATTCAGACCCTACTTCTCTCTGAATTTGGAGAGTTCAAGCAGAAGCCAGAAGAGGTTGTTACGCAAACATTTGATCGTTTCAATCATCTTCTCAGCAAGATGATCAAACATGATATTGAAAGGAAGCTCATCGAACCGAAGGTCACTTTCCTGAATGGCTTAAGACCTGAATGGAGAGCTGTTGTGTCAACGGTTAAAGCACATGAGCAGTTCAAATCGTATTCTTTGGCAAAACTGGTGGGAATTCTGAAATCCCAGGAAAAGACAGTGCTACAAGAGAAAAGTGTGGTTTCAAATTTGGGGTCTTTGGCGCTTCTGTCCAAAGGTAAGAGTGCAGCAGAAGAAGAAGAAGATTTAAATCTGGCAGACCACGATTTGACAGCTGAAGACTATGCTATGATGGTGTCAAATCCCAGAAGGTTCATTAAGAAGAAGTTCCCTACCAACAAAAATCAAAATTAGCAGGGAAGATACAGCTCTAAAAAGGTGAAAGAGGAGCCGAAGGTTGAAGAATCAAAGAGAGAAGCGAAGGGTGAAGCTGACTCTGGTGTCAGTTGCTTTTACTGTGGTAGGAAAAATCACTACCCAAAAGATTGCGTGTTGAAGAAGATGGTGGAGAAAGACGAAGAGAAGGATGAAGAAGCAAGTCTCCTGAAAAGACTGGAGGAGATTAAGAGGAAGAAAGCTGCTACTAATCCTTCTATGAATGCTCTTATTGTGCAGGGTTCGGTAGATGATGATGAGTTTGGTGGCGTGCAGGTGTGTTCAACTGACTCAGAAGATGATGAAGTGAGAAAGCCTTCTCATGGAAAGGATTATGTGGCAAAGAGTGGTGATGCTGATGGAAGATGTTTGATGGTGACAGATGTATCTCAGATGAGAGGATACAACACCGATGGTGGAAACGAAGTGGCTAAGGAGCGAGAGGATGTGTGCTTTACAGCGAAGCCTCTCAGTGTGCAGATCAGTGAGCTAGATGAACTGATCAAGAAGGTACAATCCATTTTCATTTCATTTAAAATTCCACAAACATCATATGAAAAGGAATTAAATAACCTGAATTCAAGAATTTCAAATCTAGATAGTTGTTTAACTCAAACACGGGTCACAAATTCTAATCTAACTGACCAAATAAGCAGGGTGTCATCCAAGAGTGAGGAGCGAAGGATATGGATATAGCAGAAGGAGTTGGAGCTGGTTAAGTCTAGGGATGAGAACATTTATTTGCAAAGAGACAATCTCAAATTATTAAAACAGAGGAATGTTTTTTGTTTAATTGCCAAAAGACTTTATACTAACATTACTCAACTGCATTTAAACTATGAAATAGGGCAGAAGATACATCACATGATTTTACCCTTCCTTGAGTTTAAGGAGGATGAAATCGATGCCGAAGCATACAACTGTGAAAGTGTTGTATCTTCAGATGATGTCAATCCCACTTATATGTATGGTCTGGACAAAATTGAATCTTTTATAAAGTCCAAAGACCATAAAGACATGCTTAAAAATCTTTTGGATGAAAATGATAAGCTGAAACTCAGGGCCGAAACTATACAAAAATTTGACTCATTAAGTACCAAATTAAGTTCAGAAAAGAAAATTGATGTTGAAAATGCATCTGAACTTAGTGAGGATGATGACATGAGTGAAATTTCTGTAGAGGATGAGGTTGACTGTTCCGAGTTCATTAGGAGCGAACCTGAAAACCACAAAAGCCTGATTTTTGAAAATTCTGTGGAATTCGCTCGTTTGTCCAAAAATAAGTCCCCAATCCTTAAAGAAAAGGCCGTTGTGTATCAAAAGGTTAGAACAACTCCCAATCGGGTTTATAAGGTCACAGGAGTAACCGAACATCAGACAGCCAAACTCACTGCCATAGTGAATGATGATAATGCGGATGGCTGTGATGAGTTTTTCTGGTCTACACCGATAGACAACGCAGATGAAACAGTTGGTTGGTCGGAGCGAACATCATGGAAGGCCAAAGGTAGATATGTACCAGAACCTCTGAATAAACCTACCAACTTTGACGTACCAAGTTCCAGCAGCACAAAAGAGATTCCAGGGGAAGATGTCACCTCAACTAGCGAAACCTCTTCCATGAAGAGTGAACTTGTTGCTAAGATGCCGAAACAGAAGGCAAATATTCACAGACAACCAAAATAGGTGAAAAATCAAAAGCAGCAGAGAAACTTGAGATACAAGAAAAATCTCTCAGAGAGAAAGCAGTTTTGGCGCTCCCAAAATCCTCACTACACTCACTTTGACAGAAATTCTAAGCCAAAAGGAGAAGAAAACAAGAGTAAAAGGAGCTTTGATCCATCGATTCAAAAGAACAAGTGGAAGACTTTTGGACCACAGGAAGAACAAAACCGAAAGGATAGGTTCGGTCCCGAAAGCAACAACAACCGAAAAGCTGGTTTCGGTCAACCAAACAACAACAGGCAAAGACCAAAGTTCAGCCCGTCAAGCTTTTATAGTAAAAGACCCAGTTTTGGGCCAGCAACCTACAACAACCGAAGATACAGCTTCGGTCCATCATCAAACAGCAACCGAAGGTCCAGGTTCGGTCCCTCAAATGACCACAACCGAAAGAGTCATTTCGAACCTCAAGTCAGGAAAGATTCTCATTCTAATTTCTTTTCCTCTAATTCTTCTTGTTCTCATTCTTCTTCTAAGCCTAATTCTGGTCCTACACCAAACTCACAATCGTTAAAGGATTTGAAAGGAAAAAGGAAGATTTCCTCAGCTAATGAAGACCGAAAGCAAGCTAAAGTCCAAACGCCAGAACCTGAATCCAAAATACCTGCATCTAACTCCAAGAAAATCAAAGTGTTTACTATTAAGAGGAAAGATGAAACAACCTTAATAAAACGAACATATTTTGTTGATGTTTCTCTTACTATTCCTATTTCTGTAAAAGGCTCACGTGGACCCAAGAAACTTTGGGTTCCTAAATTTGCTTAATTTTTGTAGGTTATTAGTGAAGAGCAGTTTGACGACGAATGGTACATAGACAGTGGATGCTCACGTCACATGATAGGAAGGAAGGAAGAGCTAAGGGAGTATCGGTCACTTCAAAACGGTAGCAATGTCAAGTTCGGTAACAACTCTTATGGAACAATAAAGGGTTATGGGATGATAACCAATGGGGACTTTACAATAAGGAAGGTGACATATGTAGAAGGGTTGCAGTATAACCTCATCAGTGTATCTCAAATGGTGGGAGGTACAGGTCTCAAAGTTTTGTTCGACAACGAAGGTTCAGAGATTATAGAGAAGAAATCCAACAAAGTCATTCTCAAGTCAGATCGAAAAGGTGAAATGTTCCCTCTGAATCTCAGACCAATCAAAGGGAATCCAGCCATATGTCTTTTGTCCAAAGCTCATTCAGATGAAAGTTGGTTGTGGCACCGAAGGCTTTCACATCTCAATTTCAAAGACATCAATAAGCTTGTCCCCGGTGGTCATGTCCGGGGTCTTCCATTGCTTAAGTTCGATCGAGAACACTTATGTGCTGCATGTGAAATGGGGAAACAAAGTCGTCAAAGTCACCCAACCATCATAAACACCAAAGTTGTTGAACCACTTGAGTTGCTTCACATCGACTTATGTGGTCCATCATCAATCGAGAGCATTGGCGGTAACAAGTATATCCTTGTTATTGTTGATGACTTCTCACGTTTTACTTGGGTTTTCTTTCTAAAACACAAATCTGAGGCGACTCCCAAGCTGAAGATCTTTATCAAGCAAGTAGAAGTGAAACTGAGGAAAGTCGTTTGAAACATCAGGAGCGACAATGGACTGGAATTCAAGAACAAAGAATTTGAAGATTTCTTGACAGAAAAAGGCACTAGTCACAATTTCTCAGCCCCCTATACTCCTCAACAGAACGGAATTGTCGAAAGGCGAAACGGATCCTTGTGTGAGGCGGCCCGAACCATGCTAAGTTTTGCTTCTCATCCCTTATATTTCTGGGCTGACGCTATTGCTGCAGCATGTTTTACTCAGAACAAGTCTTATCTCAACAAGCGTTTCTCTCTCACTCCTTATGAGATTATTAACAACAGGAAGCCGAATGTCAAGTTCTTTCACGTGTTCGGTTCTAGGTGCTTCATCTTCAACTCCAAAGAACATCGCAACAAGTTTGATGTCAAAGCCGATGAAGGTATCTTTCTGCGATATTCTCTTACTTCAAAGGCATGCAGGGTTTTGAATAAGCGTTCTAAAAGAATTGAAGAAACCTATTATGTGACGTTCGATGACAATTACGTCAAGAAGTTAAAGTCTACTGAAGGAGCAATTGGAGAGATTTTCTCTCAAACAGGTCAAGTCGCAGCCTCAATTGCCAATTTATTTGACCAGTTCATAGACTTATTTGATGAACCTGAGAAATCCACTCTTTCGGAAGCCAAGGCAGCAGACATCAAAATCGATCACCTTAAGCAGATTATCGAGGATGCAGCCAAACAAATGGGAGAAGGAGAACCAGTTCGAAACGAACCTCCCCAGAGCAGTACTTCAGTCGAGGGGGAGAATCAATTCTCTTCAAATCAACAGGACTCACATATTCAGGGGGAGAATCCAATCTTTGACGGACCCGAAAGTCCTGTAGCACCCGAAAGCCCAGCTCCACCCGAAGGTCCAGTGACAACCGAAAGTCCGGATCAGCCCGAAAGCCCAATTGAAGAAAGAATTTTTGGGTCAAATCCAAATGATTCGTCATTTGTCGAGGGGGAGGATTCTGATATGCTCTATGACGATGATATTCAATCAGAATTAGAAGAAATGGTGAATGGTGAATTAGATCCGTCCTATGACCCAAATTATCCTCCTCTCACCAAATGGACCAGAGATCATCCTGTATCTCAAATAGTGGGTGACGCATCAGAAAACGTTCTAACACGTTCACAACTGAAGGCGAAACAAACTGCTTTATTCTCCAAAGTAAAACTCTGCATGTTTAATTCTTTCGTATCCAAAATTGAGCCGATGACCGTCAATATTGCTCTTGATCATTCTGATTGGGTCCAGGCAATGCAAGACGAACTCAATGAGTTTGAAAGAAACAAAGTCTGGAGACTCATTCCAACACCAAACGATGCCTCGGTTGTCGGACTCAAATGGGTGTTCAGGAACAAAATGGACAAGGAGGGGAATGTAATCCGGAATAAAGCTCGGCTAGTGGTAAAAGGATACTGCCGGGAAGAAGGAATTGATTACAAAGAGACATTTGCTCTGGTAGCAAGGCTGGAATCTGTTTGAATATTTCTTGCCTATGCTGCACACAAGAATTTCGAGTTCTACCAGATGGATGTGAAGTGTGCCTTTCTGAATGGGGAACTTGAAGAAACCGTGTATGTGGAGCAAGGTCCTGGCTTCGTGAATGAAAAGTGTCCAAATCACTGCTACATCTTGGATAAGGCGGTTTACGGTCTGAAACGAGCACCTAGGGCATGGTATGAAACACTAACTAAGTTTTTAAAGATGTCTAAATTCAAACAAGGTTCGGTTGACCCAACCTTCTTTCGTAAAAAGGAAGGTAACCACCTTATGATAGTTCAAATCTATGTCGATGATATCATCTTTGGCTGAACGAATCCTAGCCTAACAGCTGAATTCAGAAAGTTGATGGAGACTAAATTTGAAATGAGCTCAATGGGTCCGATTAACTTTTTCCTTGGTTTAAATATTAGACAGGGACCCGAAGGCATCTTTATCAACCAGGAAGCATATACAAAGACTCTTCTTGCCAAGTTCGGTATGATGGGAGATTCAAAGGTCAAAGTCCCTATGGCGTTCGGTACCAAGCTCACACCATCTTTAGAAAAAACGGCAGTTGACATAATGCTATATCGCCAAATGATTGGTTCCCTGATGTACCTCACAGCTAGCAGGCCCGATATAATGTTTTCTATGTGTTATTGTGCCAGGTTTCAAGCAAATCCTCGTGAACCACACATGCTGGCAGTGAAGAATATATTCCGGTATTTGAAGCGAACCACCTCTCTCGGTCTTTGGTATCCCTCAAACTCAGGTTTCTTTGTTCAAGCCTACTCAGATGCAGACCTAGGAGGATGTGGTTTAGACAGGTGAAGCACTACAGGAGGCTGTCAATTCCTCGACGGGAAGTTGGTAAGCTGGCAATCTAAGAAACAAACATGTGTTTCTCTGTCTACAGCCGAAGCAGAGTACATTGCCGCCGCCTCCTGCACATCTCAAGTGATTTGGATCCAAAGCCAACTCCGGGACTATGGACTCAATATGAAAAAGATCCCTTTATATTGCGACTCAGAAAGTGCAATCAAGATCTGTCATAACCCAGTGCAACACTCCAAGACCAAACATATTACACTACGGTATCACTTTATTAAGGACCATGTGGAAGACGGAAACATAGAGATTCACTTTGTTCGAACCACTGATCAACTGGCCGACATCTTCACCAAAGCCCTTCCTGAAGCAAGTTTCAATAAAATTCTACAAGGACTAGGTAAGATGGAATCGGAGTCAGTACCAAAAACACCTTCTCAAAACTAAAAGTTGGAAGCGAAATGAACCGAACGCTCGGTCTATTTCAGGTTCGGTTCACATGGGAACCGAAATGAACCGAACGCTCGGTCTATTTCGGGTTCGGTCCCATTGCACTTGTTTTCGCTTATCTTAAAAAGGTGATATCTTTGGGTGTATACTTTTGTACAATAGCTTTTCCAAAAATTAATTCCAAAATTATTTTTTTAAGGAACCGAAATGAACCAAGCGTTCGGTCCATTTCGGGTTCGGTTCTAAATTTTTTTTTTCTGTTTGGTTTGTTTTGTTTTTGTTTTTCTCTTTACCAAATTATCAAAAATTCCAAAAATATTTTCTTTTTCTTTTTGTGTCTACTTCTGTTTATATATACAGTTTATGGATTATCGATGTGGCAGGTTTCATTCTCACACCTTTTTCTTAGTTAAGTGTCCCTAGAAGCATGCTGTTGCATGTTGTCTAAAGCCTCAACTGATTCTGATTAAAGCCTTACTGACTTGGTATATACAAACCTTGTCTTCCCAATTAGGCTACTACATTTATTCTAATCATGAGCTACCTTACTCTTTTCTCATATGAGATAAGAGTTTTCTGCTTAGTCATTATTTTCATAGCAGAGGTACTTTGGTTTCCTTACACCACCTCAAATATTTTTCTCCATCATATTCGCTTCATACATGTAACCCTTGAGACTCTCAGAAATTACCACTGAGGTTTATGGTTACACAATCTCTGTGTTTGTGATCTTAGCTTCGTGTCACTACATGCTAAGTGAAACCCACAATTCAATACCTATTATACATTGACGGTGAACAATTAAATTTGCTCTAGTTTTCACTCATGAATTAACGAATCCACCCAAGTGGTTGTACCAAGAAATCTCTAATTTTCTCATTGTGTGATTCTTATGAAATTGTTACCTACCATAACATTTCTTCCCTTAGACTCTAGTTTTAAATTTTCTTGAGATTTCACACCTAGTATTTCCAACGAGTCACTAACACATTGTCCAAACCTACTTGTTCAACAGACCACATTGGTCTCACAAGTTCGATTTCTGTCTTATGTCAAGATCAGGAATTCTGAACTGAAGCGAAAGCCTCCCAAATAAGCCTTATTAAAAGATGCCTTTCAACACTTCTTAACAAGTGATTGATCGTAATTCAACGGGAAACCACACAAACACTTTAAAGTCTCTCTTGACTTTGAAGGAAGAGATTCGTGCCCGGGATCCACAGTTTCGTGTCTCTATTGACATCACAAATTCCCATATAAATGTTGCTTTATTTCTTTATCTTTGACACTCTATGCACGAAAGTCTTTTTGATTTTCCAAAAATCTGGTTTCATTCATTACAAGCTATGTTTTTGGCTCCGGGTTTTAATGCTATATTCACAACGGGATGTTGTTGTTAATACTACACGTGTTCGCTTTTATTTAGTGAAGACAACTAATTTTAAGGATAAAATGATGACTCAGCCGGGAGACTATCGGTTCCGGAATTCAAAAAGGCATTTGATGGGAAGGCGTGCAAAACAGAAGAGTTTTTCTCTCTCATGCTTAATCATCGGGGTTGCTAACTGTCACACGTCAATCAACTCAGGAAACACTTCATTTTTCAAGAAGATTTGGGGGTGGATTTTTCTCTCTCCTCTACACACGATATAAAGGGTAAACCCTAAGTTCTTTTACCTCTTTACTGCACCCAAAATTCAGAGAGCAGAAACGATTACTTTCTCCTACCGTTCATCTTCTTCTTCGAAGCACTCTTCAATGGCAGATTCTTCTTCTGTTCATGAAACCTCCCACATTCTCCCTATCCGGCCTCAGCAAAGACTGATCATTGATCTCACCCCACATGCCTACGACGCCTTCATGTTCCCTATTGTGGAGTGTCTTAAACACTCTCCACTGGTTCTAGCATTAACCAAAGTTGAAATCGTTCCTATGGAGTGTTTGTCGCAGATTTTCTCAACTGCCCACTATGACAAGTCTGTCGATCGCATTTTCTTCGACATTCTTGATACCAAAACCTCCATCTCCAAATAGCGATTCTGCTCGCTTCTAGGGTTCGAACTTGATGAGTCAAGGGTTAACCCTGAGTCTATTCCTATGGGACAGTTGTTCTCCATGTTTTACAACATGGGATACACTGAGATTCTTACTACTGTTACAAAGTTCAAGAAATCCTGTCTTCCTCCTTAGTGGAATGGCTTCTTCACAGTACTGTTCAAGGGTTTATCAGAAAGAAGTGCAGGTTCTGACGGAGCTAGCCGTCTGTTCATCACGATTCTCTACGGGTTATACCACGGCGTTAATCTTGACTATGGCTCTATTTTATGGCAGCAGTTGATCCAAAGTCTTGCCTCTACTTCTCTCCATTCTGAAATTTCTTATGTCAGATTCTGGACGCTGGTCACCAAGTGGGCAATGGACAAGTATCATGTCCCTGTAGTAGCTAATTCTCCACTCTCCTCGATCGGCGTTTTCCACACAACGAAGATCATTGTGACTGATCCTTCCAAGTTTCATTTCTTTGGCTCAATTCTTGTGTCAATGTATGCGTGTGTTCCAAGGGATAGTCGTATCATCAAGACATACAAGGATTTTCTTCGTTCAGGCCCCAGAGAGCTCACTCCAGAGATGATTCAATCCATACATGACGCTGACAAGCCTGCTCCCAGGGGCAAGAAACCAGAAAAGGGGAAAGACATGAAGGTTGTCAAAGGAGCGAAAGGTCCTTCTCCAAAGAAGCGAAAACCTTCGAAGGCAGCTCAATCACCTCCACCAAAGAAGAGGAAAACCCAGCCCAGGCGCAAAATCATTCTTGCCTCTTCCTCCAGTGAATCAGAGGATGAGAGTTCAAACTCAGAGGAGTCGATTCGAGGTGACACTCCTCCCTGTTCACCTTCACCTGAGGTACCCGTTTCAACTAAACCTGTCTCTTCTCCCCCAATCTCCATCACTCATATACCACCCACCTCTATCCCGGTACCACCTCCTATTTTCTCAGAAGCTACGACAACAACCACCACTAGAGTTCGAACCAACGTATCTGATATGGGGGCTCATATTTCAGCACCCAAACACACACCCGCCACTGAACATACTTCCACACCCGAACCTACTCCCACAACCGAACCTCCACCTTCGCCTTCCTCTCCTAATCGCTCAGCAGATGATGTCGACTGTCAACGTATCTGATACGGGGGCGTTTGATTTCGGTGCTTCTGTTGGTCCAAATACTTCAACCGCTACCCCATTGAGAGATGTTGATTTTGATGTTATCTATGGTGATGATGAAGATGACTTTCAGCACTTTGTATTTAGTCCCTTTACAGTTCGTCAAGCCAGTGATGAGGATGACGCTCCCAATGACTAAAGGACAGTTCACAGCCCTTAATGAAAAATTGGATTCTCAACTGGAGTCTTCCAAATATTCATCAAATTACGAGTATCTATTTCAGTCTCATAAAGCTGTAATTGAGACGTTAACCAAGAAGCATGCTAAACACCTTGCTGAATCTACAAAAGTAGTTGAGAATTCTGATAAAAACCATTCGGGAAACGATGGAAAAAGTCGAAAACTACTTACTGATGTTATGAAGTTTATGGAAGACTTTCGAGTCTCTTTGTATCGAAATACCGAAGCTGCAAACAAAGTTATCGTACGTCTCCAAACCACCCTTCAACTTGAAAAAGATGCTCTATCTAAGGTTCATTCTGAACTCAGGGTTGATAATGCCAAGATGAGTGCTTCTATAGTATCCAATATTGAGAAGCTACAAGAGGTTCTTGCTACTAAAAATGCCATAATGGATAAGTTAGCTACAAAGACTGAGAAGTACAAGGTTCTTTTTACCAAAATCAATTATGCAACTAAACATTTGGATGATATGGAATCTGAGAAGGTGGTAATCAAAAGATGCATTTCCTTTATCAATCAATATCTGCATCATATGGTGGAAACTCGAGACTCCATCCTTACTGTTTCAGTTTGCCAAGATCTAACTGAGAAGCTAAGGACATTTTTTGCTATGATAACCCAATCGAAGGTATTTTGGAAGGCGATGCTCTTCCGAAACAAGGGGAGAAAATGTTAAGGAAAAATAACAACCAGATGCCCCAGATTTATAAACCTACTAAGAAACCACATGAAGGTAAACCAAATATAGATATGAAGGTTAATGAAGCTTCGAGATATAAAGGCAAAGAAGAGCTCATTAATGATGAAAATGAAGAGGAAGTTTTGTCGGAGAGTGAAAAGTTGGTTAGGAAGAAAAGATACAAGGTGCTTAACGATATTCAGTCTCTTTGTGAAGAGTTAGAAGCAAAAGAGAAAGACTCTGAGATTGCAAACATTACACTTGCAACTCAGAAATCACTTTTTCCTCTTTAGACTCTATAAAGGATTCAACAGGAAGATATCGACAATCTGGATGTTCACTGGTTAGAGCCAATGACTTCCTTTGAATTGAGAAATACTTCCGAATCTCATATCGACTGCCCTCTTACTCCGAAAGCTTTCTTATTCCAAGGCTTCAAACATATTGAGAAAAGTCCTCTTTCAGACTATGAAGTCAATAACAAGATATTCACGTTTTATCTCAACCACAACCAACCTCAGTACGAGGTATGGAGTTTAAGGAAGCTTCTAGCTACGCAATTTTATGCTCATTTTCCTGTCGAACACTTTACGAACATCAAATATAAAGGATTCAAAGGAGCAAGTCACATTGAATTTGACTTCACTCTTGCTGATCTTCCGTTTATGAATTTGAATTACTAGATTTCCCTGTTCCTTATTCTCTCAAAAGACGGAGCGAAGTATGAGATGGTTGTTTCTCACTTGAAGAGTATGTTGATATACTACATCCATGAAGTTGCGAAACTTGATATGGAAATAGCTACAATATTAAAGAAAAGGCATGTTGTGGATCCGAAAGAAGAGACAAAGGATTTTCAGAAAAAGAAGCTAGGCAAGATCATAAAACAGATTGGAGTGTAGTTTATCAAAGAAGAAGTAGTGATAAAGTTCAAAAGAGTTTGTTCTTTTTGTTAGAAAAACACTTATACTCTTCTACTGCACTGAATCATATCATGGAGTTAATAGTTTCGTGCAAAATGAACAGTGAAGGGGGTCTGAAATGCTTTATTGATATGATCAAGTGGTATCTAATATTTAAAAATGCTCTTTTGGATTGGATGACTAAGCTATTTAAAGTTCAGAAGGTACAACAATGAAGATTCTCCTTTTCTTACTTTGACACAAAGGGGGGAATTGTTAGGTTATTAATGTATTGGGTCAAAGTATTTTGTACTTAGATAGTCTTGTTTATTAATGGGTTGGGCCTATCCATTCGTGTATTTATGATGATAGGGTTAGACTATTTAAGTTGAATGCAAGTTTCTGTTTAGGGTTATCGATTGTATTGCCCAATTTAGCTTTTACAGAAAAGTTTTCATTGAACTCTTCTAAATCTTGGCTAATATTAAGCGTTCGACACATCTTTGATCATTATTCTTGTTTATTGATTCACTTTGCTGTTTAGAATCTATCAATCATAAAGTTATTGTTTCATCGATAGGAAATCGGTTATGTAGAGGAATGGAATAATGGTAAAATTACATTAGACAAAATGAAATAGTTTTGAAAAGAACATAAGAAATAACCTTATCCTCCATTTTCCATTCGGTATTACCATATATTTATCTTAACAGATTATTTGATTTCTATATCAAGATTAGGTGTTTAGAGAAACACCTAATCTGCTTAAACCAGTCTCTGATACCAACTTGTAACACCCCATTTTTAATATATAGATTATATAACAAATAATCGTTCCAACATCTCCCAAGATCAATTCTAAATTTACTTATAGACTAAACTACAGAGGAAGCAAGATAAAATAAAATAAAGTCTTCAACCAAAGAGCTTCGGGTGTTACGTCTTTGCGGAACTCCTTTGTCGTCTTGTTGATCAATCTTTCTCCTTAGCCTCCGTACTGCCACTTGTTAAATAGTTTCCTGGGTTGCGCACATTTAAAGATTCTAATGGGGTAAGCCTAGAGCCTAGTGAGTTCGTGTTGCACATACATGTCCATCACTTAAAGAACATATAGTTTTATCATATCTTCAATAAATCATACAACAAATATATCACCCGATGAAATAATTTAGTGGAACGATTATTTATCCAGAGAAAGAACCAAATGTCCATTTCCCTTCTCCTTGAGACAACTAATCATCCATTGTAATCAAGTATTTTAAATATCCAAGGAAAAGAGTATGAATCTCAATTCTCATCCCCGCCGATCACACACATTCGTCATGCTTACGGCGATTAAACACCTCACCCGTTCCCACTAATCATGTCACCCAAAAACACACGATCACACTTCTGTATGTGTGTTTTTGGGTGACATGATTAGTGGGAACCGATGAGGTGTTTAATCGCCGTAAGCATGACGGATGTGTGTGATCGGCGGGGATGGGAATTGAGTTTCATACTCTTTTCCTTGGATATTTAAAATACTTGATTACAATGGATGATTAGTTGTCTCAAGGAGAAGGGAAATGAACCTTTGGTTCTTTCTCTGATAAATAATCGTTCCACTAAATTATTTCATCGGGTGATATATTTGTTGTATGATTTATTGAAGATATGATAAAACTATATGTTTTTAAGTGATGGACATATATGTGCAACACGAACTCACTAGGCTCTAGACTTATCCCATTAGAATCTTTAAATGTGCGCAACCCAGGAAACTATTTAACAAGTGGCAGTAAGGAGGCTAAGGAGAAAGATTGATCAACAAGACGACAAAGGAGTTCCGCAAAGACGTAACACCCGAAGCTCTTTGGTTGAAGACTTTATTTTATTGTATCTTGCTTCCGCTGTAGTTTATTCTATAAGTAAATTTAGAATTGATATTAGGAGATGTTGGAACGATTATTTGTTATATAATCTATATATGAAAATTGGGGTGTTACAGGTTTCCATCAAAGTACATTTTTTTTCTGGATTAAAGGTATCTAAAATATTTTCCTGTTTATTTGAAAGATTTCAGAAAAGTAGTGAACTGATTTCATGTAATTTGTGACAAAGAAAATTGAAATGTGCATTATATTTGATACAAAAACAAAAATAAAAATTATTGATAAAAATATAAAAAGAGAAATAAGGTACTGACATTATAGTGTACAACAGCGAATCTTTCAACTCGAGAATCATGATAGAAGTTATAAACAATAAGAATGATGTTGTAGGAGAATGTTTTAAGAAAAACAACAATTGAAAATAAATGAACCCCGAATTCTAGGAAGAATCGTACATGTATGTGATAATTCGAATCTCATTTTTTTTTTTGTATTTGTGGTTTCCTAATAAAAATTGATTTTATATTAATTATTTACTAATGTAAGCGGATTTATAATAATGTTTGGTATTCAATGTCTTAATTGAAATGTTTTTAAAATTGACCATATTAAAACATTTATAACTAGAAATTTAAGATTTAAAATATAGGAAAATTTTATTGGAATTATATACATTACATTTGGGAAAAATGATATCAACAATTTGATCCAATGACGGAAAATATAGGATTGAAATACAATCAATGACCCATATTGTTTAAAATGATATGATAAGGTTTTTGTTTTAATATAGGATTGAAATACAATCAATGACCCATATTGTTTAAAATGATATGATAAGGTTTTTGTTTTAATATATATTAAAGTTACGTGGCAGTGTAGAACCATATATTCATCATTTTCTTAATTACAAAATTGTTTATATTATGTTATGTTCGTGATTTGTTTCACTAATGTGATATAAGTATAATGGGATTACTTTGGGTGACCAAAAAGTGATCTTGATAAATATTAAACAAGTAAGGAAGGTGTGGAGTGCACACTTGTTTAAATTTATTCAAGATTAAAAGTAGACTGTTATTTAGGGGCAATGTCCCTGAACGAACGGGGGTCCGGGGGCAGCGCCCCTAGGAGCGGGGATCGAGCCCCTGGCATTAGAAATCCAAATTTACAATATTTGACTCGTTTTTTGGCTTGGTATTAATCATTATAGAAAACCTGGATTTATGATAGTTTTTTTACTATTACCAAACTGTTTTATGACAGTTTTGACAGTTTTCAGACAAATGAGGTATTTAACCAATTTTGGTCAGTTTTTTCTGGTACTCACGAAATTCATATATCTCATTCTCTGTATTTTTCTCTTTTGAGTCTTATCCAATCAAAGATTAGAGAGTAGCACCCAATACTTTGATTTGATAGTGAAATCACAACTCTCAGAATTTCCAAGCCTATTATTATCCCATTTTCTAACATGTTAGATATGTTGTAAAATTCATTGGTATAAAATAAAAAATTTGAATAAGTAGCATTATGAACTATGAAGTTGTCATGTTTTTTTTTGCATAATGTATGTGAAGAAACAAAACCATAGCAAACAAGTGATTTGTGAATGATATATCCAAAATCCTAATGCCGCTAACACCAAAATTACAACTTATAAAAAGCAAGAAAGCACCTTTCATAAAGGATTTCGGCATTTTAATTAAGTAGTCTTTCACGACCTCGATCTTTATGTTCTTTTCAATTTCTAAGCTTTCTGTTGTGCTTATTCTATCATCACATATATATCATATGGATAACCGTTATTTGTCCATGCTTATTTTTATTATATTGAAATTACTAGGGCAGAAAAATTGAAACCGATTATTTCCTGTTATATATTTTATTTTATTTTTAATTTTTAACATAAGTTCGATATTGATATTAAAATAAAGATAATAAAAAAAATATCCATTTATATATTTCTTAGATGATACAAAATACTAAATAGATGCATCTCTGAGTATTAATTCTCATGATTTTCAACCTTTTTATAATACTTATTAAAATTGACACTATTAACAATGAATAAAATATAATATATTTATTTCGTTTTCAAAAACATGTATACGCTTTCACAATTATATATATTATGGTGGCTTGTTTCTATAATTTAGAGGTCACTCACAAGTTGGTTATCTCACCTCTTTGTAAACAACAAGAGCCATATCATATATTTAAAGTGAGAATGACAATTTATTTTATATATATATATATATATATATATATATATATATATATATATATATATATATATATATATATATATATATATATATAAAACCCATGGAATCCATGATTGTTAATTTTAAATAGAATTAAAAAATTAATTATATAACAAAATAATATATAATTAGTTTAGAAAACTTATGAATTGTAATATTGTATTTTTAATAACTTTCTGATTTGTAAGTGTTTAATTATACAATAATTTGATGAGATTAATAGAAATAATTGTTTTCTTCGTTAGTTTTTTAGTTTTTTTCAACCCAATTTTTGCAAAAAAGAAAATCAATGAACCAAACTTGTGCAAATCTCACTTAGAAACGCTAAAAAAATATGAATTTGAATTTTTATTAAAATAAAAAACAATGTGCAGGGGCAATATGACCCTAAATTTTAATAAAAATACAATGTGCAGGGGCAATATGATCAAAAAAGTATATAAAAATAGTTCGTAGTATCCGGTATTGTCTAAAATTGTAAAAATTAAATGTTATTAAAATAAAAACACTATGCATGGGTGGCCATTTACATTTCTCTACGAATTCACAGAATATCCAACCAATAACAGATTTACTTAATGACTTCAAACTCAAAACCATCTTTAGTACAAAATCGTCCAATTTAACAACTCACCGAATCTATCCAACTCAAAAGCAGAAACCATCCATTTAACATCGTATTTCCAACTTTTCTCCATTGAGACCTTTGATATTAACAAACAAATTCAACCTCAAAGACAATAAATAATAACATCATGAATCAGAGGAAATCGACATATAGCCCCAAATTTTGTTCCAAATACATGTCTCTCTCCTTCCAGGAATTGTATTTCTATCATCCACAAGCTCAATAGATTACCATAAATCATTTTATGATTACATCCAACCCAACTACCAGCCCAATCCAAAGTTAAACCATACATTTTTAGCAAAGGTGTAGTTGAAAATTGCAAGTATTCCATGCTTTAGCATTCACAAACGGTTTGAAAGTTGCAAAATAAAGAATAATATTTAAAATAAGTACACACAAACACAGTGTGCAAGGGCAATATGGTCCTAATACTGTAAAAAAAATTGAATTTCATTAACATAAAAAAACAGTTTCTAGGGGCAATGTGGTCCTAAAACTAAAAAAATGAATTTTATCAATATAAAAACAGTGTGCAGGGGCAATATGGTCCTAAAACTGTAAAAAAAATTGAATTTTTTTCATATAAAAACAGTCTGCAGGGCAATATGATCCTAAAACTGTCAAAATTGAATTTTATATAAAAACACTATGTAGGGGTAATATTGTCCTAAAACTATAAAAATTGAATTTTATTAACATAAAATTAGTGTGCAGGGACAATATGGCCCTAAAACTATAAAAATTGAATTTTATTAATATAAAAAAAGTTTGCAAGGGCAATATGGTCCTAAAAATGTAAAACAAATTGTATTAATATAAAGACAGTGTGCAGGGGCAATATTGTCCTAAAACTGTAAAAATTGAATTTTTTTAATATAAAAACAGTCTGCAGGGTTAATATCGTCCTAAAACTATAAATGGTAAAATATTTCCAAGCATATGACAATCCTGTACTAGGATTAAATATATGTTAGCATTTAAGTTCATAGTGAAATAGCAACATACTTTCAATTTGTTTTTATTTTTTTGTTCTAAATAACAAAGTATGTTGCTATTTCTTTATTAAAACCATATTTAAAAAAAATCGATGGAAAACTACCCTTCACCACTTGTTCTGATCCCAAACAACATGTAACTAAACTACCCTTTTATACGTTATTCGTTTTTTTTTTAAATTAGGGACCCCAATCTAGCCCAAGACCCCTATTTCAAAATTAATGATCAAACTACCCTTTCTCATCAAATTAATGAACCTAATGGTTTGTTATCTAACTGTTAACAACAAACATGTACAAGGAAGGCCATGTCCACAACAAGGCTAGTGATGCCACCAACTACAAGACCCAATACACCATTAGCTACAGTAGAAGAACTAATATCAACATCAACATACAAAAACATTTCAAAAAAGTTAGTTATGTCCAGATTATGTGAAAGAAAAAACCATTACCATGCATAGATATCAAGATTAAGTGCAGCTGAACCTACTAAGCTCATTAGGTTTAAAAAGAAACAACCCCTTAGTATAGTCAGTGTTTCATTTTGACTTGATGCATTGATTAAGCAAGGAGAGAAAAGAGAAAAGGAGGTATATTTACTTCTAAGTAATTCATAACACGAATATAGTTACAGTCAACTGCTTTTCCAAGTAAGCAAGGATTGCTTCCAACACTCTGTTGTACTATCCAGGACCCCTATAATCAAATGTAAAAGAATAAGTCAAAAACTATATAGTATCATGGACAAACTTACTTAAGGAAAAGCAAAGTAATATGGTATAAAAGTTGATGCCTTGGGGACTGATGGTATGAGCTTCATCCTACTATTACGAAACTCATCATCACCATCAACAAAATGGTTCACAAGAGATCTGGGTACTAATTCCTTTGTAAAAAAACCATCATGTAGATTGTGGAACCAGGTACCTTCAATAGTAAAGAGACTGTTGTTTCTTCCCTACATAATAAGTGAAAGAATTAAAAGGATACTTATAAGAGCATTTTGTATCACATTAAATTAAAGAAGTTTAAGCCCTGTACCCTTAAATATTTAAGATTTACACTTTCTATACTTTGACAGAAGCACAAATCACTCAAGATTCATATGTTTTACATCTAAAAAGTCTCTTAAACACAAATATTGAAAGTTTTCCTTTTTTATACAATGAGAGAAACACAAAAATACCATGTTCATTACATCTTACAACTTTTATATGACCACCATGTCTAGCCAATGCCAACAAACAATCAATCCATGCTGAAAGATTTATTCTATGCTGTGACAACCCAAAAATTTACATTCAGTGAAAGCAACCACATCAATAGAAGCCAAGTCTGTTTCTGCTAACTTTCAAACTTCTGGGATATGTTTGAGCAATTCAGGATTTACACTTAAGGAGATATCAGGAGAGAGGTTGCACTTGGGTTTTGCGCAACTCTGTTATTCCAAAACTCTATGATATTAGATTTCATTCCGGGAATAAAATATTTTTTGCTAAAAATCCCAGGACTATATATAGAATTCTGAACCAAATCTATTCATTAGTTACAATTCCAACTAGAGAAAAGTCAAATTCTCTCTCACGGATCTTCGGGTTTTCATCCCAAATCGTGAGTATCTTTCTCTAGTTGTTTTACATAGTCTATTAAGTGCCTAAAAACACAGAAATCATGTCAAAACCCCAAGATTTAGGAGTTTACCACCCAAGCACATCTTGGAGAGTAAACTCTCTTATAAGGGCCAAAGTGTGCCCAATGTCCCCCTAAACCTTGGAAACCAAACATGGGACAAACCTTGACATGTTTAGGCATCAAAATCATTAAAAATCAAAGGACCAAAAGTGAGTTCACGGCCAAGGAAGGTCTTGGGCCGTGAACTCCATTTTAGGGTGCCAAAATGCCCTAAATGCCTTCCATAAGCCAAGAGACAAGAATAGACCTTTACCATGTGTGCCTAGGACCCAAAAAAATCAAAATATCATCACCCATAAGTGTTTACGGCCGCAAACACATGACCAAATGGTCTATGGGCCGTAAACTCAAGATAGAGGTGTTTTGATGCCACAAACACTTCCAAGGGCTTAGGCATGAATTTAGAATGCTTCTTTATGACCTTTAGGACCCTCATAAGTATATTTGTCCATGATTTTACGGTAGTAAACTCATTTGGGCCGTGAACACCCCAAAAGTGCCAAAAAAAGTGGTCTTTCTCATCCTAGGGTAGAGCTAATGTCCCTAAATCACCCCTAGCCTTCAAACTACCACTAACCCATGAGTAACCATGAGTTTACAGCTGTAAACTCCCTTGGGCCGTGAACTCATGGTAGTAAACTCATATGTGTGCCTTATACCTTCCTATGTTGAATCACATGTGATTCCAATACTTGGTCAAGGTGTTTCCTAGTCCCGGATTGTGTTATCTTTCATATAGTTGTTTATAAACACTATATTCATGTCATTATGTGTCCTTAAATATCATTTACGACTTATTGGGTCTCGGGACTTCATTCGTGGAACTTCTCATCCTTACACGCATACCCGTTTGAATCACCCACATCAGGTGAGTTCATACCTCGTAATGAATCTTTTAACTATTTTAATTGTTTTAAGGGGGGGGGGGGGAATACAAGTTGAACACAATGATAATTGTGTAAATGTTTGTTATAAACATGTTTCAAAATGTTACTTATGTTATTTATAAGTTGTTAAAACATTTCAAAACTCTTTTAAAGGTTATGTTACTTTATAGTTATAGAAAACTCCATTTTTAAAGTATAAGCATAACTTTGTAGATAAATGAGTCTTTTCAGTAACAGTCCAGTTACAGCATTAGTAAACTATTATAGGTATAGTTTAAGAGCATGCTATTCATTACTTCTAGTACAATGAAGCACACACAGAACAGAACGGAACAGAACAAAACAAAACAAACAGAGAAGAGAATAAAACAACAATAGAACAGAACATAACAAACAATTAAATTTGCTATAGCATGACAACACGCAGACAACATCTAACTTTAATGTGAATTACACGCCTTGCATGGATTTGCTCGGGTTGCGTTTGGTTTCCTCAATCTCCATACATGAGAGCGGTTAGTTGGGGTTCCAGCTTTCAAATTATGACCGTAATAAAACAAATATGTTTTTAGGTTGACAGTACCTCCGTATGTCATTATAAACGACATCAGGGTACTCATTTCTCCCATTACTTTCATAAAGTGTCGGTAACACTTGAAGGTTAATCTATTCTCTATTCGAGATAGGTTATAAACTAGGGAGAATGTACTTTACATTTGACAAAGGAACAATAGAGTCTTGGCAGAAGACTGCTTTCATAACAGTAGAGTCTTGGTAGAAGACTGCTTCCAAAACAGTAGGGTCTTGGTAGAAGGCTGCTTTCAAAACAGTCGAGTCTTGGTAAAAGGCTACTTTTAAAAGTTAGGACCATGATGCTAACTTTATGATTCCATAATGTATACACTATAGGATACATATATGCTAAGTAGATTCCGACAGCTAATAGGATGTATGTTCTTCGCTGTACGTCTTGTTCCCGTTGGATGTGGGTTTACACCGAGGTCACCCAATCTATTATCTACCCGAGTCTATATATATTTATGCTTAGTATACATTAAGTCATCATAAGGGTACCAGGTATGGATCAGGTCATAGGACACTAGAGTCAATGCAAAGTTTTTCTAGTACAAAACTTTCGTTTCAAAGTCAGTACTTTTGGTATACAAAACTAGCGATTTCCCAGTTAAGGGCTTAATCCATTTTAGCCAGTATAGTTTTAAAGACTTTAAGTGAGTTAACTCTATAACACCTTAGTTTATACACCATGTTTATATATAAAACTAATATCCGACAGCTAATAGGATGTGTGTTCTTCGCTGTACGTCTTGTTCCCGTTGGATGTGGGTTTACACCGAGGTCACCCAATCTACTATCTACCCGATACCAAATTATATATAGCAGTATGAACAAAGCTATTATAAAAGTAATCACCATAGTCAATATTTTATTATAAGAAATATAGGTTTTCTTAAAAGGAACTCTCCATTAGATATAAATGAACCATTACAAATAACTCCATGAGTAACAAGTGAATACACCATGGTTATATAGGACAACGATCTAACAACCAATGGAATGTGTGCTATCCGCCTTACTTACTGTACCCCGTTGGGTTGTGAGTTGAGGGCAGATGCGCACAATCGATTGTTTGTTTACTCCAAGTATATATAACTTGTACCCACTTATTACACATAGAAAGGCTTGTAGTATCATTTTACTTAACTCCCATTAAAGTAGGAAATATATGATTTTCTAGAGGAATAGGCAAACTTTACAAAACAGAACTTACAGCTTACATCACTTTACATATACATTTTCAACAACACTTTACAGCTTACTCACATCACTAAAATCTTATGAACTCACCAGCTTAATTGCTGATCAACTCTTTCAAATAACTTGTATTCTCAGGAGACTATTATACAGGTGCTTGTACTGGGACTGCAGAAGATGGAGCATTATAGCTTCAAGTCTTGTTTTGTTATTTGTTTATGACTTCTATGTTTTGTGAACACATACATTGTAAACACTTTCTTTCTAAATTAAATGGTTGTTCATTACTTGCTTACCATATACATATCTCGTGATACTTGACATGACGTCCTCCACCCCCGAACGTTTCCGTCGTTCCGGTTTTGGGGTGTGACATATGCTAACAAATAGGGATGCTGGTAAAGGCTAGGGTTACTGGGGATTGGGTTTTTTTTAAAGAAAATATAATCAATGGTGGATAAGGTTTCTGTGTAGAGGAACAATGGCGATGAAGGTCGTGGTTGTGACATTTTATGTGGGATGCCTATAAAGCCTTATTGGTTATGCTAGATAAATCACAAAGTTCAAATTTATTTACTTTTTTATTATCAAATTCCATTCCATTTCCTATGAACCAAATCTGTTACAAATTAAAAAACTTTGAGACTCTAGTTCCCACATATTCCAATTTCTTTGAAAGATTTCCTAAAAGATTTTAAAAAAAAGAGAAAAATGGTAATTTTCCAAAGTACGTTTTAGTTCTTACATTGGTTGTGAGGATTTTAATAAAAGCACTATCTTTAATAACATCCTACTTTGTGGAATGTTCCAATTGGAAAGTTCAAAAGAATATAACTATACACAAAATTTATTAATCTTATATATATATATATATATATATATATATATATATATATATATATATATATATATAGTATAATTGAACTATAATTACTAAGGACTGATACTGTTATTTTTCATAAATATTGATCAATATACTTTTTAAAATTTTTATTTACTTATTATCACATAAGTTGTGTAAGTGCCTTTGTTACATATCAATTTTCAAAACTTTGTTAGAATTATATGAAAAATATCAATACAAATAATGTCCAAAGAGACATTGAAGCCATTTATGGTAGAAGCATAATTATTGAGTTCAAAATGTTTCAGTCTATTTAAGAATTACAAAAGGTGTAAATCAGATTGAATATGATAAGTCAAGGGATGAAAATTAGGCATACTTCAATGATATGATTTATGTTTGGTGCTTGTGAAAACTTAAATTGTGTCTTCTGTTTACCACCGAGCATCTAAATCTAAGAAGGCATCCATTTTAATAAAATTTCGAACAACGTAGGGAGGCACATGCTAGGGCCTCTGGTATGTTGTGAAGGCAGTGGTGCGAATTCATAAAGAAGAAAAAATAATTCATCCTCATAAGATAAAATATTAAACATTAAGGTTAAACAAATTTATAAAGAAGAAAAAATAATTTATAAATAGAAAAAAATGTGATCAGATCAAAAACCAAATATAAACAATGAACAACCTCATAGCACAGCCTAAAAAACCAAAATCGGGCATAAAAATTGAGCAATAAAAACCCCAAAGAGATGCTAACCATTATTTGTTGAAGGCTTCAGCTTTATAAGATCAAGATCAACATCATTCACTACTCGTTTGTCTTCATATGTTGAATTCTATTTCCTTCAGCTTTTAATAGATTTGAAAGAGTAACCTTCATCTGCTTTGAGAGACAAAAAAAACCCATTTACAGAACTATATATGTAGTGGTTTAGTTTAGGGGTTTCTAGAAGAAGCATTTAGAGAGAAAGAGAGAGAGAGAGAGAGAGAGAGAGAGAGAGAGGGTGAATCAATAGTATGATGGTGGCATGATTCGGTAATTTTTAGATAGAGACATAGAAGAAGAGGGGTAGATACTCGACAGTTACATTAGGGTTTCTAGTATGGTGGCTGGGATTCAAGATTTTGCAGCTGGTAACATTGGAGCATACACATATGGTTGGGTAATGGGAGGTATGTTGGCATTAGGACTTTTGAATGGCAGTAATTTGCGAGAAGAATTTGACAGACGATGTTGGATGACTGGAAAAAATAGAGAAACGGTGGTAGCAATGGCAGGAGATGTGTGGTTGTTCAACGATGGTGGTAATCGTGTCCAAGGAAGAAAAAAGAAGCAACGATGACTATTGTAAGGAGCGATGGGAAGCATCCATGGTCAAGATAATAGATACGATGTTGGTAGGATGTGATAGCCATAGTAGTGGTTGTAAATGGTAGTAGGGAAGGAGATGGATGCAACAATGATGGCGACTAAAATAGATGAATATAAGGGAGAGAAAGAAAGTGATGGGAAGCTGAAATCTTACTTGGAGGGTGAAGACTAGAGCAGGCGGTGGGGATGGGGGTGTCAGCATCACCGGAGTCCTGAAAATCAAGTAAAAATATAAATCAGAAAGAGATGAACTCATTAAACTCAATGTTAGTGGTGGAGATGTTAGAGTGTGCTATATAATGTGGGTTTAAGTTTGTTTTGGCCTATTCAATATGCTGAAACTGAGAGAATATCAGTTGAAATGACTTTGACTGATTCATGCCTGATAAGATCGATTTTTTCTGCCATGCATAACGGGTTGTATATGATGCTTTAAGGGTTATACCTCTTAAAATTCAGCAAAACATGCTAAATGGTTATTAAGGTATATATATATATATATATATATATATATATATATATATATATATATATATATACTTATTTTGTTTTTCTTTTTATGTTCTTTTTAACCTTTTGACAATTTCTTCATTTGTAATTTATAGTTTGGTTTTTCTTATAAATTTTAGTTACTTAATTATTAGTTTTTGTAACATTAGTATTCCAGGTATTTTTCATTTTGACCATTGGTTCCTTAAAAGATTGCAAAATTGATCCCTAAATTGGGCGAACGAGATAGGTATGTTGGGCGTAGGTCCTTAAAGTTGGTCATGGGTTCCCTCACATACGTTAGGTGTAAACATACGTACGCTGGGCATACTCATGTAGTGGGATAACCCTAATTTTTATGGTTTGGACCCTATTTAAAGACCTTTATGGCCTTAAACCCTTTCTTATCTCCAGCCTCTCTCTCAAAACCCTAATCATTGTGTCTGAGTTTTGAAGCTTTAGAGTGACCATTTGGTGTTCATTAGTGGTGAAGGAAGACCTTTGGAGTTTTGGTGTTGCTCTTAAGCCTTTAGATCAAGATTCTTCTCATCTTTATGCATATCCAGGAGGTATAAATATCAAAATTTGATGATTGCTTTCATAGATCTTGTTTAAGCTTAGATTTATGTTCTTTTTGTCCCAAAACCTTGATCTTTGTGAGTATGGAATACTCCAGCTCTTTTGAGCTGTCCTGCAAGAATTTTAGAGTCTTTAGTGTCATCAAAATGCAAGCTTAGACCTTGGTATTCTTCCATGTAGGTGTTGTAGAGTTTTAGATGGTTAAATGATTTAGGGTTTTGGTGTTGGGTTCCTTGTAGCCATGCAAAGGTATAAAGGTTGCAACATAATGACTTTAAGTGTTTATTAGGCTTAGATATGTACTTTAGACGTTAAGTCTTAATGCATTAAGACCATTAGATTAGAATTTTGGATTTTTAGGTATTACGTTGTGCATAATACACTATACGCTAAGCATAGCAGTCTGATGCCCGGAACCCCTTCGAGATCGAGTTGTACTCTGGGCGTAGCAGGGAGTATGTCGAGCATACTCTCAAAAAACCTTTTGGGCCGTTTTTGGGCATTGGGCCATAGGTATTTTGGGGAATTGACTAGTTGGGTCATTTATGGGAAGGGAAAATTGGTATTTTCCCCTTTGGATAGATAAAGGAGGAATTAGACATTTGTGTTATGGATTAATACCAATTATTAATTAGGGTTATTATTCGGTTATTATTAGTGTGAGGAGCCATGTCAGCAACAGCTCAAGTGTGCGATTCAGTTATCTTGAGTTAGAGGTGAGTTTTCATACCACATTAGTGGGTCGAAAGCACCAAGGTCGGACCATTGAACCTAGTGAGGAAACTCACCTCGAATGTTGAAGCTCACTAAAAGAGATCCCTACCTACTCCCTTGACGACTCCCCGAGCTATTGTTGGATTAGGTGTCTAAGCCCATAACAATTATTGGTATGTATTCGACCCGAGAGTAGCATTGTCCATTTGGGTTGCATATCATCAGGACAATTTGTTAGAATGGACTTTTGAGAGAAGGTTATTTATGGTTTATTAATATATTATAAGTAATAATATATTAATATGAAATCATATGTTTTAATTAGTATTGATCAAGAATTAATTTGGAATTAATTTAGTGGTCGAAAGAGACTAATTAAATCTATGGGGACTAATTATGATAATTAGTTATATTTATATGTGTTGGGCTTATGATCCATGTAGGACCAAGTTTATGTATGGATACATAAAGAGTTGGGCCACATGAACCATGGATCATAAAACTCATGGGTATGGATTTGGGTTATACCCATGACCCTAGAAATCCAACATATAAATAGATACATCATTTCCCAAAATCGCCACTTGTATCTTTTTAGAGTTCATGGTGTCTTTTGTGTGCATGAAATTCTCTCCCAAGCTCATCCTTTGTCCATGGTGTATTGTGATTCCATTTGAGGCTTCCACACTATTGGGGCTAAGCTCTTTAAGGCCAAATACACCGAAAATTCAAGCTCCATCAAAAGGTATGTCATGCTAACTAGTATATTATATTTTTATGTTAAATGCATCCTAGTTGTAAGATTAATACCTTGGAAACCATTTGCATGTATAATTAGAGAAAACATAGATCCAAGGTATTTAGGGTTGTATGTGCACATAGGATGTTGTAGTATACCAAAACCCAACAGTGGTATCAAACACATGGTTTGTTTTCAATTATACTTGATGCAAGTTGCTGGAAAAAACTGAAAAAAAAATCGAATTTTTTGCTGTTGGGACAGCAGACTCGACAAGTCTAGTGATGGACTCGACGAGTCCATGAACAAATTCATCCAACTCGTCGAGTTAGTTCATACACTTGACAAGTTGGACCCCCTGACAGCCTATCTTGGAGTTTTTTGGCCTGTTTTGGATTAGAATCATTACCGCAAAGTGTTTTTGTTCATAAAATTTGTTTTTTGATACTATGGTAATGTTTATTCTCATCCAAATAAAGGATACTAATCAAAGTTTCAAGTTTTATACATGTTTATATGATGCTTGAAAAATGTTGATTATGAATGTTCATGTTTATGAGTTTGTTTAGATTAATAGGAAAAATTATGAGATAGTTGTTTTCAATCCAAATTAATCTTGAAGTTATTCATAATATGTGTTTTTGTAACTTGTCCTCAAGTTACATGAAAAGTCACATTTATGAATTTTAAAACTCATAAAATTTCCATAAGTTATGAAAAAATGAAGAGTCTCATTTTTTAATGCTTTTAAAGTCTTCCATAACTTGTCTAAAAGTTATGGAACTTGAAGGGTTTTTCCATTAAACCACTTTAAAATTTATAAGTTATGGAAACCATAAGTTTTTTGAATTGTTCAAAACTTGTCCTCAAGTTTTGGAATTTGTAAAGTCAAACCCCATGTACACTTTAATTCCAAACCCAAGAATTTTAAAAGTTAAAGTTCAAACTTTATGGACTTCATTAAATTAATTAAAGTGTCTAATTAAAAGAGTTAACAATTCCATAAAGACATGGTTTAAGTTTAATTAAATTAAGAGTATAGTTTAATTAATAGATTAAACCACCAAGTATTTTAAATGTTTAAAATACGCCCTTATACTATTATAATATTAATAGTTAATACTTATATATATGTATAAGAACAAAGTCAGTCTTACCGTTAGTAGGCCTCATTCACGAAGCCGGTCTATAAGGGGGGTATAAGGTTACTGCCTATAAAATGGTAGTTTAATGGGTGTCCACTCTCACTCACCGCTTCCTTGACCGGTGGAAGGTCGTTAGCCGAACGGGTAGGACAAGGACTATAATTCTCCCTTCATTAAAAGTATTAATGATAAATACTAAGTAACTAAACCTTTTATAAATACCCAATCTTAGTTACTTAGGAAAAAGTGAATAAGGTGCTAATCCATGAAATTACTCTTTGCACTTTGTTTAAGTCGGTTAGTGGAGCGTGTGTGGTTAACCGGCACACTAACTCGTATTTAACAAGGTAGGCAAATGGTAACTCGAAGTTTATCATAGTATCGATGGAGCGTGTGTGGTTAACCAGCACATTGTCACACCCCCAAACCGGAACAGTGGAAACGTTCGGGGGCGGATGACTTCATGTGGTAACGTAACAAATGAATACATAGTAAAGAAAGCAATACAACCATCATATATATAATTGAAAGTTTACATTGTTAAAAGGTACATGTTCAAAACCAATTACAATATGATGCCCAAATATGAATTTAAACTGGTGCCGCAACGTCCCTTCTTCAAAAGCTGTTTGTTACCTGTAATTACTGAATCCCTGGGACATACAAGTAGTTTTGAAAGAGTAGATCAGCATTTAAGCTGGTGAGTTTCATAAGTATTAAATGACAACGGTTGTATCAAATGAAATGTTTCGTTTTTGTTTGTCTGTTCCTAGAAAATCCCATATTTTCTACTAGCATAAGTGTAGCCTTCTATCAAGACCAATGTTTGTTTCTAGAAAATATATGTACGTATAAAATTTCCAATACGTCTGCAAAACCCCGTAAATCAATGTGTTTTTAATACTCCATGTGAGTTTTATAACCACGCTATTGACTAGAATGCCTACACACAACGTTCTTCAGGCGTTGGAATGTTCTGACGTTTGTCACCCCAAATGGTATACTATAGCTAACAGTCAGGGCGCGGGGTTGTCAAGCCCGTATAGATCTATACACAAACACCATGCTCCCCCTCCAAAGGATTCTGGTATATAATACAAGACTTGAAATGTGTACTCGAACGTAAGTGAAGTTAATGTCTCACAAAACTTAGTATAAAAACAGATTTACGTGTGAAAATGTTTGTATAAATGATCATCCCCTAAGATTGGGATAGCTATGAAAAACGACGTGAAATCTTTAGATATGCATTTGACAATATTTTACCCTTTGCTCAACAGGATACAAATGGAGTAGAGTTCCGTAAACTATATGTGTATATTTTTGATGGAGAAGACAAGTTTGTAAACAAAACATATATATATATATATATATATATATATATATATATATATATATATATATATATATATATATATATATATATATATATATATATATATGTATATGGTTATATATATGTATAAATTTTAAAAGATGATTTGGTATGTTTCGTAATTGTTGTTCATATTCTTACGTTTTTATTAGAAACTTTGCATGAAATAATCCTTAAGTTTGATACTAAAGACCTTTTTGTACTTATCACTTTTGTAAAAATGGTAATTAAACATATTTAAATGATTGTGTTTTAACTTCCTTAATGTATAAACATTGCTCAAAAATGTTAGAAGGTGTTAATAAATCTATAAACCACTTTTGACAGTTTTACCCTTTACTGTCCCTGTTTTTAGAAAACTCATAGAAAAATCATCGTAAGTCAAAAACTGAATCCGTCACCTTTGAGAGTTTATAAAATGAGTCTACTTTGTTCGTAATTTTTATTATGATTTTTAGTGGTCTCAAACTAGTGTGAAAATGAACATCTTCACAGACTGGTCCGAAATCACTTCTGAAATGACAGGCAGTTTTATAAAAATCGCCATAAATTGTAGAAAAATAGTATGAACGCATGCGAGTAGTCCTTAGAAAGGTATAAACTTGAACTATTTGCATATTGTACAATTTTGAAAGATATTAAGTTTAAAATAGTCAAAACAGTCCGTGAAGAGGACTCGACTTTTCTGTAGAAAGCTGTCATTTAAATTTAAGTTATGTTTAGTGTTCTAACTTGTATTCCCCCCCTTAAAATTTGAATAAAACATGAAAATGTAGGGGTATGAACTCACCTTATGTGAATACTTGAATAATGGAAGGTTGAAGATGAAGAACTTTTGGGTGTTGGTTTGATGCTCCAAAACAGCCACTGTTTTGGCTATGTTGCTGTCACGAAAACTTTACAGCAAAAGAGTAAGAAAAAGGGTAGTTTACTCACTGTTTTGAATCTATAATTTTGAGTAGCATATCAACTAACTTCCAGGGGTATTTGGTGGTAAAAATATCAAGCAAAAGGAAGGTGTATATGGGTGAAATGGTGGCTGAAACACAAAAGGGACTGCAGCCCTTTAGTTCATGGTTTTGATGGCTTTGGAAGGAAGTTCTTGTGCTTGAAAATGAGATGAAGGTTGAGAGTAATTCCCTGGAGTATTGGATGGTAAAATGAGGGTAAAATGAAGAGGAAATTTCGTGGATATGAAGGAGGAAAGAGTGGAAGAGGATAAGGGGACAAAACCTAGACTAGCTTGTGATGGGATGTGAGTTTAAGTGATGTGATCTTGTCTAGCCACTTGCTTGGGTGGTTGCTTAGAGATAGGGTTAGTTAAATAACTAACTACTAGTTATTTAGTTAGTTAGGAGTTCTAGTTAAGGAGAGGTAATGTCTTAATTTCGAAAATTAGAAGAGGGATTAAGAAACATTCTTAGTAAAATGTCTTAAGTGATTAAGCACTTATTAATTAAGTTGGCACTTATCTCCACCAATTCTCTTATCTTAATTGATTTAGACATCATAAAACTTACATGAAATCACTTTAAGTCATGACCCATAACTAGTCATTCACTAGATAATAATACATATATACAAATACATACATGTATACTTAGTATAAAATAACAATGTAGTTTTTGTGTATTTGAACTTTAATGTTTATGTTTTATTCTTTTTATTCAAAAACACTTAAATACATCCTAATTATACCTTATAATAATTCATTTTATATTTTAATTTATTTAAATATAAAATTTATTGACCAATGTAAAATTACGTGACATTTAACCGGTTAACCATATCGTTAAACACGTTTTGTCACTTTGGTCCGTATATTTGTCAAATTTATATCCTCCACATCTATTAAGCAAACGTTTTACATAGAACTTAAATTACATATCAACTAGAGAAATGTTGATACAAAAATTATGTTTGTTTCGTTTAAATGATGTTATATGCTAATATCACAAACCGGTGATGGTTTGTAGCCATACATCATAACGAAATTTATCAATAGCTACGTGTTTTATATTTCACAATAACTTATTTAAATAAAAGTGGTTAAATTCCTTCAACCATTCTTGATAAAATACTCATATTGCTTAATAATCAAAACATAGCATCGTACGATCGTTCCTATTTTTACCAATTGTTACATTCTCCCCCCGTTAAAAGAATTTCGCCCCGAAATTCAACTTGCAGACGGGATATCACTAAACAATTGGGGGTGTTTTTTTTTATCCTCGCATTCCTTAGTGAATTTCGGTCCTCGCTAGGCGTTCCAACGAGCCTTCACTATGGGTATGCGACTTTGTTTTGTCCTTTTGAACTTCTGATCCATGATTTCCACCGGTTCTTCGATGAAGTTTAGACTCCCGTTGATTTCAATTTCATCCAGTGGAATAACAAGAGTTTCATCAGACAAGCTCTTCTTCCGATCCTGGGATGCATTCAATCGTTCACGGGTTTGAACAATCTTCTCTGTAGTTTCTCGTATGATCTGGGGGCTGGTAAGAGTGTTGTTAGGAACTTGCCTATTAGCTATTTGCGTGTCACCTACCTCATCCCATCAAAGAGGTGATCTACACTTGCTTCTGCAGAGAGCTTCGAATGACGCGACTTTGATGTTAATGTAATAGTTGATGTTGTATATGGATTCGATGAATGGTTCTTCCTCTTTGTCTTTCAGTTTGAGGGTGATAAAAAGGACTTCTTTAACGAATATCGAAAACACGAGGCGAATCACCTGTCCCTTATCCAAAATGATAGATAGTGGTATACTCTGCAGTCTCGCAATCTTCTTGTGATATGCTCCTATCAGCTTTTCTATTTTTTTCTTTATAGCCTTGCTCGGTAGAAAGTGTGTGGGTTTGGTTGATTTGTCTACGATCGCTCAAGTGGTAGCATGTCCATCCACTCTCCTGGGTAACTTGTCATGGAGTTCATGGTATGACTGATAACTAATTCATCTATCATCTCTTTGTGTTTATAAGTCGTATATAATTAAGATTGAAAAGACAGTCGAATCGGTGATTCTATTCTAAGCCCACATCCAAACAAGGAAAAGGATTTAAAGCGGAATTACCAACCCTAAGTCCGTAGAATCTTAATTATATAGGGCTCCAATATATACACTTAGTAATCATAGATTCACTAGTATGGGTCCATAGTCTCTACTTGAGTGGGGTGATTAACTTGGGTGAGATGGCATTTACAACAACCCTTTTCCACAACTACTGCACTTAGGTTGATTTTTGAACTCGGGTTGCCGTACGGATGGTATTCCCAGGAGATCTTCTCGGAATATATCGAGAAGGTTACGGGCTTTTTCAACGTCCATGATGTCTTTCTCTTCTTGTTTCTTATCCACAGCATGGGCTAGTACGGCATGGTACCTCCTGTGTAGGTACTTCTGAGTCTTGTTGTAAAAGGTGAGTCGGGGGATTGTGTTCGGTTTTTTCGCCATAGACAACGAGGGTTCTATTATTCGATGGGTTTAGGCAAATGGTCTTTTCTTAATATATGATATCGGTATGGTGAGGAAACTAACTAATACGTTTTTAAAATGAAAATGTTGTAAATTTTTATTGTGACCGGTGTTAGGATGATTTGAACGAATTGGTTGATTTAGTGTTAGAGTGCACCCTATGTACACGTCTCTAGTGCTTTTGATTATTCCAATTCTATTGTAAATATTTCGATTAAGTTTTTGAGGTTTTTGGTTGAGAAATTGATTAAATCTACGACTCACAATACTCCTCTCCGCGTTGCTATTATATAGTATCCATGCATATGTGCTGTCGGGAATGAACGTACCGGAATCTCAGCGGGGTCTATTACTGTTTTCCCACGCTCTGTTGCTAAAACACTTCCGACGCTCCTGACATCTTTGTTTTTAGTCTCCGGGAACTCCTTTATGAAATGCCCTACTTCTCCACATCTGTAGCAACTCCGACTCATCCCAGCTTTTGTGTTCTGGGCGGTCTGTTGAGCCGGCACCCTACAGAAATTTATGGTATGCCCCTTTTCATTACAGTTCTTGCAGTGCATTTCCCTGCACTTTCCTTTGTGATGAAAGCTACACTTGGTGCATTTTGGCAGGTTTCCAACATATGGTCTTGTCAGCACTGAGGTAGTAGGGATGGTGGTGGTATGGAATGTCACTATCTGTTGTCTTTTGGTAGGTCCTTGATTTGGGGTGTCGTTGCAGGAACATACTCGAGGTGTCCTTGGTTATTATTACGATTGGAACTTTCGGCGCCGTTCCCACTTTTGTTTGTGTTGTTAGCGCCGAGGTGTGCCATGACTGCTGTCACGGCGGCTGTTACCGCAATTGAAATGTTGTAGGGTCTATTTATAGAACTAGTGTTGCACCAGTATGCTGATTACCTTCATGTGTCGGCATGATTCTATTTCACGAGTGGCCTCCTCTGTTGTCAGTTCTGTGATGACTGTCCAGGTTGTAGCTGTAAGGGTTCTTTGTCCTATAACGACTATCTCCTTTTCTAAGGAGTGTAGGTGATCCGTATTGTTCTCTTGATCTGCTTGCCGGTCTATGGGTGCTATGGCCCAAAGTACGGTGCAGTGAGTTTATGTCGGTTGTGGATCATCGGTTGTCCTCTGCAATCTATATGTGTGGCTACGTAGTTAATTGTGGGTTGCTTCCTGAAATGAGAGGTGGAGGTTCTCACACTCCTCTTGATCGGGTTAGGTTTATTAATGGTATCTCCCGAACTTCTTTCTCCATCTGGTCCCTTCTCGGAAATCTTCTTCCTCGTATTTCATCTATTGGTACTCTTCAAAATCTTCTTCTGGATCCTTCTTGATCCATCTATTGGCTTCGGTGGCAGGATAGTAGGGGTCTATGTGGAGATGAAGTCTAGCTGATATGCCTATGCGAGAATAGGGGTAAGAAGCATATGAAGAATCTAAGTGTGTGGTTCTATTGTAACGCAAAATACTCCTATAGTATTTTAAATTTGTATGTTATAGTTTTCCTTGTATGGTTTGTTGGTAAGTTTTAGACTCGTCATCCACTACGACCATTCCTCGGCATACGTTGGTCACCTCTTGGATAAATATAGTTGATCAGGCTATATTCATCCCAGACATGATTACATACCCCGAGGCTTACTCGCAGTGTTTAACTTATCTTAATACTTTTTGTTTTGTTGCCAATATGACTCCTTACTAGTATGTTTGTATGCACTTACATTTTTCGTGAAATCTCAGTCCATTCCTGGTCCTTCTATGGTTGCCTTGTGTATACAGGTCATATACAGTCAAGATTAAATAGTCAGTCGAATAAGTGATCTTACCTTATATCCACATCCAAACAAGGAAAAGGAAGTAAAGTGAAAATCACAAATTCTAAGTCTATAAAACTTTTAGTATATACCACCTTAACGTATACACTTAGCAAACATAGACTTAACAACAAAGGACCCCTAATATTCCTGTTTTGAAATTGTTAAGTCAGAGAGTTTTAGTCCCTAAGTATTTATAGTTTGTATATCTTATGTGGTTTGATATACTTAGCTCACTATAAACAATGCTCTGATACCAATCTGTCACACCCCCAAACCGGAACGGTGGAAACGTTCGGGGGCGGATGAGTTCATGTGGTAACGTAACAAATGAATACATAGTAAAGAAAGCAATACAACCATCATATATATAATTGAAAGTTTACATTGTTAAAAGGTACATGTTCAAAACCAATTATAATATGATGCCAAAATATGAATTTAAACTGGTGCCGCAGCGTCCCTTCTTCAAAAGTTGTTTGTTACCTGTAATTACCGAATCCCTGGGACATACAAGTAGTTTTGAAAGAGTAGATCAGCATTTAAGCTGGTGAGTTTCATAAGTATTAAATGACAACGGTTGTATCAAATGAAATGTTTCGTTTTTGTTTGTCTGTTCCTAGAAAATCCCATATTTTCTACTAGCATAAGTGTAGCCTTCTATCAAGACCAATGTTTGTTTCTAGAAAATATATGTACGTATAAAATTTCCAATACGTCTGCAAAACCCTGTAAATCAATGTGTTTTTAATACTCCATGTGAGTTTTATAACCACGCTATTGACTAGAATGCCTACACACAACGTTCTTTAGGCGTTGGAATGTTCTGACGTTTGTCACCCCAAATGGTGTACTGTAGCTAACAGTCAGGGCGCGGGGTTGTCAAGCCCATATAGATCTATACACAAACACCATGCTCCCCCTCCAAAGGATTCTGGTATATAATACAAGACTTGAAATGTGTACTCGAACGTAAGTGAAGTTAATGTCTCACAAAACTTAGTATAAAAACAGATTTACGTGTGAAAATGTTTGTATAAATGATCATCCCCTAAGACTGGGATAGCTATGAAAAACGACGTGAAATCTTTAGATATGCATTTGACAATGTTTTACCCTTTGCTCAACAGGATACAAATGGAGTAGAGTTCCGTAAACTATATGTGTATATTTTTGATGGAGAAGACAAGTTTGTAAACAAAACATATATATATATATATATATATATATATATATATATATATATATATATATGTATATGGTTATATATATGTATAAATTTTAAAAGATGATTTGGTATGTTTCGTAATTGTTGTTCATATTCTTACGTTTTTATTAGAAACTTTGCATGAAATAATCCTTAATTTTGATACTAAAGACCTTTTTGTACTTATCACTTTTGTAAAAATGGTAATTAAACATATTTAAATGATTGTGTTTTAACTTCCTTAATGTATAAACATTGCTCAAAAATGTTAGAAGGTGTTAATAAATCTATAAACCACTTTTGACATTTTTACCCTTTACTGTCCCTGTTTTTAGAAAACTCATAGAAAAATCATCGTAAGTCAAAAACTGAATCTGTCACCTCTGAGAGTTTATAAAATGAGTCTACTTTGTTCCTAATTTTTATTATGATTTTTAGTGGTCTCAAACTAGTGTGAAAATGAACATCTTCACAGACTGGTCCGAAATCACTTCTGAAATGACAGGCAGTTTTATAAAAATCGCCATAAATTGTAGAAAAATATTATGAACGCGTGCGAGTAGTCCTTAGAAAGGTATAAACTTGAACTATTTGCATATTGTACATTTTTGAAAGATATTAAGTTTAAAATGGTCAAAACAGTCCGTGAAGAGGACTCAACTTTTCTGTAGAAAGCTGTCATTTAAATTTAAGTTATGTTTAGTGTTCTAACTTGTATTCCCCCCCCCCCTTAAAATCTGAATAAAACATGAAAATGTAGGGGTATGAACTCACCTTATGTAAATACTTGAATAATGGAAGGTTGAAGATGAAGAACTTTTGGGTGTTGGTTTGATGCTCCAAAATAGCCACTGTTTTGGCTATGTTGCTGTCACGAAAACTTTACAGCAAAAGAGTAAGAAAAAGGGTAGTTTACTCACTGTTTTGAATCTATAATTTTGATTAGCATATCAACTAACTTCCAGGGGTATTTGGTGGTAAAAATATCAAGCAAAAGGAAGGTGTATATGGGTGAAATGGTGGCTGAAACACAAAAGGGACTGCAGCCCTTTAGTTCATGGTTTTGATGGCTTTGGAAGGAAGTTCTTGTGCTTGAAAATGAGATGAAGGTTGAGAGTAATTCCCTGGAGTATTGGCTGGTAAAATGAGGGTAAAATGAAGAGGAAATTTCGTGGATATGAAGGAGGAAAGAGTGGAAGAGGATAAGGGGACAAAACCTAGACTAGCTTGTGATGGGATGTGAGTTTAAGTGATGTGATCTTGTCTAGCCACTTGCTTGGGTGGTTGCTTAGAGATAGGGTTAGTTAAATAACTAACTACTAGTTATTTAGTTAGTTAGGAGTTCTAGTTAAGGAGAGGGAAGGTCTTAATTTCGAAAATTAGAAGAGGGATTAAGAAACATTCTTAGTAAAATGTCTTAAGTGATTAAGCACTTATTAATTAAGTTGGCACTTATCTCCACCAATTCTCTTATCTTAATTGATTTAGACATCATAAAACTTACATGAAATCACTTTAAGTCATGACCCATAACTAGTCATTCACTAGATAATAATACATATATACAAATACATACATGTATACTTAGTATAAAATAACAATGTAGTTTTTGTGTATTTGAACTTTAATGTTTATGTTTTATTCTTTTTATTCAAAAACACTTAAATACATTCTAAATATACCTTATAGTAATTCATTTTATATTTGAATTTATTTAAATATAAAATTTATTGACCAATGTATAATTTCGTGACATTTAACCGGTTAACCATATCGTTAAACACGTTTTGTCACTTTGGTTCGTATATTTGTCAAATTTAGATCCTCCACATCTATTAAGAAAACGTTTTACATAGAAAATTACATATCAACTAGAGAAATGTTGATGCAAAAATGAAGTTTGTTGCGTTTAAATGATGTTATATGCTAATTTCACAAACCGGTGATGGTTCGTAGCCATACATCATAACGAAATTTATCAATAGCTACTTGTTTTATATTTCACAATAACTTATTTAAATAAAAGAGGTTAAATTCCTTCAACCATTCTTGATAAAATACTCATATTGCTTAATAATCAAAACATAGCATCGTACGATCGTTCCTATTTTTACCAATTGTTACACACATCGATTGAGGTGTAAACACTTAAGGGTACCAAGTAATTTGCAAGGTTACTTCACACCTTGTCACACCCCAAAACCAAGAACGGCGGAAACGTTCCGGGGCGGAGGACGTCATGTACAGTATCACAACATAGTAAATGTAAATAAGCAAACAACATCATCCATTGCATTAAATATATAATTTCAATACAAGTGTGTTCTGTACAGTTATAGACACCAAAAATAATGAAACACAAAATAATACGAGATGAGTCTTGAATGCACTCCATCTTCTCAAAAGCTGGCCTCGGTACCTGTCTACTGATGACCTGAGAATACAAGTTATTTTGAAAGAGTTTATCAGCATTAAGCTGGTGAGTTCATAAGTATTTTAGTGTCAATGTTTCTTGTGAAAACGTTTGAACCTGTCTCAATGTATAAGTTGTAAAAATGTAAGTAAATGTTTGAAAGTATTTGTAAAAGTTTGAATCACTCAGAAAATCCTATATTTTCTATAAAAGTAACCTTCTACCAAGGCTAGGCTGTTTTGTAAACTTTTCTGTTGTAAAAGTGTGTGATTACCCAAATATAACTATCATTTGTTAAAAATATAGTTTGTACATTAATGCTTAAGTGAGGTTATCACTAAAATATGCAATGGGTAAATCATTGTAGTACTGTAGCTTTGTATAATAAGACTACTGCTGTACTAAATACTACTACCTTAAACCGGATTTATATTAAGGTTTATTGTGATAAATTGCACCATGCTATCGACTGATAATCAACGACATAATGAACGGTCGTAATAAGAAATGACGTTTGGCACCCGCAGACCTGCAGGTCCGGCTGTAGCTAGCAGCAAGGTGTAGGATAGTCAATCCAGTATAGATCTATACGCAAACTCACGCTCTCCCTCCAAGAGAATTCTGGCTACAACTCGGGCCATGACATTTAAGGCATGCCCGATATAGTGGATCACAATTGTTAAGTATTCAAGTATATGTATCGTTTTTCGTATATCTGTATATGTATTGTTTCTAGTATTTCTGTATATGTATTGTTTCTAGTATTTCTGTATATGTATTGTTTCTAGTATTTCTGTATATGTATTGTTTCTAGTATATCTGTATATGTATTATTTCTAGTATTTCTGTATATGTATTGTTTCTAGTATTTCTATGTATTGTTTCTAGTATTTCTGTATATGTATGATCCTGCGTTACCCCGATGGTAACCAACTAATGATGTACTGATGAGTATGAATATGGAAGTACCTTTATGTCTATACATGTATATATGATATATAAGTAATATGGAAACGACCTTCGGATGGTCACCCGAAATCCCACCAGACCACATCCAAATCGAGGAAAAGGAAATAGGGCGGATGGCCTTCCTAAGCCCTTTAAACATTATTTATATATCTATACATATATGGGCATGCAATTGGATATATAAAAGCATAAATAAGTTTTCATAAAACATTTGAAGCAGTAATATAATTTCAAGAGAAGATCGACTTGATGTCGATCTATAAAACATTTTGAAGGCATAAGTTGATAAAACAGTTTAAGTATAAGAAGCATTTGTTGAATCACAGTCTATAAATAAGTTCGGATAGTAAAACAGTTTGTAAAACATTTCAATAGTAAAGCAGTTTGAAAAACAGTTTGAACAGTGGTAAAAATCGTTGTTTTCCTAGTTATTAATCACATGTGATTAAATGCAATCACATGTGATTGAAGCAATAACTATAAGTATTTGACTTGTATCCCCCCCATAAAGTATTTAAAACACTTAAAATCATATCAAAGGTTGATTCAAGGGGTATGAACTCACTTGTGGTGAGTCGTTTGAATTGCAGTGTCGGCTACCGTGCTAGGTGGCAAACGGAGACTGGTTTACACGCACGAGCCTAGTTATCATATAATAAACATATATATAACTAATTAGACATATAATAACTTAAATAAATAAGTTAAGACACTTAGAAAACATTTAAACACTTTTATGAGTGTTTAAGGTTCAAATGGTTGCATCTAAGTTGCTACGGGACAAGGCAAAAGGGTTTGAAACATCAAAGGGCCTTGTATAGGAGTTCACCATCCAACAAACCCCACACCTTGGCGTTTACGGCCGTAAACTCATAGGTTTATGGCCGTGAACTCCTCAAATGGTGTTTTTGGGTGTTTTGTGGTGCTATCTTGATCCTAGAACACTCCTAGCTTTATTGGAATAACATATGAAGTAGTTTAAGGCTTTAGAACACTCTAAATGGGAGTTTACGGCCTAAGGTCCTTCACCTTAGAGTTTACGGCCGTAAACTCTAGGATTTTAATTGATTTGAGGCACTTAAACATCAAGAATGGCATCCATGAATTTATCTAAGGCTAATGGGGACAAGAGGCACACTTTGGTGCCTTCACTTGGAGTTTACGGCCCAAGTCATGTTCCTTGGACGTAAACTCCTTCCAAGGAGTGATTTAGATGTGTTCTACTCTCCATTCTAGTCCCAAAGGTGCAAGGTAAATTGTCTAAAGGCTTAAGGGTTGCTTGGAATGATTTTTGTCCCACAAAAAGGGGTTTACGGCCCAAGAGGACTTCTTGGCCGTAAACTCCTACTAACTTGTGATTTTGATGAGCTTTTGGTGTTCTAAACAAGCACAAGTACTAGTAGTTAAAGTCCTTAAGAATTTGGGGAAAGTTTTAGGGCACTTAAGCCCTTGAAAAGGGGTTTACGGCCCAAGGGAGTTCCTTGGCCGTAAACTCCTAGAACTTATGTTTCTTGGATGATTTCTAGGCTATAAAGATCATACACAATGTCCTTGATAAGTCCTCTAACATGTGGATGGGTCTAGAAAGCATTAAAGTTCCATTTTGGAGTTTACTCCCCAAGAACGTTCTTGGGCGGTAAACTCCCGGATCTTGATATCTAGACATGTAATTTGTGTTAATAAACACCTAACAAGTATTGAATCACATATAGAAAAGTAGACTCACAATCTGGGATGAAAACCCGAAGATCCGTCAGAGAGAATATGGCTTTTCTCTATTTGGAATTGTGAATAATGAATTAATTTAATTCAGAAAACTATTTATAGTCCTGGAATATTTTGGCAGAAAATATTTTTTTATTCCTGATGTTGGACTGTAACAGTATGAAACTTGAAATGCCCAAGTTTCACAAAACCAGGAGTATCCACTCTCCTGATATCATCTAAAACATAAACCCTAATGTACACAAACTTGCTCGGAAAAGCTTGAAAATCACTGAAACTGAACTAGCTTCTATTGAATAGATGAGGTTCGTACAATGGAAATTTCGGGTTGTCACACACCTTGTTTTGTGATCCTCGGCATCCCAGTCACAAAACCTGAAGGGCACACTCGAGATTGAAACATGCCATTGAACAGTTCAATGGATCTCAAAGATCTAGGAGTTTCAAAAACCAATTAAAACCTAATAATATATATATCGTTTTCATGGTGGAAATTGGTGAATCGTCATTCACCTACCTTCAAATATTTTATAGCTTGGATTACGGTATCCATCTTCCAAGTTATAAAAGTATTGTGTTGGGTCCTAGCCTTAATATTTCATATTGGGTGTTATATTAAGGACTTTAAATCAACTATCTTGAATATCTCCCAAAAGATGTCTGGTTTAGACATTTATGATCTTCCCGAATCAATTGAAACAAGCTTTCCTAAATGAAGATGATGTCCCATGGAAATCATACTTCTTTCACGTCCTCCAATTATTCTCCCTAACCCACAAGTTCCTGAAAAGTTTAAGGTCACTCAAGCCCTATTGGCAAGAAAAGGTCTATGTGTGATCACATCTTGGAGATGTAGTCACATATTGACAAGCTGGTAGAGTTGGGTGTCAAAGTCTTGAGAAATTTGGTGGCTCAACTACTTTCTACGTCACATAGTGAGTTCTTTTGGAACACCTATGAAACAGATTATGACAAGACTAATGATCTTATCTATTTGCTAAGATCAACTTCCTAAAAACTTTATGGACATTGACAATGATGACACTGGAAATCCAAAAAAGCATTCTCTTCCCAATGGAAAGGGATCGGCCATAGTCAACTCAGTTGATCAAATGGTAAAGAGAAAAGCTAATTCTGAGATAGTCCCGTTACCAAAGGGTCCATATGTTTATATTGCCAAAGAAAGGGGCATTGGTTGCGAAGCTGCCAAATTTACCTAAGGATGTTAAAGTCAATAAGTTTGACTCCACTTCAGGTAAAGTCCACTATCTAACTCTGCTAAGTTTCTATTCTGAGATTCTTGATACATGATGTGACTGGGTCACATGTTGATGTTTTAAGAATCAAAGAAAAGTGAAGAAACTTAAAGAAAGAATATGTTGAATCTGATCGCGTAGATGGATTTCTATCGCATAGTTTGAAGATCGGATTCTTGAGCTACTTCTTAGGAGTTATGATATTTTGCTTAGGAATAGATAACAACAAGTTTTCATATGGATTGTAAGGATAAGTTTTTCCGCAAAGTTTTAAAATAAAAGGTAAATCTTTTGATTTTATTTATTTTAAAATATCCTTACAATGGCATTTGTGAAAATCTGTGTTGCTTATAAGATTCCATTAAGAGCAAGAGTGGAAATATGAATTTGATTCTTTCATTTGTGGTAGTGTCTAAATTTACCAAATAAGGAAAGATTTTCATCACCCAAGTTTCAGTTGGATAGAAACTTGGAATCATGCAAGTTGTATAGCATGATGAATGAGAACTTTCGAGCATTGGAAAAATTAAGACTAACTACTTGTTCACATGGATGTGTGAGTCAAGTGAAGGACTAAGGGATCGGGTACACATTCTTGTGCACTGGTCAGAGTCCACCACAAAAGATCGATAAGACTATTCGTCATAATTTACTATAGCTCGGTAAATATACTTACAAGCTTAAGTGTAATTCTGAGACATTGGAAAAGGTTCCAATGTATGGCAGAGCGAATAAGAAGAATCAATTTAGGCAGAAAGATAAAAGTTTCTCAAATCTGAAAAGATGGGAGAGTACTTTAGTATCATGTTTTAAGACCATCTTAATGATTTTGAGACCTTATGACAATTAATCCTCTAAGTGCATTCTGATAGTTAAGAAGAGGAGTTATGAATTGTTGAAGTGGTTAAATCAAGAAGATGATTCATACTTTGTTCCAAAAACAATTCTTAGAGTCATACTCTAAGATTGTAACTTGAGTGACATGTCTTAAAGAAGGTTTAAAACACTTATCAAATGTAAGAGTAAAAGTTTTCTACTCTTGTACATTTGAAATTGGTAAGTTGTGATGTTTTGGATAAAACAAAGACCAACTAAGGCCAATTGTGTGAAGGGTTTGTCTTGATTAGAATCCACACTATCTCTTGAATATCTGAAAAGAAAGTCTTATATGTCAAGAGGACAGTGGGAGTCTTAAAGGTCTTGAAAGTCTCAAGAACTAATCAAGAATAAAACCTAAAGTTCTTCACTAACACACGACTTGAGGTTTATAACCTATCGTGTTGACATATTCTGTGCCCATTCCAGTTAAAGTTGGCTTTGCATATGAGTTCTTAGAGTTCTCAATTGGATGCACAACAACTTGGAAGCAATGGCAGGCCCTTGAGCTGCCAGGTGGCAAGAAATTAAGGTTGAGTTCAGTCCATATGAGTTTGGATTTGTCATTATCCTTGTCTTGTGACTATGGTTTTGACAATTCACATGGATAAGAACACATACACCATTAAATCTAAGGGTCATAAGGTTTCTCTCCGATTCATGAAAATGATGGTGAGGAAACACTTCCACCAAGTAGATTTGAAATAGATAGCAATTGTGATATTTGCATTCTCAAAGTTGTTAGTGGAGCTGTATGGTTAACCGGCACACTAACATGTACTTATGAGAAGTAGCAAAGGTCTAAACAATTGAGACTATGATTACGACATCCCTTTTCATAGCTCTGAAATTGTTTAGACACACCTGTGAGCTATCTAAGATAAGGTGTATGATATTGATAAAATTTTATCAAAGCAATCTAGTATCAGAAATCTAAACTTTAGTAAGAAAGTCAATATATTATTGTTTTTTCTAGAAGTTCAGTTGATTTCTGAGTACATGTCAAAGCTAGTGGGAGCATAAGTGTTATGCTAATAATCATCATGTTGGTGGGAGCATGATAATTATGATAAAGGTTGCAAGTTAGCAATGTTAATTATAGAAAACAGAAGGTTTCAATTGGGAAAAAGTTGTTTTGCTTTAATTAAGGGAGAGTAAATTATACTTCATCTCAAATCTAAAAGCTTAGATTGAGGTTTTAATCGTATTTAGTCAAGTATATATATAAATGTTATGTTGGAATGGCTCAACATAAGAAAATTCTAATATATGGGTCCATTATTTGCGTTCTAAAATTCGATTATGATTACGACATCCCTTTTCATAATCTGAATTATGAGAACTTGGCAAATTGAAATGGAAATATTATAGCAAAAGACTGGTTTAGTCTTTATACGAGACATCATGAATCGTGTCCCATATGCTTCAGATATAGGATCGATTGCATGTGCTATATTCATCCTTTCTAAAATTTTCCAAATGCATGGGGCATTAAGAAGGGAAAAGGTCTAGAATTGGATATGAATAAAAGGATTAAACAATTGTCGAGGACAATCTAAGGTTTACCAAAGATTGGTTGCTCAAGGACATTTGGAAGTATAGTGATAATTCTAGAATGACCATATTGACATAATCTGTAAGGAGGCAACTCTTGTTCAGAAGTGATAGTAAAAATGGAATATGGAAATGTTTCAAAGTTAGGAATTATTCAATCTGTGTAAGATTAGGAAAGTTAATGCAAGAAGGATGTTTCCAAGGAGCTGATCTCCTTTGGAATGCTCTGTAATGGTTGTTGTCAAGTGTTTCTGACTTTGTGCATAATCATTACAAGAGGATCAATGCATATAAGTTTAGAATCTAACAGATTTCAGTAAATGGCATGAATTTGGAATTCTTGCATTTACAGTAAGGATTTGGGACTGTGAAAAGAGGATGATTGGAGTTTTGTTCAATTGACCTAATTCACAAAGTAAAGATCATAGACAAACATAGTATGCATACTTGGTGTATGGCATGACTAGTGTTTTGAAAACATAGTGTACATGCTTGGAGCATGGGACAACTATTGTTTTAAATTCAAGAATAAAGTTGATAGCTGAAACAGTATACAATGAATAATGTGTAATCATATGGTGATGAATAAAAGGTGTTTTATTTATGTTCATAGGTTTTGATACCATATTAGATTCAATTATTCTTTTGTTTCATTTTGCATTTTTGACTTCCAGAATAAACTAGGTTATTCTTCTGAAATGACTAAGTTATTCAAACCATCCACAGTCGGTCATATGTTGGAAGTAGATATGAATTAAGACAGCCATGGGTTGGCTTGTAGAGGTCTAAGATGTTGGACAAAGGGCTACAACACTCATGAGTGCTCATAAGTTCTGAGCATTGGATTCAACCCGCGCTCATTGGAATCACTTCATGGATTTTATCACGAGTGATCATGAGACGATAATATCTTATATTCTTCAAACCTAGAGATATGAGTTGTTACTATGAGTTGGTTGTACATTGATTGCACGGAAACGCATTCAGTAACTCAATGTTATAAAACGTGCCTTTGTGTATGATTCAACAAGTAGTAGAACAAGCCATATGAGTCGAAGTTTATCCATTCCTTTTACCTTCGGGATAAAAGCGATATCTGTGGGCCCCTCGATGATTTGGTGATGACAAACGTAAGTGCTCGGCCGGGCCTAGACTGATTTGATTTGTTCAATTAGTCAGCCATCATAAACCGGAAATCGGGAAACAACAAATGGACATATAGAATGATTATAATCCATGTCTCAGTCCATATAATATCTAGAATGGAGGAATATATGATCCCTTATCTAATGGACATGTCATTTTATTTGTTTAGAGTTTGACAACGACTTTAAGAGCTATGATTGCTAGTCGGTATCTTGGAGTCATACTTGAATAATAGTTTTAGACTTATCCAAGTGGGAGAATGTTGGATTAGGTGTCTAAGCCCATAACTATTATTGGTATGTATTCGACCCGAGAGTAGCATGGTCCATTTGGGTTGCATATCATCAGGACAATTTGTTAGGATGGACTTTTGAGAGAAGGTTATTTATGGTTTATTAATATATTATAAGTAATAATATATTAATATGAAATCATATGTTTTAATTAGTATTGATCAAGAATTAATTTGGAATTAATTTAGTGGTCGAAAGAGACTAATTAAATCTATGGGGACTAATTATGATAATTAGTTATATTTATATGTGATGGGCTTATGATCCATGTTGGACCAAGTTTATGTATGGATACAAAAAGAGTTGGGCCACATGAACCATGGATCATAAAACCCATTGGTATGGATTTGGGTTATATCCATGACCCTAGAAATCCCACATATAAATAGATACTTCATTTCCTAAAATCGCCACTTGTATCTTTTTAGATTTCATGGTGTCTTTTGTGTGCGTGGAATTCTCTCTCAAGTTCATTCTTTGTCCATTGTCTGTTGTGATTCCATTTGAGGCTTCCACACTATTGGGGCTAAGCTCTTTAAGGCCAAATACACTAAGAATTCAAGCTCCATCAAAAGGTATGTCATGCTAACTAGTATATTATATTTTTATGTTAAATGCATGCTAGTTGTAAGATTAATACCTTGTAAACCATTTGCATGTATAATTAGTGAAAACATAGATCTAGGGTATTTAGGGTTGTATGTGCACATAGGATGTTGTAGTATACCAAAACCCAACAGCTATCGGTACAAAATAACACCTAATTAACACTTGGGTTCCAATCTATTGCCCATAATCCATAATTGGGATCCATTTTACCCATGTCCTAGCTTAATCCAGAACTAAGGTCCAAATCCATAAACCCAAAAGTCCCAAAACCAATAGATCCACTAAGGCCCACTTATAGACCAAGTTTCCAAATTGGGCCCAACCCCCATATCGTCCATACACGAACGCATAAAAGCTTGATTTCAAATGGCCCAAAAATGCCCAATGCAGCAAAGTCCAAAGAAGTGGCCCAAACCAAGCCCCATAGATGTGAAGCCAAAACTGACTGAGTACACAGTGCGTACTTAGTTGTATGCTAAGCGTACTCGCTACATGGGTTGTACGCTTCACATACTAGCTTGTACGCCCAACATACTCCTCTATTAAGCCGTTTATATCATTAAGCTCTTAAAGCTCGAGTATAATAGCCCAAAACATATAATTGAGTCCTAAAGATTATCTAGAACCATAAAGTCACTAACTTGGTGACTTTGCATGCCCCAAAAGAACCTAACTTTAATTTATAACATTCTACTTTCAAAACAATGGCCATAACTAATGAATGAATGGTTCTAAGCTTCAAATATGGCAACTTTATGACTCTATGACCAAAAGAATATCAAGAGTAGCAACTCTAAGCTTCAGAAATAATAACAATCCACAAGATCTCATCTATTGGACCAAAATGGGTCCAAAACTCAAATAAAGGAGATCTAAGCTATAACACAACAAGTTCATAGCTTAATAACTCAAATGAATGTCAAATGATGACGATAACCCAGATCTACAAGCTCCCACTCTTCCAATGAAGCTTCAAGATGATATCCTTCCTTCAAAAAACCAAAAAATGCACTTAAAAGACCTTCTAAGCTCAAGAACATTCAACTATTGAGTTAGGGTTTTGAGTATAGGTTTGGGAGGACAAGGAGTCTAATTAAATGAGGGCTTCAAGTCCTAAAGGATGATTATATTATGGACAACCCTGAAAATTAGGGTGTTTAAAATTGTTACATACGCCCCGCGTATGCTTCTGTACGCCGATCGTACATCTTCGAATCCATGATCAAACCCTCGCATTAGTACACTAAGCTTAATACTTGGTACGCCGCACGTACTCACTTTATAGCTTGTAGACTAAGCGTACCTATTGGTACGCCCTGCGTACAACTTAAGGACCATATTTGACAATTTAAATAATGCAAGGGCAAAAGAGAAACTTACCAAGACTAAAGTGTTACAATTCTCCGCCACTTGAATTAGGCTTCATCCTCGAAGTCCACTGCCCTGAAAAACTCTGGATAATGCTCTCGCATCTCATCCTCGGGCTCCTAAGTCCACTTTGACCCCTTGTGGTGTAGCCATTGCACCTTCATCAGCTTTACAACCATGTTCCTTAAGGTTTTCATCTTCCGATCTAAAATTGCCACCGGTCTCTCAATATAATTTAGGCGATCATCAAACTGAATATCCTCCAATGGTACAACTGCGGAATCATCCACTAAACACTTCCACAGTTGATAGACATGAAGCATGCTATAAATCTGATTAACATTGGATGGAAGATCTAGACGATATGGAACCTGACCCAACCTAGCCTAAACTATGAAGGGACCAGTATACCTGGGGCCCAACTTTCCTTACTTCCTGAATCGGATGAGACCTTTCCAAGGTGACACCTTCAAGAGAACCATATCTCCCACCAGAAATTCCAAATCCGACCGACGCCTGTCAGCATAACTATTCTATGAACTCTGAGCTGTCTTGAGACTGCTCCAAACCTGCTGAATCAGCTCAGTGGTCTTAAGTACCACATCTGTACTCCCCATGACTCGCTAACCGACCTTACCCCTACAAATCAGAGTCGTGCATCTCCTTCTATAGAGCGTCTCAAAATGAGGTCGATCAATACTAGCATGATAATAGTTGTTATACAAAAATTCTGGTAATGGAAGATACATATCCCAACTCGTACCAAAATACAACACGCATGCATCAACATATCCTAATGGGTCTGAATAGTCTGCTCACTCTGGCCATCGGTCCACGGATGAAATGTTGTACTAAAATAGAGACGAGAGCCCAACTCTTTATGAAACCGCTTCCAAAACCTGGAAGTAAAGTGAACCGCCCGGTTTGAAACCACTGATACCGACACCCCATGACGTACCACCACCACCCTAATATAAATCTCAGCCAACTTCTCTGCAAAAATACTCTCTTGGATCGAAATGAAATGTACGCTCTTGGTCAAACATTCCATGATGACCCAAGACTATAAGGAGTATGTCATCAACATACAAGACTAGGAAGGTCACTATACTCCAACTAGCTTTGGCATATAAGCATGAATCATCTTTACTTATAAAGAATCTAAACTCTTTGACTTTTTCATAGAAGGAAAGATTCCAGCTACGAGATGCTTGTTTCAATCCATAAATGGATTTCTCAAGATTACACACTCTTTCAGGAAACTTGGCATGAACAAAACCCTCTAGATGACACATGTAGACGCCCTCAGATAACTTCCCATTAATGATAGCGGTTTTAACATCCATCTACCATATTTCATAAGCATGAAATGCAGCTATAACAAGCATTATCCTGATAGACTTAATCTTAGCTACTAGTGAAAAAGGTCTCATCATAGTCAATCTATTGGGTTTGAGTAAAGGCCGTAGAAACCAACCTAGCTTTGAAAGTGTGTACTTTCCCATCCATGTCAGTCTTCTTCTTGAAGATGCATTTGAACCCGACTATGTTTCGACTAGTTACATAATCAACCAAGTTCCACACTACGTTATCATACATGGACTAAGTCTCACTCTCCATTGCCTCCTTCCATTTAGCAGCCTCAATGCTTGTTATTGCTTCCTTGTAGTTAGGAGGTGTTAAATGTGACTTGAGCATTTGGATCATGCTCTTGGAGAATCTGGAGCACTTAGATCACAATGGAGCACTTGGGTTTCATAGCATGTGACAAAGTAATGGATTTTCATAGAAAGGAATGGATCATTAGATAAAGGAACAAGTGACAAAGGAATGGATCCTCCAAAAGGTGGTTTTGAGAAAATTTAAGTGGCTTGGAGAAACTTGGAGTGGCTTGGACCAACATGGAGTATTTTGAAGCAACTTGGATCAATATGTTGTGCCATGAAGATAGATGTTGTGCCAAGCATAGATGATGTTGCGCCATGGGATCATATCTTGCGCTATTCATGAAGTTGTTAAGCCAAAAGGAAATAGTTGCGCCAAAATAATGGATGGTGCGCCATGAGGGAGTGAAGTTGTTCCAAGAGATCGATGTTGCGCCATCAAAGAGTGGAGTTGCACCAAGGGGGAGAAGTTGCACCATCTTGAACATAAGTTGTGCTATCCTCGTGAGATGTTAATCCATGGAGGATATGTTGCACCATCCTAGACCATCTTGGTACATGATGCGCCATCTCGATTCCTTTGTTGTGCTATATTGATCCATATATCTCTAGAAGATGATCATGCTCAAGAAATACACCATGTTGTGCCACCATAATGTATGTTGGGCCATTAGTGTTCTTGATGCACCACCTTTGCATCATGATCCTCCATTATGGTTAAGGTGTTCCATCATGTGTGTTGCTCATACTCATGGGTTGTATGAAACACAAGAATGTTCCAGAAGATGTTGCATGGAGGATTATGATAGGTTGACACCTTTCATGGGTCTATAGGCCAATAGGCTTGGACCATTATGGTTTTAGGTTTGATCCCTCAAGTATAAATAGGGATGCATGGTACGTCATTTGGTATCCTAAAATAAGATTTGCTAGTTATACACTTTACTTCCTAACAAGTGGTATCGGAGTTGCAGTTTGTATTCATGTGATTGAAGATGTCTACTTACAAGTTTGATTTTGATAATTCAACGGTTCAAATGACTTCACATTATCGAAGGTGAAAATGAAAGCCCATCTAGTTCAACAAGGATGAGAAATAGAGCTGGAAGGAGAGGCAACACTTCTTAAAGACATGGCGGCTGAAAAGAAGGTGGATATTCTGACGAAGGCACATAGTGCTATTCTATTGAGCTTAATAGATGAAGTACTCAGGGAGTTCATGTAACTGCTTCTAGGCTTTAGGATAAAGTTTGTGACAAGTACCAGAACAAATCATTGACGAAAATGTTTTATCATAAGCAAAGGTTTTACAGTCTCAGAATGTATGAAAGTACCTAAGTGAAAGGTCATCTGGATAACTTCAATTGCATCATCTTAGATCTACAAGGGATTGATGTGAAGATTGAAGATGAAGATTAATCTTTAATTCTCTTATGTTCTCTTTCGAACTCAAATGAGAATTTTTTTGATACCATGCGCTATGGTAGGACAACTTTCATTGTGAATGATGTAAAGGACTCTCTGATGTCCAAGGAACTAAAAAGAAAAGTTCCAGTTGGAGAGGATGTGTCCAGTTTCGGTTTGTTCACAAGGAGAGGAAGGAAAAAAGAGAGGAAAAAAGGAAATAGATGGTGATCACTTTCAAAATTGAAATTTAAAGCTTCATCGAATGTAAAATGTTATAACTGTAAGGAGAAGAGATACTTCAAGCGAAATTATCCATAGTTGAAGAATGGGAAGTTCAAGAGTGAATCAAGCATCAATACACTACTGATGTGGTTCAAGAAAGTTCTGATGATGGGGACGATGGTGATGTACTGACTATTAGTACTTCATGTTCTGTTGATGCTTGGGTCTTGGATTCTGGAGCATCCTATCACATTATGTATAATGGTGACTGGTTGGAATCCTTCAAAGATTGGGATATCATAGTCAAGATGGGTGATGATTGGGCGAGTAGTATCAAAGGTAGAGGCACGGTGCAGATCAAGATGCATGATGGCATGGTTAGGAAGGTAGATTTTTGGTACGTTCCATAAATTTGGAAGAATTTAATTTATCTTGGCATATTGGCTATGAATAGGATGAGGTATGCTAGTGAAGGTGACTGGGTCAAAGTGACCAAATCTTATCTGGTTATAATGAAAGGGAAGATGAATCGTGAAGGGCTCTATATCCTAGAAGGCAGTATGATTATAAGAATGGTGGTTGTCTCGCAATCCTTAAATGACGGTGATGACAAGATGGGGTTGTAGCATAATAGGTTGGGGCACATGAGTGAGAAGGGCACATCAGGTCTAAGTAAACAAGGACTGCTTGGTGGAGAGGCTATTGGATAGATGAAGTTTTGTGAAGCTTGCATCAAGGGAAAGCTGTTAGGTTTTGAGCACTATAACACTCTTATCGTGCACATGCAACCTTAAATGCTTTGGATATATGTTTTCTCTAATTATACATGCATATTTTCAATTTTCCAAAGCATATATCCAAACTATCATACAAATTGTCAAATGACCAATACAACTAGTTATATAACTTACCTCTTAGAGGGACTTGTAATTCTTGGCCTTTAAAAGCTTAAGCCCCCCAAGCGTGATGCCTCTAATGGTTCACAAACACCAAAAGCAAGAGGAGGCTTGAGAGAATAAGTTACTTAGCACAAAATAAATACACACTCTCACAGAATGTTGTGGCAATCGATTTTTGCTCTAAGGGGTTTATTTATAGTGTGGAAAGTGCTAGGGTTACACCTTGTAAACCCTAATGACCTTTCATATTACTTAGGCTCCATGGGTTAAAACCTCCATGGACTATCCATGGATTATCTCATTGGCTTAGCCCATCCTAAATAAGCGTGGATCATTATCCCACAATATAAGAATCAATGATTTACATAATTAATCCCCATATATTTAATTAGTCTCTTTTGATCACAAAGTTAACCCCAAATTAACTCTTGATCAATACTAATTAAATAATATGATTTCATATTAATATATTATACTTGTAATATATTAATAAATCATAAATAACCTTATTCTCAAAAGTCCATTCTATCAAATTGCACTGGTGAAGGCAACCCAAAAGGACCATGCTACAATCAGGTCAAGTACATCCCAGTTATAGTTATGGACTTAGACACCAAATCCAATAGTCTCCCACTTGGATAAGTCTAATAATTATAGCCGCCAATGCGACTTCAGGATCCGACTTACCAATCGTAAGCTTTCAAAATCCACTTTTGAACTCTGACCCAGTAGTGATGCATCCTTTAGATAAGGGATCATATATTCCTCTGTTCTCAAGATGTTTATGCGGACAAATATATGGAACATAGTCATACTTATTGTCCTGCAATGTGTTTCCGGATTTCCAATTTGTCTGACATAGAACATAACTAAACACATCAATTTAATTTAGACCGGGCTCGGAACATGTCACACCCCCGAACCATCAGAACAGACGGAGGAAACGTCCGGGGGCGGATGATGTCATGTTTAGTATCATAAAAATTGCATCATAGTAATCAAGTAAACACAACCATTACATTGCATAAGAATATTTACATCTGTTTGAAACATAGTTTGTATACATCAGTATATAACAAAAAGTAAAAGACGCGACTCTAACGTGCTCTGTCTTCTCCAAAAGCTGGCAAGGATACCTATCTATCGTTGTCCTGAGAATACAAGCGGTTTTGAAAATGTATCAACATAAAGCTGTTGAGTTCATAAGCATGTTTTTGTATTGAAAACTAGTCACTGAATTTGTACAAATGATTTGTTTTCATTATAAGTAAAATATCGTTTGCATCGAAACCCTGGTTATCCCCAATATGTAAAGTGTAATTCGTTTGAAAACCCTGGCTACCACCAGTAATTAAAGTATGTTCCGTTCGAAAACACTGGCTACCACCAATAAGTAAGGTATGTTCTGTTTGAAAACTCTGGCTACCACTAGTAACTAAAGTATGTTCTGTTTGAAAGACCCTGGCTGCCACCAGTACGTAAGGTATTTTCTGTTTGAAAGACCCTGGCTACTTCTAGTATGTAAAACAGTCTTATTACTTAAAATAAGACCAAATGTTGTGTCCCTGGAATACCCTCCAGTGTAGTATGTAGCTATTCTTATTAATTAAAATAAAACTATTGAAGAATGCAAATCCCGTAAACAAAGGTTAGTTTATACTATTGTGAGTTCGTATAAGAAGTTGTGAAAGAAGAGATTTGTAACGACCCGATAATCAAGGGTAAAAATTTCATTTTTAATACAACCCAAAATAGATATCATTTATTCCAAACATTTCAAATCATCATTAAGTAAAACATTTATCAGAGTTCATCCCAAAATCATTCATTGCGGAAATCATAGATGTGTGTGCTGCAATCAATCCGAGCCCTTCCTTTCCAAAACAATGATACCTAAAACAATAAACAAAACTTGTAAGCACGAAGCTTATTGAGTTTCCCAGAGCATACTATACACACAATCCACATAACACATATCTTGTTAGCTATAAAAACTACCTGTATCACATAAGCCATGCATACATAAAACCTAGGAAAGCCATGGGCTACCCACATGGTCTTACTTCTAATGCCATGGGCTACCCCACATGGTCTTCACTTGGACTTCCATGGGCTACCCCACATGGTCTTACACCCAAGGCCATGGGCTACCCCACATGGTCGTACACCCAAGGCCATGGGCTACCCCACATGGTCTTTACTTGGACTGCCATGGGCTACCCCACATGGTCTTACACCCAAGGCCACGGGCTCCCCCCGGGGTCTTCATGCAAAACATATGATCACAATACATATCAAGACATAGAGTAATTACATATATATCATAAACACATAATGGGCCGGCCTTGGTGTCGTAGACCCATAGGTATGGTGAGAAGACTCACCTCGAATGTAGAAGCTTCCTGAGGAAATCCTTAGCTGCTGTCCTCACCAGTTACCCGAGCTGCCACTACCGATCAATATTCCCAAGTTAGCGATTGGACCCCATACCATAATCCTTAATCCAAGCATGGGGTAAAATGACCATTTTACCCCTAACCCAATATGATCCACAACTAAGGGTCCAAAGCCAAAACAAGGCCCAACATTATAATGTCCAGAAAACCATCAATGGCCCAATTTTCTAAATTGGGCCCAGAGCTTTCTAATGGACCTTATACTAAAGCCCAATATTTTCCTTAGTCAATAATCCTGACCCAAATGGCCCACGAAGGCCCACAGCAACCTAGTCCAAGAATTTGCCCAAACCGAGGCCCACAAATGTGAAGTCCATTTCTATATTGGGCCACAAGGCCCAATAGGCCCGACTATTCCATTTTTGGCCGAAAGATGCATTTAGGCCCAAATATCAACAAATCCAGGCCCAAAACCATTAGGGCCTAAAGGTCCGAAGTCCACAAAGGCCCAAGCCCTTCTGAGAGCGTACACCCAGCGTACCTCTTCTGTACGCTTAGCGTACTGAGCAAATGGGTTGTACGCGCAACGTATTACATAGTACGCCCAGCATACAAGTAGCTCATGCACAACATCCATTAAGTGCTTAATACTAGATCCAATAAGTCCTTACACATCTAAGCTATACTTAACATCTAAACCCATAAAGTCACTGACTTGGTGACTTTTTATGCCCCAAACAAACCCAAACTCCAAAAATGACATTCTACTTCCATAAAAGTGATCCTAACTCAAGCATGAACCCATTAAGACCATCAAGATTGCAACTTTCTACCTTAGGGACTCAAATGGCATCAAGGGTGGCAACCCCAAGCCTAAAAACGGATTTGAAACCATAAAGCTCCATTCTTGGGACCAAAAGATCCAAAAACTCAACATAGAAGATCTAAGCATTCAATGGTCAAGTTCAGAACTTTATACCTTCATTAAGCTGAGAATGAGTCCTAAAAGCTAGATCCATAAGCTCCTCCTTGATTCCCACCCTTGCATCAAACTCCAACTTCTTGAAAATGGGTTAAACAGCCCAAAAATGGACTCCATAAGCTCAAAATGCCACCATGGATGCTATAAGACGATTTCTAATGTTTAGAGGGGTGGAGGCTGAAGATGATAGGGTTTGGTTATGAAATAAGGGGTTTAAATAGGGTCCAAGACCCTAAAATAGGGTTCTGATCTGACGAAATTACGCCCAACGTAATTCTGGTACGCCCAACATACTCCACGGAACCTTCGCGACCACTCCTAGTCATTACGTCCAGCGTAATCCCTAATCCTGAAACTGCTAAACTTCCAAAAGCCATAACTTCTTCGTTATAAATCCGTTTTCAACGATCCTTATATCCACGGAAAGGTGACAAGAAGCTCTACACTTCTAACAACTCAAATTTTCCTTAATACCTTCCAAACAAAAATCCATTATCCATAAAAGCCCGAACTGACACTTTACCAAATTACCACTAGGCTCTAAAACACAACCCGAACACCCGAAACACTCCTAATACATCACTCGCACCCAAATGGGCCTAGATATTAACTTCACTAGAGCCATACTCCTTATGAAGACCAACCTTCGGCCCACAACCTTAGACTAGAAGTCAATTCGGAACAGAGCGTTACAAGATTTATGTTGATCAACCTCCTGGTTTCGTCAACTCAAAGTTTCCGAATCATGTCTACAAATTAGACAAAGATCTATATGGGTTACATCTCGCTCCTCGGACCTGGTATGCTACCCTAACAGATCATTTTCTCGAACATGATTACACCAAAGGCATGATTGATCAGACGCTATTTATCAAGCATGTGGATGGAGATATAATTCTTGTTCAGATCTATGTCGATGACATCATTTTCGGTTCAACGAGTCAAAAGTTGTGCACCGAGTTCGAGACCATTATGAAGAAGAGGTTCGAGATGAGTTCCTTGGGAGAAATGACTATGTTTTTGGGTTTTCAGGTTTGTCAAGATTCATTTGGAATCCTATTACATCAAGGAAAATATGTTGAAGACATGCTTGAGAGGTTCAGGTTCAAAGATTCAAAAGCTGACCTGACGCCAATGGCTGAACGACCCCTGTTGTCTCCAGATTGTGAAGGCGAATCCGTAGATCAGAGTGAGTACAGATCAATGATCGGATCCCTGATGTATCTAACTGCGAGCAAGCCGTACATCATGTTCGCATTTTTTCAATGTGCACGATATCAGGCTAATCCTAAACTCTCTCACTTAATTGTTGTTAAAAGGATCTTTAGGTATCTCAAAGGTAACCCAAAATTGGTTCTTTGGTACTCGAAGAACTCTGATTTTGATTTATATGCATTCGCTGACAGCAATTACGGAGGTTGTGAACTTGATAGGAAATCAACTTCTGGGGGATGTCAATTTTTAGGTGACCTTCTGGTGTCATGGCAGTGCAAGAAACAACACACAGTCTCAACCTCAACGGCGGAGGCATAATACATTGCTGCTTCTGCCTGTTGCTCTCAAGTCATTTGGATTCAACATCAGCTGTTGGATTACGATTTGAATTTTCTTGAAACTCCTATCTTCTGTGACAACGATGCTGCAATTCAGATAGCTAAAAATCCGGTCCAACATTCTTAGACCAAGCACATCGACATCAAAGTTCATTTTATCAGATATTTTTATGAGTGTTCGCTCATTCGGTTGGAGCATATCCACATTGATAATAATGTGGCGGATCTGTTCACAAAACCGTTTAACAAAGTTCGGTTTGATGTGCTGGTTGGTTTTCTAAAAATGCTACATTTTGAGGACTGATTTATGTTTTTTAGGTAGTTTAAATTTGCACATTTCGTTTTCATTCTCTCCCATGTACAAATTTAGGGGGAGAAATAAACAAAAACAAAACAAAAAATTACAAAATCAAAAATCCAAAAATAGTGTTATTTCTATTTTTAATTTTTTTTTCAGAAAATATCAAAAATCCAAAAATAGTATCTCATGTTAGCCATGTCTGCAGGTGATGTGTTGGGAAGTAATATCAACTCAGTGATAATAGGAAATCTTGATTTGTGTAAGGTACCAACTCTGAACTGATCTAGACTCTATGTTCGATGCGCTGGTAGGCACGAAAGATTTAAATGGACCAGACTAGGTATAGATTGACATTTAAAAGGACTTGACAAGTAATTAACTTAGATAGTTCTATTTGATCAGACATACGATGCTCGGGTAGATTGAGCTGTGAGATATACATGAGAATCTTTGGGCTACACTAAAGTAATCAGCATCTAGAACTGTGGCTAACTCTTTCTCGATGTATGGACGCATGTCCTTAATTCCGGTATTGATACGGCGACTGGGGAATTCTGATAAAGTAGATATGTAGAAAGTTATTTTCTTGCTTTCTTTATGTTAGTCATATGTTGTTTCATCTCTATGATTGGGATATCCGACCTAGACTGCAACATATGCAACTCTATTTCTATGCATCTTCTTATCTATGCAATTCTTTCTGTCTGTTAGCCATACAATGTCCCCTATGCGTGATTGGAATGTCCGACCTGGGACACAGCATATGCAACATTCTATTTCTCAATCCCTTTATTCAGTCAGTCATGTGTTTATCCCTCTGCCTGATTGGAAGATCCGAACTAGGTATACAACATATGCATTCTAAATCTGACTTCCCTCCTAATAATTCTCTGCTCATCTAAAGTAAGGAGTATTCTGGAAGCTCTTGATTACCGAAGTATGCTAGGAAGCGGGAAACACATTCAAGGTTATCTAAAATTAAACATTCAATAGGTTGTCTATAGATATTGCTGCTAATTTTAGGTGAACAATATTTATGGTTGTCGTCAGCTAAATGGTCTTCTAGGAATATCATTTAAGATCTTAGGGTCAAATATCTTGTCACCTGTAGTATGTCCATATTTGTCATAATTTCTCGTGTTTAAGTGGACAACAATACCAGCGATTGACCAGATCTACTCATGAAGGTGGAAGTACTGAAATACAGATTAAGGTTGTCCCAGAACTTTGATCCCAAAATCACACAAGATTTATCTGTATTGGTGAAAAGAATTTAGTGATATTTTATTTTATTTTATTTTATTTTTCCTAATAATTAAAAAATTAAAATTTTGCAAATTTATTTTAGTTAAATTTTTAGATTTTATTTTATTTTTATTTTTAATTTTTTAATGTCCTCAAAATGTTTTATTTTTAATTAAATATTGGATTTGCGGCCCTTTGGAATTGCAGCCCATTTTTGAGCCGTGAATGGTCCATGTGTATAAAAGAAAAGGTTCTCAGATGTTTCAACTTTTTTAGTCCATATCTTGTTTGCGGCCGTGAACCACTTACCGACTCTCTCTCTCTCTCTCTCTCTCTCTCTCTCTCTCAATTCTCGATTCCACATTTTTCGTGTTTTTAGTCGAAATTGCTTGTTTATTTGTGTAGGTATGTTCAAGGCGACATCATTTATACTAAACTTGACAATAATCGACCATGTTTTAAGGGGCTATTGGATTAAATTTGATTTTTGGCACTGTTGAGGCGTTCAAGGCCAATGAAGCGTTCACGACCTTGAACCCGTTTACGGCCGTGAACCCTCTTTTGGACTTGAACTCATTTTTAACTTAATTTCATTCGATATTAAAGCCTAATTAATTAATTAATGAGAAAAACTAAGCTTAATTATTTAAATCTTTTGTTTTCCTGACTTGGCTTGGTTTGTGCAGTTCAAAATGGCAGAACTGAAGTTTTTAAACAATCACAACGTTGTTGTCTTTCTAATGAATCCACTAGCTGCGCACAGTGACTTCAAGTCCATGATTCATGGACTGAAGAAATGTTGTATGCCATATGCCTTCACATCCATTCCAATACTCTATCAAGGTCTTGTGAAGCAGTTCTGGAACACGACTGCGGTGTGCAAAGAAGATGATGATGATGCAATCTCCTTAGAAGTAACTATCAATGGAAGGAAGATCTCTATAACTGAGCAAGTCATCTGCGAGGTTTTGCAGATCAATGACCAGTCTAGATTTCCAAATGAGATCTCCATGAACCAGACTGAGGAGATCATCATTCGAATGGGCTATAAGGGTGTGTTTCCTCCTACAATCAAGAAACTTTTGCCACCCTATTGGAGGTTCCTGGTCCATGTGTTTGTGAGTTGCGTCTCCAAAAGGAGAGCTGGTGCCGACGAGATCTTGTTATTAAACACGGGTGTCATTGTTGTTATAGCTACGGGTCTCGATTTCAACATTTCGAGATATATCTTGAATGAAATGGTTGGCAACGTTGAAGAAAAAAGAAAAGATAAATTTCTCATGTTTCCGAGGTTCCTACAGATGATCTTCAACAGCAAACACCCTGAACTTGAGAAAAGAGGAGAAACGCTTAATTTGAAGTCTATTGGTTCTAGTACTTTCAGGCTCATGAAGCAAAATAGAAAAGGAAAGTTCATGTTCCAGGTGAAATATCCATTGGTGAAATTTGGCCAATTCGTAAAAGTCAGTAATTCGTCGGAGATTGAAAGCTCCTCAACTCATGAAGAAACTAAATATGAAGTAATTACTGCTTCTGAACACGAAGAGGAACGTGTTGCTCCAGTGGAGATAGTTGCCAAAAAGCATGTGCCGATAACAGTTGAAGAAGAAGATGATGATTAGAGTGATTTTGATATGAGCTTAATGGAGAATGTTGTAAATGAAGATGATATGGATCAGGGTGAAGATTTAATCGGTTATGATAATAATGATCTTATCTTCAGTTTTGAGTAGGATCAAGATATAAAGTTGAGCACTGATGACCTTGATGCCTTCTTCGACAACGTCAATGAAGTTGCACAATCTGCAATGGAGACGGAAGGAGATGATAATGTTCTTAAGACAACGCCTCCTACTTCAACACAGATGGTCAATCCTTCAAATGTTATGGATTCAACTTCAAGGATTCCTCTCCTTCCTGTTGACATTCCAACTTCATTTCCATTTGATAGTGATCTAGATCTGACACAAGCCTCCCAGCCTCCATTTAAACAGAGAAGAGCTGATCCCAGGTCGGGAGTGTTAGTAAGGGAATAGGCACCACCAATTCAACAATCCACCACAGCTGCTACACTAACCCAAGAAGGCCCAAGTGTTTTACGACCTTCTTATGAAGCTGGGAGCTCTTCAGCTCCTGTGGGTTCCTCCCCTCCAATGCCTGCACATGATGCCTCTTCTGAAAGGCTTGCCAGGTTATTGGTGCAACCTGATTTTGACTCCTTTTCCCGAGCTAAAGGAATATCTATAGGAGAAGGAAACATAGGGGGAACGGACCCATCGATTGCTGAGTTTCTGATCTTAAAGAAGAAAATGCTTTAAAATCAAAACAAATATCCACTCTGCAAGTCAATCTTAGTGCTCTATCGGATGGATACTTCAACTTAAAGAATAAGCTCATTGCTGAACTTGGTGACAAGTTCAAGACTATAGTTGAAGATCCAAGTGCAACCCAATCTTCTCAACCAGCCCCAGCCAATACATCATCTTTTGATCAGCCTGATGACCATCCGCCAGTCAGAACCACTATAATTGTCGACCATTTTGAAACAGAACCGGAGCAAGCCCCGCCAAGAATTACAATTAAAAGAGGAGGGAAACATGTCACTTCACAGAAAAGAGGAAGGTGGCTCTTCATGAAGAACTTTGATCAAAATCTTCGTGGAGACCAGCCTCAACTAACAGTAAGTGAGCTCGACAAGATAAGGTTCAAGCACAAATACGGTGACCGGTCAGGGATTTGTATGTGGGGCTTTCATGAAAGACTCAATTACTGGCAGGTGAAAAGAAAAAGTAACAATGTGGAATATTATAGAGACAATAATTATTTCTCTTCCCTCACCAAAGTGGATCTCGTTGAGCTTTCCGCAGCTCAGTTCTCCAATCATTCCAATGACCCTTGTGCAACAGATTTTAAACTCTTCTTAAAAAACCAAGTGAGGAAAGAATTTGATGGGATGAATACCGTTGAATCTTTCTTGAAGACAGCTAAAGATGTGTTTGACCCTATCACCAAAATGTCCTTCACGAATGTAATATGGCCTCCAACGAAGCAGACGACAAAGATTCCCATCATTAAGAACTTTTGTGATGGTTCGCTATGTAACATGCATTACTGGGTCTACGATGAAGCCACAGCTACTGCCGTTATCAAGTTCAAAGATGGTGTCTTTCGTCTCGTTGATAAGAAGGACTTGCTTCAGTTTGGTGAAAGGGATATTCACACTCTTGCTGTACATCAGGTTTTATGCGATCAGGAGGTTGCTGCCAAGGAGTTCACAGGCATGATCTCCGAGATTATTGACAAAAAGATGTGGTTGGGCGTAATGGGGAGGTCAAATGTGTTGGTGATTGAAAAAGACTGAATCTATATTATCTCAAACCAAGGGGGACTGTTAGGTCATATTTTGTTGGTTTGGGCTAGGCATCTATCTGTATAGGTCTTAGTAGGGTTTTGGTCATGTTATGTGTGTTTGCGGTTGTGCGTACAGCCGAGTAGGGTTCATGGCCATGAACATGTGTACGGCCATGAACGGGTGTTTGGCAGTGAATAGGTTTATGGCTGGGTGGTCCCTATAAATAGTGTCAAAAAGTCTCAGAGTTACTGTTGGTCGAAATCGTATGTGTGTGTGTTCCAAGTGTACCAGACGTTTACTACTTGAATATAACGTGTGCATTGTTGGAACTTCTTTGCTTCTACTCCTTCTTATTCTTACTGTTTTGCATCTTGATTGTGTTTGATCACTGGTTGGTTTGCATTTGTGGGACTTACAATTGGTATATTGTTAGGTCATATTTTGTTGGTTTGGGCTAGGCATCTATCTGTATAGGTCTTAGTAGGGTTTTAGTCATGTTATGTGTGTTGGTAGTTGTATGTACGGCCGAGTAAGGTTCACCGACGAGAACGTGTGTACGGCTGTGAACGAGTGTTCGGCAGTGAATAGGTTTACGACTGGGTGGTCCCTATAAATAGTGTCAGAATGTGTCAGAGTTATTGTTGGTCGAAATCGTATGTGTGTGTGTGTTCCAAGTGTACCAGACGTTACTGCTTGAATATAACATGTCCATTGTTGGAACTTCTCTGCATCTACTCCTTCTTATTCTTATTGGTTTGCATCTTGATTGTGTTTGATCATTGGTTGGTTCGCATTTGTGGACTTACAGAAATAGTCATTAGAATTGATCATGTTAAGGATACATCCTATTTGACTCGTAAAAAGGCCATATATTAAGTTTTTACTAGTAATAAGTTGAATGCAACTCAGCTAATTAAACTTTTTTGCTTATTATGTATTTTAATTGAATATTATTCACTATATGTCTTATATCTTTTTTTAATATGTAAGAGGACACATTTACGATGATGGCGTTAAAGCTTTGATATTACAAGATAATGATTCAACAAATTTTATACATTATTTTGCACACCAAATTCAATTAGTGATTGTGGTGTAGCAAAGAACCACAATGGTGTTGAAGACTTCTTTGATCAAATTTTTTGGTGGTCAATGTGGTATATGGTGTTGGATTAGTGTCTAAGTCCATATCAATGTGGTATATGGTGTTGGATTAGTGTCTAAGTCCATAACTATTTTGGTATGTACTTGACCCAATTATGAGCATGGTCCTTTTGGGTTGCCTTCACCATAGCAATATGTAGGATGAATTAAGGAAAGAGATGTTTAATTATGATTTATTAATATATTATAAGAATAATATATTAAAGGAGAAATCATATTGTTTAATTAATATTAGTCAAGAATTAATTAAGAATTAATTTTGTGACTAAAAGAGATTTTTTTTTTGGAACGCAAATCTATTCTACTCCTACACTACTCCTAATTCTCCAACTATGTCCCTCACGGGACTTGAACCCTCGACCTCAAGGAGGGAGGGCAACACCGGATACTGCTGGGCCAGAACCCTTTGGTTGTGACTTAAAGAGATTAATTAAACTTAGGGGACTGGATTTGTAATTATAAGATAATTGCAATTGGGCTATGGATCACCTAATAATATATAGGTTGGACGAATTCTATGGTAAGCCCATAAGGAATTCGTCCAAGGGATATTTTAAAGGAGTCCATGAGCTGCTTAGGGCTTAAGCAGTCAGATTAGGGTTTCCTAGTTATAAACCCTAATAGCCTACATGTATATAAAGGGCCCCTATGCCCCAAAAACGCGGCGAAGGATTCCTTTAGGGTTTCCAGCCGTTTTGGGTGTCTCCTCTCTCCTCCCTGTTCATCCAAGTTGCTTAGTGGTGTTTGTGACTCCATTAGAGGTGCAACACTTGAGGCACTAAGTTTTCTGAAGCCGAGGATTGATTGTTATTGCTATATAACAATTAAAGGTAAGATCTAAACCCTAATTTCAGTTATAGTTTACTAGATCTAGGGTTTATGGCTTTGGATAATCAATTGCATGTTCATTAGAAAAACTAGATCCAAAGCTATTAGGGTTTGCATGTACACCATAGGATTGATGTATTGCTCGAAACCCATCAGTGGTATCAAAGCCTAGGGCAGTTTGTTAGTGAATTTGATGCTTATTTGATCAAAAATTGGCTGAAAATCGAAAATTTTGAGTTTTTTCGACTTGACTCGCTGAGTCAACTAGGTGACTCGCCGGGTCCATAGTGAACTCGACGAGTCAGAGACGCATAATGCTAATTTTGCGGGAGTTTGACCTGTTTTGGCTGTGGATAATTTCCTAAAACGTTTTTTATTAATAAAATCCGATTTTTATCAATATTTGGAGATCATCCTTGCCAAAATAGAAGATAATTTCAAAATTTAGATAATATTTTGTTTTATTAGATAAATATTAATTATTTGTAATTTGATTTGAATTATCTTGTGAAAAAGTTTCAATTTCCCCCTTTAGGTTTCATAGTTTAAATTTGAACTTAAATGTTTTGGTTTTGAAATTTAAATAGTTAAACCCATGGTTATAGAAATCGGGATTAATCGGCAATTAATCGTGGATTAATCGTTTGACGTTCTGCAACCGTCGATGATTAGGGTATTAATCGGAAATTTAGGATTAATCGGTCTTGGCGGGATTAATCAGTCAACAAAAGTCAAAAAAGTAAAAAAAAAATCGAAAAAAAAACCAAAAAATGCCAAAAAATTTAAAAAACAAACTCAAAGAATCAACTTTTTTTTTTACTTCAAAATTGTCAAATTTTCAAAATTTCAAATATTATACCAAAATGTTCATATTTTTGTATTTTTAAAATTTCAAATTACAAGTTTTCTTATTTTCTAATTTTGAAGTACTTGTTTTTCTTAATATATATATTAATATTTGATTAATTTTAATATTTTATTAATAATCTGTGGTTCCCGATTAATCTCCGATTAATCTCTGCCTAGACCGATTAATCCGTTAACACCAGTCGACCATCGAGCTATCGTCGAACGATTTTTACAACCTTGGTTAAACCCTAATGTTTTGAAAAGTTTCAAAACTTGTCCTCAAGTTTTGGAATTTAAATTTTAATTAAAAGTCTTAATTTGAAATTTTAAATTCTAAAACTCAAGTAATTTGAAAAAGTTCAATTTACACCCTTATGGTTTTATTAATTAATTAAAGTGTATAATTAAAAGAGATTTAATAAATCTATAAAGTTTTGGTTTATATTTAATTAAATTAAAAGTATAATTACTAAATTCAACCACCTAGTATTTTAAAAGTGTAAAATACACCCTATACTATATATAACTTTAAGTCTAATATTATATATATATATATATATATATATATATATATATATATATATATATATATATATATATATGTATAAGTAAACAGTCATTCTTACCGTTAGCAGGCCTCATTCACGAAGCTTGTCTATAAGGGGTGTTTAAGGAAATTGCCTATAAAATGGCGATTGAATGGGTATCCACTCTTACCCACCGCACTCTTGACTAGTGGAGGGTGGTTAGCCGAACGGGTAGGATAGGACGAAACCTTCCATTATAAGTATAATGAAGTACAAAGTAACTACATGCCTTTTCAAATTGTATGCTAATCCATAGAATTACACTCCGTGCCCTTGTCAAACGTTAGTGGAGCGTGTATGGTTAACCGGCACACTAATTTGGGATTGATATTGGTGGCGAAGGGTGGCTCGATGTTTATCATAGATCAATGGAGCGTGTGTGGCTAACCGGCACATTGATTAGGTGATAGTAGCATTGAGTGCACCACGTGATTCGCATGGTTATTCACACCTTGTTTGTGATCTTCGGCATCCCAGTCGCAAACTTGAAGGGCATAATCAAGATTAAACATGCCATTGAAAATTTCAATGAATCTCAAAAGATTTAGGAGTTTCAATTCATTTAAAACATAAATTTCCTTTTCGTTTTTCATGGTGGAAATTGGTAAATCGTCGTTTACCTACCTTCAAATATTCTGCAACTAGATTTCGGCATCCCTCTTCTAGGTTGTAGAGTATTGTGTTGGATCCTAGACTTAATAACTCATTTAAGTGTTTTATTAAGGACTCAATCAACTTAACTTGAATTTTCTCCCGTTTTGTAGATGTCGGAATCTTACAATGGTCTTCCCAAATCCTCTGGAACGAGCTTTCCAAATGAAGATGACGTTCCAAGATACGATCAAGGAAATGAGAGTCATGCTTCACTTCCTCCACCTCCTCCAATTGTTCTTCCTGACCCACAAGTTCAAAGGCTTGAAAATTTCAAGCTCACTCAAGCCCTTTTGGCAAGTAAACACAGAGATGTGAAACCTGTGTGTATACACGTCTTAGAGATGAAGTCACACATTGATAGGTTAGGATGTTGGGTGTCGATATCTCAGAAATGTTGGTTGTTGACTGGCTTCTTCTGTCACTTCCTGATTCGTATAGTGAGTTCGTAAGAGAGTACTATACGATGGTTCACGACGTGACCCTGATTGATTTGACCTATTTGCTTATTGCTGCTGAATCAACGGTGATTTGGCGCACTGGTCAAGCAAACTTGATTGGTCGATCAAACTCCCATACTTCATTGGACACTGGCTAAATTGGAAGTCTAAAAAAGTCTGAGATTGTCCCTTGCTATGTACCAAAGGAGTCCATTTGCTTTTACTGCCAAGAGAAGGGGAATTGGAGACGCAACTGCCCTGTTTACCTGAGAGATCTAATAGATGGGAGAGTTAAGACGTATGACTCTACTTCAGGTAAAATCCTTTAACTAACTCTAAAAGTTCCTATTTTTTGGTTCTTAATACATGATGTGATAAGATTACATTTTGATGTTTTGCAGGATCGAAGAAAAGAAAGGAAGCTTAAGGTAGAAGCGTGCTGAATTTGATCACGAAGAAATGGATTTCGATCGCATTGATTCAAAGATCGGATTTTTTGAGCTGCTACTTTAGAGTTAGGGTAGATCGCTAAGAAATATGTAATAGCATAGTTTTTCAGTTGAATTGCATTGTAAGGACAAGTTTTTCCGCAATAAAATAAATTTCGAGTTTTATCTTATTTATTTATCCTTACAATGGCGTGTATGAAAAATTGATGTTTGTGTATTTCTATTATTAGCAAAATGGATTTGATTCTTAACTAGGTTATTTGTGGAAGTGTCGAGAGTTTACCAAATAGGGAGAGTTTCTCATCGCCCAAGTTTTAAGTGAAGAGAAACTTGGTATCATGCGACATGTATTGTATGATGAATGAAAAACTTTCACATTTGGGAAATTTAGACTAATTCTTTGACAAAAGTGTCAATTGAAGGACTAGGAGATCGAGTACACCAGGTCATACGTTGATCGAGTCTACCACAAGAGTGACAAAGATATTCGTCATGATTTACTAAAGTTTAGTAACTATGGTTATTGTGACAACCCGATATTTCAACTCTTTGTAATGACCAAAATGGGTCAAGTATTGTAACCACTTTTGAGTAATAAAATTTACTTTCATAATAAAATGTACAAATAGTTCTATTTAATTTCCTTCTATGTTTAAATGTCTTTGAACCATGATCGTACGTGAAAAGAACGCCCAAATCCGACTTCATATAGCGAAGTTATGATTTTTCCAAGTTCGGCTTAGCAACAGACAGCTAAAAACTCGAATCGGAGATCGAGCGACTTTTGGCCGGAATGACCTAAACGAGAATCGAAGGTCTCGACAATGGTATTCCAGCGGTAAAAAGTCTGGCAAAAACCGACATCAGATAAAGAAGTTATGAATTTTCAAAGAAATTCCTTAAACACGATGGGTTTATAATAAATAATAAAAAAATAATTTCGGAATTTGCCGACGGAGTCTAAACGAAAGTTGTAGAGAGTAGTCTCACCTACGCGTGGATATAAAGACCATCGAAAACGGAGTTCGTATGAAGAAGATATGAATTTTTGAAGTTTATTAAATAAATTAATTATTTATTTAAATCAAAATTCGGACATTATCCGAAGGGGAGTCAGCGTCCTCATCCGAGGTACGCCCTGCGTACCCCTGTACGCCCTGCGTAACCGAGAGGATTGGTCTCTGATCGTCCACGTCGCCCTATCCGAGGAATCCGACCCGTCCGACCCGTCCGAAGCGCCGATCCGTCCGACCCGCTGTCCCGTCCGACCCGCCGTCCCATCCGACCCGCGTACCCAGCAACCCGTCCCATCCGAAGCCGAGGCAGTCGAGGCTTCGGTCATGCATGACGTACGCGTACGCGCTGCGTACGAGCGTACGCCCCGCGTACCGAGGCAGACCAGCCTTCCTATAAATAGGATGCGAGGGCTTCCGAGAAAAGGGATCAATTCTCTCCTTTCTCTCACAATCTTGCCTCGTTTTCCGTGCCCGTTCAAACCCGAAGCTCTGGTCTTTTTGCTCAAGTCCCGAGGGTCGATTTTACTCCCGAGATTCCCGAGAATCCCGAGGAAAATCCGTTTCCCGAGACGAAACTCTGCCCGGTTTTCCATCTCGCTATCTTCAAACTTTCAAGTGAGTTTCATACCCCTTAATCAACCTTTTTAAATATTCTAAATGCTTTTATATGCTTTCAAGGGGGGATTACAAGTAAAACACACGAGTATTATCGTGTGTTACATAAAGAAACTCTTTTATATGCTGTTATATATTCAAATCACATGCGATTTATAAACCTTTAAGGAACTTTTATATATATAACGTATGTTAAAATAGCATTCCATCTTTTGAAATATAAATTTGTTGTAATGCATGTATAAACTAAACTTTTCTTAGATAATTCTTGTCTATCTTAGACTCTACACCAAAAATCTATGCTTTCATAAACAAGTGATTCTTTTTCTAGGTATTTCTAAACAAACAAGATACACTTTTTAGAAAACTATAATAGGTATAGTTTTACGAACAAATTTCTAACTCTTATGTACTAGAAACATGAAATTCAAGAAGTTTACTTTCGTATACAAGAACAAACGTAATATTTTAACAAGTAGATCTGTTTTTATACCACGGTTTTGTGAGACACTAACTTCATGTACGTTCGAGTACACATTTCAAGTCCTGTATTATATACCAGAATCCCTTGTAGGGGGAGCATGGTGTTTGTGTATAGATCTATACGGGCTTGACAACCCGCGCCCTGACTGTTACCTGCAGTCCACCGTCTGGGGTAACAAACGTCATAACATTCCAACGCCTGAAGAACGTTGTGTATAGGCATTCCGAGTCAATAGTATGGTTATAAAACTCACATGGGGTATTAAAAATGCATTGATTTACAAGGTTTTCAAACTCATTGGTTATTTTACACTTACATACATTTTGGAAACAAACATTGGTCTTGAGTGAAGGCTACTTTTATACTAGTAGAAAATATAGGATTTTCTAAACACAAACAACCAAAGATAAAACATTTCATTTCATTCAAACATTGTCACTTAAATACTTATGAAATTCACCAGCTTAAACGCTGATCTACTCTTTCAAAATTACTTGTATGTCCCAGGAAATCAGTAATTTCAGGTATTCATTACGCTTTTGATGAAGGGATGATGCGGCGCCAGTTTAATCTCGTATTTTTGACATCATATTGTAATTGAGTTTTGAACATGTAACTTTTGTCAAATGTAAACTTTCAATTATATATATGATGGTTGTATTGCTTTCTTTACTATGTATTCATTTGTTACGTTACCACATGAAGTCATTCGCCCCCGAACGTTTCCGCCGTTCAGGTTTGGGGGTGTGACAGTTATACTTATAAGATTGATTATAATTCTGAGTTGATTGAAAGAGTTTCAATCAATAGTAGAACGAATAATAAGAATCTAGTAGGCAGAAAGGTAAAAGTTTCTCTATTCTAAGAAGAAGGGAGAGTAACTTTTATTGTGTTTTATGATAGGTCTTAATGATTAAGAACCATGTCTCAAATGATCCTCTAAGTGAGTCTTAGTGCAATTGCATGTCTAAGAAGAGGAATCGAGAATTGTAGAAATGTTTAAATCAAGAAGCCAATCATACTTCGTTCCAATATCGAGTCTTAGAGTTATACTCCAAGATTGAGAATTGAGTGACACGTCTTTAGTAGGTTTATAACACTCAACAAATGTGGAATTGAAAAAAAATCTTATTATTCCTGCACATTTGAAATTGGTAAGTTGTGATAGGATTTCGCACTAACTCTTGAATATTTTTTTTGTCAAGAAAAGTTCATTGACAAAGAGAATCATATATGTCAAGAAGTCAGTGGGAGTCTCAATTGTCTTGAAAAGTTCAAGAGCTAATCAAGAATAAACCGATAGTTGATCACTAGCACACGACTTGAGGTTGACAGCCTATCGTGTTGACATAATTTTGTTTTTGTGTCATTCCAAATTAAGTCAACTATGCAATATGAGTTCTATGTGTTCTCAATTGGATTGCATAATAGCAAGTCACCCTGATCAATGTAAAGTACATTGATAAGGTAAGAGTGAGCTGCTTAACAACCTGGAAGCAATGGTGGGCATTCGTGTTGCCATAAGACAAGAAATCAAGATTGAACAAGTTCAATCCATATGAGTTGGATTTGTCACAAACATTGTCTTATGATTGTTGTTATGACAAATTCACATGGATAGGAACACATACACTTTAAAATCTAAGTGTCGTAAGATTTATCTCTTTCATGAAAATGACTGTGAGGAAATGCTTTCACTAAGAGAGATTTTAAGGAGATAGCAGCTGTGTAAATTGTATTCTCAAATTCGATTATTATTACTGCATCCCTCTTCGTAGTTCGAATTGTGAGATTTGGCAATTAGACATACATGTAAGCTTTCTAAGGAAAAGGTGTATGAAGTTTAAGAAGCTTAGATAAAGGGTTATCAAAGCATCTAGCATTAGAAATATGAATTTAAGGAATTCAATAAGCATTGTTTTCTGGAAGTTCAGCTGTTTTCTGAATACATGTCAAAGCTAGTGGGAGCATAAGTGTTATGCCAATAAGGAAATAATCATCATGTTAGTGGGAGCATGATTATTATGGTAAGTATTGCAAGTTAGCAATATCAATTATAGAAAACAAGAGTTATACTTTGCAATGTCGCAAGGGTTGAAAAGTTGTTTTGCTATAATTAAGAGAGAGAATATTATACTTCATTTCAAATCTAAAGGCTTAGATTGTGGAATTTTAATCAAATTTAGTCAAATATATATGAATGTTGTGTTGTAATGGTTCAACATGAGGAAATTCTATATATGGAAAGGATAATTGCAATCTCAAAATTTGGTTATGATTACGACATCCCTTTTTCATAATCAAAGTTATGAGAACATGGCAAATAGAAATAGTATAGCAAAAGACTGGTAAAGTATCACATCTTTATGTAAGACATTATGAATCATGTCCCATACGCTTCGGGTATAGGATTGATTGCATATGCTATAATATTTGACCATTCTAATTTTTTTTCCAAATGCCCAGTGCATTAAGAGGGAAAAGGGATTAGAATCAGTTTTGACTAAAATAATTAAACAACTGTCAAAGGATGATCCAAAGTTCACTGAGGATTGGTCGCTTGAGAGTAGTTGGAAGTACAGTATTGGATGGACCATATCGACATTATTATGAATATATAAGATTCTATTTAGAATGAGTTGTCATATGGGAAATATGGAAATGTATCCATGCTGGGAGTTGGATATTAAGAATTTTATGCCTAGATTAGAAAATTTTATGCAAAAAAAAGGATGTTCAAAGGAATGTACTTTGAGTGTGAGGCATCATATCTATAGAATTGTTTTGTAACAATTTCTAATAGAGTACTTAGTAATTTCATTGGCCAAGTCTTGGTGACTTTTGTGCTATGAGTTTACGAAAGGATCGTTGCATAAAATGTTAGAATCTAACATATTCTAGTAGTGGCAAGAACCTTGTGTTCTTACACTGACGATGAGGATTAGGAATTGTGAAATGAGCATCATTGGAAAAGTTTTCAATTGATCTATTTCATGGACCAAAGGAAACAAAGTGTGCATGCTTGGAACATGGGACAATTTTTGTTATAATTCAAGTAATGAGTTGATTATCCGAAACATTAAATGATAAATGATGAGTAATCAATATGGTGGTTAAATAGAAGTTTTTTTATTTTCTCTCACAAATTTGGGGCCATATAAGATTATGTATTATTGTTGTGTTTGAGTTTGCATGTTTTGACTTCCAGAATAACTGGGTTATTCGAACCTCCACAGTCAGTCATACTTTGGTAGTAGGTAGGAAGCAAGACCGTCATGAAGAGTCTGTAGATTGTCTAAAGAGTTTAGACATAGCACAAGTCTTGCTGCAGAGTTCATGAGTGCTTTGATAAGATTAGAGTATTGGATTAAACCCACGCTCATGAGAATCACTCAATGGTTTTTATCACGAGTAATTGTGAGATGATAATATTGTATATTCTTGAAACCGAGATGTGTGAGTTGTTATTTGCTAAGTCGGTTGCACATTGATGATAAGTAAACGCACCAGTAACTTGGTGTTATAAAACTTATTGTTGTGTGTGATTCGATAAGTAAGTACAAGCGAGCATTTGAGTCAAAGTTTATCCATTCCATTTACCCAAAGTGGGATCAAAGCGATATTTGTGGTCCCATCGATAATTTAGTGATGCACATAAGTGCTTGGCCAAGTCGGGACTAAGTTGATGTGTTCAATTGTAGTCTGTTGTCAGTCGTCATAAATTGGAAGTCGGGAAACAATATAGAGAGAATGATTGAAATTCATGTCTTGTATCTATACGATATCTTGAGATTGGAGGAATATATGATCCCTTATCTAAAGGACATGCATATCTGATAAGATAAGAGTGGACAAAGACTTTTGAAAGCTACGATTGCCGATCAGATTCTGAAGTTATGAAAAATAGTTATTAGACCTATCCAAGTGGGAGACTGTTGGATTAGTGTCTAAGTTCATAACTATTTTGGTATGTACTTGACCCGATTATGAGCATGGTCCTTTTGGGTTGCCTTCACCATAGCAATATGTAGGATGAATTAAGGAAAGAGAGGTTTAATTATGATTTATTAATATATTATAAGAATAATATATTAAAGGAGAAATCATATTATTTAATTAATATTAGTCAAGAATTAATTAAGAATTAATTTTGTGACTAAAAGAGATTAATTAAACTTAGGGGACTGGATTTGTAATTATAAGATAATTGCAATTGGGCTATGGATCACCTAATAATATATAGGTTGGACGAATTCTATGGTAAGCCTATAAGGAATTCATCCAAGGGATATGTTAAATGAGTCCATTGGCTGCCTAGGGCTTTAGCACTCAGATTAGGGTTTCCTAGCTATAAAACCCTAATAGCCTACATGTATATAAAGGGCCCCTATGCCCCAAAAACACGGCGAAGGATTCCTTTAGGGTTTCCAGCCATTTTTGGTGTCTCCTCTCTCCTCCCTCTTCATCCAAGTTGCTTAGTGGTGTTTGTGACTCCATTAGAGGTGCAAAACTTGAGGCACTAAATTTTCTGAAGCCAAGGATTGATTGTTATTGCTATATAACAATCAAAGGTAAGATCTAAACCCTAATTTCAGTTATAGTTTATTAGATCTAGGGTTTATGGCTTTGGATAATCAATTACATGTTCATTAGACAAACTAGATCCAAAGCTATTAGGGTTTGCATGTACACCATAGGATTGATGTATTGCTCGAAACCCATCATATGGTTCATATTAAAAAAATGTTATGGGAGACTTACAAAGAAAGGGAGCAAAAAGCAGTTGCTAATAGTGAACGTGAAACCAAAAGAGGGTTAAATCAAGAGAGTTCTCTTATTCGAGGGGGAGATACAAGATAGGGTTCACATTACATAGTAATTAAAAGTTTAATGTACTTAGTTCTGGAGGTTCTTGAGGTTCTTGCTTATGTTGAAGAGGACGATCCATTTTAAATAACCGAAATCAAGCATACAATATCTTAAGATGTTTTAAGTCACTTGACTTTATGTTTAATTTACATTTGATGTATGAAGTTTTACATCTCACATGCGTATTGTTAAGCCATCTTAAAAAAAAGGATCGACACATTTTAGATGTGACTTCTTTGGTCAGGGGGGACAATGGGTGCATTGACAATTTTAAGATATACAAGGTTTGTAAAATTTATTTAAGTGTTTTTTTGTCAAAAACATAATATTTATAATGTGGAAATTACCAAAAATTATGTCACTTCGAGAAACCGTGAGATTAAAGTTACCGATCAATGTCATTATGAGGTTGAAGTTTTCAACACAATTGTGGATATGCTAATTATAGAATTTGGAGAAAAAATTTTGTGAACAAACACCCACTTACTATAATACATGGGGTTTTGATTCCTTGTGATTTATTTGCTAAATTTGACAAAACAAAATTGTTGAAGTTGAGTTAGTTGTACCAAAAATGATTTTGATGATTTGAAGGGGATGGACTTGATGGTGAACTTGAGATATATTATTACTCTTGGCTTAAAAGTGACCGATTCATTAGTTTGAAGGGAATAACTGACATTTCTTGTTTGATGGTGAAAATGGGAAAACATCATTCTTATCTTATGCTTTATAGGTTATTATTGTTGGCTTTGGTTTTACCCGTTGCGACCATAACAATGGAAAAATGTTTTTTCTCGATGAAGCTCCAGAAAACAGACTTGTGTAACAAAACAGTCATGAGTTTATTGACAATGCATTGATTTGTAGTGTTGAAAAGTAAGCTTTTATGAAAGTTAAGATCGAAGATGTAATTGATCTCTTTAAAAAAAATTATGTTAGATAGATGTCGAATTCAAAATGTAAGTTCTAAACTACTAGTTTGTTATATTTAATGCATTTGTAATTTTAAATTTGTTTATGTTATTATATTTTTGAAAACAGAAAACAAATTAAGTGGAAGCCTAGTCGCAATATTTCAATGAGCATCCCAGGTTCGAGCTCCTTTATAGGGCAAACTGTGTCCCCTTCGGTATTTTCAGAGAAAAATTCCCCACATGTGGCACCACAAGAGGTAGTTTAACGGAATCAATCTCTCAACTCTCACGCCCCACATGTAATTGATCTCTTTAAAAAACTCATGTGAGGCTTAAGAGTTGAGAGTTCTAGTTCAGTTTATGATTTAGTCCCAAATTAATTATTTTAAACGAAAAATGACAAAAATACCAGTTAATGTAATCAGTTTGGCCCTTTTACTTGTTGAACCTGTAACTACTGATTGGGTAAGGATTGTTGATGTAGCAAGTGACTTAGCTTACCACGTAAGCTTGGCATATAAATTGAAATATGGATGTCAAAAACACCGGTAGGACCCCGATACCGTACACGAATAATTTTTTTAAAAAAATCGGGAGCGGGAGCAAGGGGCGGGGATAGATTAAACCCCGTTTATTTTCGGGATCAGGGTCGGGAGTGGGTATTTCCGTTACGTACTACCGCGGTGGCCGCGTTTATATATATATATATATATATATATATATATATATATATATATATATATATATATATATATATATATATATATATATATATATATATATATATATATATATATAACTCCTAAGATATCTAAATTTTTAGGGTTTTATTTTTCTTGTGGGATGCCGCCATATGAAGAGACAAAAATCAAATATTGTTCTACTTTTTACGCTTATAACCTTCTTCACTTAGCCAACGACGACTCTCGGATTCCGACTTACGACTTCCATCAACCTTCATTTTCACTCTTTACAGTAGTAATCGAATCATGAGAACAAGAACGAGTTGATTCTTGAGCTTCGTCTTCACTCTCACCCTCTGTTGCCTTCCGCCTTCCGCCTACCGACGTTGGCTTGCCCACAAAGAAGTGGAAGAACTGATTCTTTATAGAGTAAATTACACGAATGGTCCCTATGGTTTAGGGTAAATTGCACGTTCGGTCTCTAACTTATTTTTTAACTCGGAAGGTCCCTACTATTTGCCTTTGTTACGCGTTTGGTCCTTACTGTTTGTTTTTGTTATGTCCCTGTCTTACCTAATAAAAATATTATTTAAATAGAAAAAAATGGCAGGGTAAGTAAGGTAAGGTGAATGGGATGGGGTTGAGGTGTGTTTATTTAAATAAATTAAAAAATCAAGGGAAAAACATTATTTTTAGGTAAGACAATGACCAATGGCATAGCAAAAACACACAGTAGGGACCTTTAGAGTTAAAAAAATAAGTTATGAACCAAACACTCAAATTACCCTAAACCGTAAGGACAATTCGTGTAATTTACTCTTCTTTATATTTGTCTTCACCTTCACCCTCTGCCCCTGTATATTTATGTAATTTTATCAGTTTTTGTTCGTGATTATTTACCTTTTTAGTTCGTATTGTTAGTAGTCATAGAAGTAAGCAGTTGAGTTTTGCTCTCATCTCTTTTTTCAAGAAGAAATATTAACATGAAGTATTAGTGGTTCTTGATTCTTGAATGAAATTATGGATTGATGGTTTTTAATTTGATTTCTGAAATCTGCTTGAATAGTTTTTTACGTTCAATGCTTCAGTGGTTGTTTTTAGTCAAGATTTATACCATGTAATGTAGACTTGTTCCAAATTTATTTTGATTAGATTTAGAAATATTGATAATGTGATAATATCGTTTTTGTTTATCATATATTTGATTTTAACTTGATTTGTGTTAATAAGTATCAGTCATCGATGGTTCTTAATTCCTAGAATGAAATTATAGTTTTTTTAGTATAAAATAAAGCATTGTTTTAGCCAAAAAAAAACATTTTTTGGCATATAAAACGGGGAATGGGGTCAGGATCAGGGGCAATAGAGGTATTCAACAATTTTTTAAAACCTTAGTTTTTAATTAACCCAGTGTGATAACCGGTTCACGAGTCAACTGGTTCAACCAGTTGAACCGCCGGGTCAACCCGGTTTATGGTCTTGTTCTATTTTTTTATATATTTTTATTTTCCTTCATAATGCATAAACATATAAAACCAATAATTTGATGTCCACAAAGTTTAAACATTGAAAAACATTGAAGAAACCGCAAACGGCTCGTTGTTTGGGTGTTCGCTGCTCGTATCCAACTACCTAAGCCCTATTAAAACGGGTCAATCCGGTTTTAACCGGTTCAACATAAGTGGTCGAACCGTGGTTTAAGGGAAACCCGACCGGTTTGATCCAGTCCGTACTTTTACAAAAAAACTGTTCTCAATTGACACGCCTTCTACCCCGAGTCAAGGTCCAACCGGTTGAACCAGCCGGGTCGACCCGAGTTTTAAAACATTGGTATTCGGCGACATGATCGGGGGCTGGCATAACGGGGGATTCGGTGGAGTAGTAGCCCCGTTCCCTGTACGTACTGAGTTGTTAAGTTTTCATTTGGTAAAGCTACTCGACGAGTAGTAGCCCTAA